>NW_026622952.1:37457107-37768837 GCF_023065955.2 Ursus arctos
GCTAATAAGGGATAGAGGCAGGATTTACACTTTGGTCTCTTGGGCTCCAAAGCATCCACCCTTGTTACTGAGAGGTAGTGTTTCTCAGCCAGGATAGATTTGAGTGCACGAAAGTTAAAAGTTCTTCTGTTTAAAAAAAAAAAATGCCATAGGGTTGCCTGGGTGGCTCAGCATCTGCCTTCGGCTCAAGTCATGATCCCAGGGTCCTGGGATCTAGTCCCACATCCAACTCCTTGCTTAGTAGGGAGCCTGCTTCTCCCTCAGCCTGCCGCTTCCCTGCTGTACTCTATCTCTCTCTGACAAATAAATAAAATCTTTAAAAAATAAATAAATAAATACAATAAAATAAATGCCATAAATAAGTAAAAGCTAGATAGACCAGGGAAATGATTTGCAATTTATCATACAAAATATCAGTGACCTTAATTGCATAAAGGATTTTTTCAAATAAGAAAAACGATAGAAATATTTTTAAAGGATGTAATGTAAAAAAATATATGCAAACTCTGAGAAAAACAAAAATCAAATGTATGGGAAGTTACCATTCCAGCTATCACTTTTGAAAACATTAAGAGGAATGGTAGTTCCAAGTGTGATCAAAAAAATATTAAAATCTGAGAAAAAGCGCTACATATAAGTCTTAAAACTGCATGCCCATTTGACCCGGTAATTCCACTCAGAGAAAATAACTGAACACATATTCAAATGTGTACGGACACGTGGTTGTTCCTCACAGCGTTGTCTGTAACATTTAAAACCTAAACCTTTGATAAATCAATTTAATCAATAGATAAGTAGAGCAGCACAGATGGCTCGCTCTGTCCCGCATAATGGGCGGGGGGTGCATATGGAAAACCCCCCACTTTCTCTGACTGACGGTGAGGACAGGGAAGCTGGGAAACCATGAATAGGCAAAGAATGGGAAATCCCCGAAAGGAAAGAGCCAGAGGTGGGGGATCCCCAGACTCTGCCCCTGTCAGAGAGTGAGCGGTGTCCAAAACCACACACACAATTCTGGAGGACACTCAAAGCAGCCTTACAGACAAGGGCCAACTCACACTGGAGAGGCCAGTCTTCAACGATGCCCATGGATCCTTGGAATCAAGCCAGATTTTCCAAGGCTTCCCTAACCTGGCCTTTCCAGCCTTGACCTTCCTAACCATCCTTTCCCTCAGCCACGGGATCTGGTCTACCCTCCAGCCCGTGAACGTTCTCTCATTCCTCAAACATCCTATTACCTGTTTCCTGTTTCCCTCAGGCTCCTTCTGCATGGAACGGTCTTTCCACACCCTTCTCTGTAATCGCTGTGCTCTCCCCATGAGGTCAGGCCCCACATCTTGCTTATGCTTTCCTCCTCTGTGCTTCTGCACACCACTGTATGCACTTTATCCTAACACCACAAGCCATACGGTACCTGTTTTCTTGCTGCAGCCCCAGCACAAGGCTGTGAAGCGGGGGCTGCGGCTTGTTCTCGGTTGCCTTCCCAGGACTGAGCACAGTGTCTGGCCTACAGTAGACACCAACAATTATTTGTTGAATAAAATGAGAGAATAAATGATTCCATTACTGCCTGCTGGCTTTAAGGCGATGTAATTTCCATGAAATTATGTCTTTCATCATATTTGGAAACTTCTAATTTATCAGAAAAAAAAACATTGCTATTTGTCAGACTAATGGATTTTTAATGCATTTGTCACCCTCAAGTCATGAGACATGTTCTCTATATTTCTCCAGTTAATGACAAGAAAGAAGAAGGGTATTTTTTTCAAAGAATTTTTAGGTTCCATTATAATAGGTAAGTTAATATGGATTTTATTTGGTGGCCTGCTCTAAGAACGTTACAGTTAGGTACCCTAGAAGATGTAAAACAACACAATTTAAATTTTATTTAGAGAATATATATTTTCACTAAATGTACATGTATCCTAATTTCAAGAGCTAAATATACCATTAAAGAAATATTTTTTTACCATTACTTTATGTAATTCACCAAGTTTCATTTCATACTAAGACAAGTGAAATATTGCTTGCAGAAGAAAATAAACAGTTCAAGGAATATTAGGAATAGTTGACGTTTTCTTTGTGATGTGTGTAAAAAGACACAACAGGGGGCGCCTGGGTGGCACAGCGGTTAAGCGTCTGCCTTCGGCTCAGGGCGTGATCCCGGTGTTCTGGGATCGAGCCCCACATCAGGCTTCTCTGCTATGAGCCTGCTTCTTCCTCTCCCACTCCCCCTGCTTGTGTTCCCTCTCTCGCTGGCTGTCTCTCTGTCAAATAAGTAAATAAAATCTTAAAAATAAAAAAGACACAACAGAATAGTAATAACGCACCGCGGGGGGGGGGGTTGTAAAATGTACCCCATGATCTCGGCTGGAAATGAGTGGAGTAAAGGGAAAGGTAGGTGCTTGTATGAGAACAGACCAGCTGGAGCTGGAATTGGCCAGTGAGGGGCTGGTTTGGCCAGAAAGTCCTGAGACTTCCCTCCTGACTCGGGGCCCTCGTGTGGGGACCCCAAGGGTCGCTGTGGTCTGAGGCACCAGACTGTTTCTTGGGTCTTTGGGAGGCAAGTTGAGAAGGTAGAAAAATGCCAGTCAATTCATGATCAAGTTCCAAAGTGTGTATTATAGTAGTTCTGGTAGCAGAGATGAAGGGGAAAACTGCATACAACTAAAAATAACTAAGGAAACTTCCCTCCCAAATTATAGGAATATAGAAGGATTGAGATAGGCAGAAAAGTGGGTGTGGTACCATCTGAGAAAGGGGGATGCCGTTATCACATGTGCAGGGAAGGGAGTGGGGCGGGTGGGGAAGAACAGGGAGCTTCGTCTTCGGTGCAGAGGGTAGAGAGGGGTCTGTTCCAGAGGGAAAGGTGAGACGCTGCTGCGTTCACTTCTTTAAAATGTCCTTGCCACCCCTCGGAAAGATTAACGCATGCTCGAAATACCTTAAAGCACCGATTTCCCTGCCGTCCAAGGAGAAGGTGTGAGGGGCAGAGAGATTTGAATCCCGCCGGCCGTGCTCGGACACAGTGACGATAGAATGGGTGCAAACGAGCAAAATCCCCCACAGACCGGAGTCCTGAAGAATTTTCACATGTAAAGCAATCTAGAGCATCTCGTCCAGGGTCCAGGACGTGGGGGGCTTGGCTGTCGCTCCGTGTGGCCCTTGCTGCGAGCCGTGGGCTCCTCTCTGGCGGGCCGAGCGCCCCGCTTCCCGCGCTCCCTGGGGCTCGTTGCGGCCGTGTGATCTGGGGGCGCTCTGGCTCTCCGGGGCCTCTCCGCCGCCTGCATCAGGAGCCGGGCCTGCACTCCACGAGCGCTGTCGGGGCAAGTCCTGAGCACTTGCGAGAGATCCAGTAAGTCAGAACGCGAGTGACCCAGCAAGCACGACCGTGTCAATGAGGGTTTACCACCCGCACCAAAACCGCACAGAACTGAGGTGGCCGGGAGTGCGCATGCGCTGGGCGCTGGGCGCCGCTCAGGAACCGGAAACGGCGCTCTCCGCGTGCGAAGGCTTCCCCACGTGACAGGTGACGTCACGGCCACACAGCGCAGTTGTCACGTCCTTGTGTGGAGCGGTCGTGTTTGTTGGGACGTCTGTAACTGCAGAGGACGGACAAAGAACGCCTGGCCCCCAGTTACTGCCACTGCTGAGGTTCTACAGATAAACGGGACAGGGTCACATCGCGCTGCTTCAGGAGTCAACCGGGAGAAGACTGGAGTCCCTAGAAGTTTCTGGTTTTGGTTTACTCTCTTATCTCCAAACACGTGACAGTTATTTCAGCATCGACAGATTCCAGAGTGTTTTAGGAGTTGGGAGGAAGAGCGTTCACCTGCACGGTTTAGTTTTTATTCAGTATATTGTTGCGTAGCACACAACCCGCGACCGCACTGAAATTTTTTCCTCAAAGGTCACACGACTGCTCATAAGCAAGTTTTGTTCATTTTTATATGTGCAGGGTATAGCAAAGGGTAGACTAGACCAATGTTTGTTAATGCAACCCAGAAAGTACTTTGGACTGAGAGGATGAATGAATGAATGAATGAATGAAAGAAAAAGGAAGAAAAAAAAAGGGGGAGGGGAAAGAAAGAAAAGAAAAGGAAGGAGGGGAGGGAGGGAGGGAGGGAGCAGAGACAAGGGCAGAGTGTGAGGAGGGGCCCCTGAGCCTCAGGAGCACTACTGTTTGAATCCCACGTGAATGGAGAGTATACTTTTATTCTGTTAAATAAAACAGGTGGAAAAATAAGACACAAGGCAGTAAGCTGTAAACTTAACCCTGAACACTCATTCCTAAGAGTGAGGACTTCGTCTTGTTCATCCTTCACCGAATGGCAAACATGGTGCTTCTGGCCTTCACTGACTAGATCAGATACTCAGCAACAACTTTTGGATAAACGAACAGCAGAAGTGGCATCTTCAGACTTCATTTGTACCCACATCATCCGGTCTCCAATGTGGAATGCACTGACTTAGTAGAAAACAACCAGGATGCAAAGGGTCAAAAATCTCTTGAATTAGAGGCAATTAATCAAATGATCTAAACTAGGTTAGGAAGCTTCTTTGAATTACAACATGCTCTATAAAGGCACTAAGAAAATGAAACTTCAGGGATGCCTGCGTGGCTCAGTCAGTTAAGCATCTTGATTTCGGCTCAAGTCATGAGCTCAGGGTTGTGAGGCTCTGCGCTGGGCGTGGAACCTGCTTAGGATTCTTTCTCCTCTTCTTCCTCTGCCCCTCCCCTCTAAAAATATGAAACTTTCATATGATGCATTTTAAAAATAGACTGTTAAAATGCCTATTTGAAGACTGGGATGGCAGCGAGGGAGGAAACAATATAATAGCAGTTAAAGCATTTGGTGAACATCTACTTTGTATCAGAATGGCTGGTGTGAGGACCTTTGCTGTCTGCAGTTTTGGTATGTTCCAGAGACACTTCAGAAAGGTCAGGGGGAGGAAGCTTTGAGACCAGAGTCAGGGCTTTGGATTTCAGTCCCTAGACTGACCTGTGGAGTGGCCTTCAGAAAATTATCTTGTGCCTGGGTTTCCTGATCTGGAAAGTGAGAATAATAAGGAGGGTCACCGGATGGATTCAAAGAGTTACTAATTGCAGAATGTTTGGAATGTAGTAAGCTCTCCTAAGAACCATTACTTAGAGTGTTGGTTTGATTCCACGGAGCTCCTGTAGGGTGTTTACTGGTCGCTCGTTTTCAGCAGAGGAACCTAAACAGAAGTAGTTAGTTTAACATCGCACAGCTAATGAGTGATAGGGCGCAACTTTGAACTGAGATCTGTGGCTCTAAGGCCAGCAGTCTCCACCTGCCACCGAGGAGGTCGCGAGTGTGCCCTGAGCACCCATGGTTTTAAAAAGGCGCCCTCCTGCCAGCAGAGTTACACGGAACCCGAAGGTTGCCGAGCTACCCAAGCAGGGGTGGGGACTAGAGTCTGGTCCTGTCCTGGAATGCACCCTCCCCCCCCCTCGGGAAGAGGGCATCTGCAGTGGGGCAGCAGGTGTTGGGGAGAACGGTGGGCTCTGGCCTCAGACCTCCAAGGTGGAATGGGGCTTTACCACTTACTTGCCTGCTTCGTAACAGACAACTGTCTGTCTCTCTTACATAAAATGCAAATGATGATACGAGATACTCTCCCCACGTGATGGTCATAAGGATTGTGTAGCCACAGCTCAGAGTAGAGCTGGGTGCAGACAGCAGTGTTTGCTGCTGTTAATCCAGTAGAGAACAAACCGAGCTCTGTCATTCACTGTGAGGATATCCCCAGAACCCCAGTGTGACTCAAAACTATGGCACAGAAATTCAAGATCAGACCACAGTTTTCAATGACTGGAGTGTATTTTTAAATTTTGTGACACTCCCCCTTAGAAGTAAAAACTCAGCATTTGAGATTATTGAAAACAGTCTCAATCCAGTAAGAGCTTTTTAGTTGGAGAACCTTTGTGCATTTTACACATTCAGTTTAAAGAAATTTGTTTTTAGTAAGGTCTATAAATAAAATTTTATTTTGTTCCACCCTATCTTAAAGCATCTATTTAAAGTATACTTACCTTTGAAAGAAGAGAAAAAGATGCATTTAAGGTAGTTATTTAAAAACACAAATCACAAGAGCATCATCGAAAAATGTTTGCAGCCTTATCTGTAGGGGCTAATATTCCATATTTGGCAAGGAGATGGGGCTGTGCTGCTAAGTCCCTGACAGGATAGATGATGGTTTGTTCCTCTTCCTATATTCTTCCCTTATCCTAAAACTGTTAGGTGGTGTCTACAAACATGACAATGAATTGAAACAATCATCATTAGACATTATGAGAATTTCTTTTTATCCCTTCAGACAACTGGATAACAGCTCTGGTTTAGAATCACTGAGCTCCTATTTGTCATCTCTCCTACAGAGACCCGCATTCATAGCTCTTTGTTAAGATCTATTGGGTCCAGTGACATTTGCATTCAAATGTTACACGTTTTCTCTGTCTCGCATTGAAAACCTAGCCTCTTCCAGGGCCACAGTTTCCAACCCTACGGGGGACAAGTGCATTCATTCCCTAAGTGTTGACACAAGCAGAAGTTTTCTTGGGGGGGGGGGGGATACTTGTCATTCTTCTCAAGTGGCTCATTCTGTTTGCCGTAGAGGCAGTAAACTGCTGGCGAGATGAAATTCTGGCAAACCACTTGCTCTCAGCTGGCGCAGTAACTGAAACTGAAGCTGATGCTTCTGACGCAGAGCGATCGGAAAGTGCACGGAACACCAGTCCGCACCAGAGAAAGAGCAGCCCACGCTGCCCTGCCGAGTTACCGAGCGGATTCGGCGGGCTGGGAGAAGGCGGAGGTTGCAAGCAGAGGGGAACCCAGAACTGGAGGAAGACTGGGGGTGGTAGATGGGTGTCGGGGCAGGTTTCCAGCTCTGACAGATTACAGACCTAATGGCTACACTTCTCTGAAGTCACTGAAAACTGAATAGCAATTCAAGGTAATTTTATGAAAATGATCCAGTTCTTGACTTTTTCACAGAAACCAACTCACAGAAGAGAAGAGAGAGCAGGATTTCCCAGAGTTCTACCAAAGCTTGCTCGCATGGAGATGCTGACCGTGCAGCCCTCAGGGCAGTGGGGGGAGCCTGGGCATCACCCCATGCAGCCGACACCCCTGGTTTACAGCAGCCTCCCCCTTCACACCACTGTGCCGTGAAAATGGGATACGCTTCTGCATATGCTGTGACGGAGCAGACAAGGTAGGGAGTTTCTGTCTTTTTGTGAATAACGTATGGTAGGGGACCAAAAAATATGTTTTGGATAAATTAATGAAATAGTCACAGATTTTAAAAAGTAAAAGAAAAACTTAAGCAACTGTTTCAGAAAATGAGAAAGGAGGAAACAGAAACACACTATATACTTCGCGCAGCAATGAATGTTTATACCACCAACACAATGAGACCGTGTATGTGGATTAATCCAAAAGTTAGGGTGTAACTACATGGAGGTGGGTTAGGTTACGTGGCCTTCCCTCGAACATCACACAGTAATACACGATTCCTAAAAAAAAAAAAAAAAAAAAAAAATTAGTGACCCTAGAAACAACAGACAGACCTAAGAATATGAACAGTAAAGAGAAAACAGCTTAGAGTTGTAAGTGGGCGTAGCAGAGGGTATGAGCGTGCTGCTTTTTCGTCAGCACGGCTAGCTCTGGTGTTCAGACTGTGTATCTGGTCTCATCTGCTGAAACAAGGCATTTACTTCCTTTATTTAAAGGAAAAAGTTACTTTCTGAAGTTCTGAGAATGCCTGATTCTTTGTTCTGCCTCTCAGCCTGGCTGACACATAGATAAATATTTGTTGGATGGATGGATTTCACACCAAATCACATACAATCAGGAGGTGTTCTTTGATTACAGACGACAAAATGCTTTGTACTTTTGACTTTGGTAGAAGTCATAGGTGAAGATCATAGAAGCCTTTAAATGATACCTAATAAATCGTGAAAAAATCTATGGAGGGAAATGTTCTTGAAGTTTTAGTTGGAAAACACGTAAAAGGGCAGTTTTATATTTACACCTGTAGTTCTGAGCAGGATCAAGTAGCCACGTACTGCCACCTAGTGGCCCCATCTGTAAGTGCCGCCTGGTTTGGCACCTGGACCCTTCACATTTAAGGCCACAGAAAACTAATGTCTCTACATCCATCCAGCGTTCTTTGTCAGCAGCTTAACTGAATCCTGAACAAGAGTCTTAAATACAGAGGAAAAACAAGCAGTAAAGCTAAAGTATTTTATTAATAATTTATTGTCAGTAAGAAAGACTGGCTAATGGTAGTTTTCAGTAAAAACCTTTACAAGACCATTGCATCACAAATATACAGACACTATAAAAACTGTGTCATGATGGTTTTGGTTCTAAACAGGTGTGCAGAAGGTCCCCATTACACTTTCCAGTAATGAAAAATGTTTATAATTCTAGTAAGCCATTTAAGACATGTCCATGTAGAAGGTCTTTCCTCCTCCTATGTACAGCTAGAAATGAAGGACTATAGTGAAATGTCATACTTCAATGGAAGACGACATATATGAAACCCTGGTTATATTAAAAAATCAGGGTGCTAGGTAATGACGCTAACACCACCAAAAACAAATGCACCAAATCTTGAAAATTTAGTTACAGCTATGAAAAATCAAATCTGTACATAAAATTTACAAAAGAAAAAAAGACTGGAAACTTAAATCTATATAAATACATGAATCATGCTAGCAAGATGATAGGACTGATTTTTCATTTCAACAGACAAATGTAAATGCAAAAAAAGATGTTCGGAAATGGCACGGCCAAAGGAAATCTCCTCCCGTTACAGTAGGTTCGGACACCAGAAATGGCTAACTTGTCAAGAGGTGCGTGATTCAGTGCAGCCATGCCCATTTTAGCTCACCCCCCCCCCCCCAAAAAAGAAAAAAAGGCGCTTTAGCACTGCTGCAGAGAACGATGGGGAAGATCACTTATATAATAATCTCCAGGTTCATTGAAGTCCAGGCACTTTGGGGCGAGTCTGAGCGTCAGACCTGCGTGTGCTGCTGCACATCCAGGGGAGGGACCGTCACCTCGTCGAAGTGACCGTCCTCTCCGCTCTCATAGTCACTCATCATGACCTCGGACTCCACTTCACAGCACGCCGACACGTCAGAGCAGGAAGCCGTGGAGGCGTACACGGACATGGGCATGTTTTCTACAGAAGGGGCTTCAAAGTTTCTGGAATACCCTGGAGGGTAGGGGGCATAGGGTTCTCTACACGTACTGTTCTCACCAGGGCCTGCTTTTTGAGGTTCAGACACATCAACGGGATAGAAATTGGGCAGATACTGATTCAAGTGGAACCTCTTCCGGTTTCTCGACGAAGAACCCAGACTGCCTGCAGCGGGCATGTCTCTAGGAGGGTGTATGGACTCAAACTGATCGCTGAATTCCGGAGGTAAGGGTGGCAGTTCGTCAGGCACAGGGAAGTCCTCTGGTGGAGGTGGAAAGTCACTCTCAAGGTCGTAGCCTCCTGGGTAATAGTCCGTATCGATGGCATCTGGATCTGCCGAGTACAGAGGGGTCTGCTCGTCAATGACCTCGTAATTGGGGAATTCTTGTATATCTGGCAGAGGAACACTTGGCATCCAATCCGACGTGTCCCAGTGGTACCCTGGGTAGGAAAGAGAACAGATTTCAGTGTCTCTTCTCCCCAGCGTCTGTGCCATCGGACAAAGAGCTCAGCGTAACGCACAGAAGCGCAAAGGCCTCACACGGTTTCCTCCCTGCGGAAACCCCTGCTCAGTGCTTTGAGGGCCTCCCCCCGCCCGCGTTCTGACAACCTCTTTGGACTAGGCTCTGGTTCCAAATGCGTACCTACGGTTTCACGTAAGTACCTAACAAACACTCAAGGAGACGAAACACGTATGAACAGAAGCAGGGTGCTCGCAGCTCCGGGACATGCACTCTCTTACAAGCGATCCCACCAGCCCTCAGCTGCCTCCTGGAAGTCAGCAAGCATTTCAGGCTCAGGACACAAGTTTGGGCCTTTAAAAAACACTTAACGCAACTGTTTAACATAATAAAAGTAATGTTTAACATGCTAAAATTAAAAAAAATTCCTTTATAATCACACTCTTTCTACTAAAAACTACGAATTACATTAACACAGGTATGGAACAAAGCATGCCTCCACATCCAGCAAAATGCAACCAAACACTGAGAAACAGCACAAGTTTTGACTGATCACAACAGTTTGTTACGTTTACAAGGACAAAGGATCATTTTAGACTGTATATTTTTAAAAACCTCCCGATGCGGGGACGGTCCCTCCCCCTCCCCGCCCGCCCAGGATTACTGAATGCCGACACACAGGCGAGGCGACGTGTTTAGAATGCAGCACACACAGTCCGGACTTAGCTACTGCGGCATCCACGCAGCAAACCAGTGAAGCAGGTCAGCCTTGAGGTCAAATCTTTACCAGTTTTGTTTAGTGAATATCAATGAACAACTGGCATGCATAAGTCACCTCTTGATTTGCTGAGGTCAGGAGCAGCCAAAGACTCTTTTGGTGGCAGAGTAGAGAGAAAAGAAAAGATTTATAATTAAAACAGAAAGACGGCTGAAAAGGCAATCAAGACCAGTACCTAATACAATACAAACTGTGTATCAAGGCCCAGTCAGCCATGGACCATGCCGCTAAGCCATGATCTACGGAAGTCCCAAATGGCTGAGAAATGCACGTAGTGCAAATGAAATGGGACAGGGGAGGAGAGGAAAAGACTGGGATGATGAACTTTGCCAGGAAACTCAAACAAGAGTTTACTTTCTTTTCGCCTTTTTTGGCAATCTGAACCTGAAAGCACACAGTCTGGTTAGGAATAATTAAGGTCTATAGGCTCCCATAACATGTAAATTATAAGGAAATTAAATGACACTTTCATGATACCAAGCAATATGATGACACAATCCAAATACATCTAAAGCTGCGTAAGACGCCCACTTTACAGCACAGTACAGCCCTCAGATGTACGTCACAGTCAGACAAATTCGCCGATGTAGGGACTTGTGACTTGCTAGAAGAAACGCTCTCCAAACCTTGCCCGTTCTATGACCTGATATTCCCATTGTTCCCTTCTCCTGGGAGAGCGCGTCGCCTGCACTTACTCCTGTCCCCACCCCAGATCTGCAAGGCCACTCGCTCCTTCACAACTCCCACTGCATACGCAGAACTCCAGCACCAAGGCCGCGAAAGGAGGTGTCAGGGCCACGCTACCCTCCGCAGGCTGCTTACCTGTCTAAGCCTCAGGTTCTTATCTTTGAAAGGGGAGTGGAAATCCCTTTATTAAAAGGAGGATTCAGATAATGTAGGTCGAGTCTGAGCTCTTAGCTATCGTCATGATTCTTATTCTTGGAAAGTAGTAATCATGGTAGAAATAGGGTCACTTCAGTGCTTTTCTGAATGAAACCAATGCTTTCCATGCATTCTACAATGTTCCTGAAAACCCATGTAATAAAGAAATTTGGAACAAAGATCTGATTGATGGTTCTCTTCCAGGAATTTAAAGCTAAAAGTGAAATGAATGGTTCTAAAAAAAAAAAATGAATAAGCCAGTATCTAGTCAGTGTACCTACAGAATTGTTTTTACAGTCCACTAAACATGTGGTGACTTCTCTGCAAGTGAGCATTCAACTCGAAATACAGTTTCTATTATTTTTCAATGAAGAAGATCCCATGAAAGCATTGTTTTAAGCTCTGCTTTGTTCTTAGAAAGGTACA
Source organism: Ursus arctos (assembly GCF_023065955.2). Classification (NCBI taxonomy): domain Eukaryota; kingdom Metazoa; phylum Chordata; class Mammalia; order Carnivora; family Ursidae; genus Ursus; species Ursus arctos. The sequence continues at coordinate 37,468,889 of NW_026622952.1, forward strand.
GCCCTCGGCCTGGCCCCAAACCATCCTTCTCCACTCAATCCTGAAAACAGACCTGTCCTGCCAACACGATCCCCTACGCCGACTGCACTCCTGACGGGGTATAGAAAGGTAAATTCTAAACCCTCCTGGCGACGGGATTTAGTTTAAAAGCTACTAGGCTGTGCAATTTACATGTGATTACTCAAACTTCAGTGCATTAGTAAAGGCTGATTTAATTTAAAGTAACTTCAGGTGCTGATCAATGTCCTTTCATAGAATTTTGAACAGAGAGATAAAGCTTCATATTAATTTTCACTAAACCATATAATGAAAATAATTACTTTCTGCCATGTTCTATCATTATCCTTGATCACAGGTAATTACAAAAGCTGTGTGTCAGTGTTACTCCTATGAAGAGGACTTTAAAAAAACGTTTGGCTAGAATGACTTCTAACCTTCTGAATACTGTGCCACGTAAAGCCAAGTGGTCAAGATTCTGTAGGTCACTTCTGGCATCTATACAAAGTCACTGAGTCGCAAAAAGTTACAAAGACACAACATACATAGAGTATTTCTGCAGTGTATCTGGACTATGAATATACGTACACACCCGCACAAAAGTACTCAACCCCTCAAAACCACGAACTTTTTAAATAACACTACAACAGGCAAAAGCACACCGTTCTAGAGGCAGTCACATGAACACAAACACAGCACACGCATTGTGACTATACCTTCTTCTTTCACCGTGTCAACGACAGCGTTGACAAGGTGTATTACAGTCACTATGGAAGCTTGTAAAAAGGTACAAAAGGAGTAAATTAGGAAAATCTTCGGTTAGAAAACAGTGCGTTAAATAGATTTCTTCATGTTATATAATTTCTACTTCCTAATTTAAAAATGTGAAAACACCTTAACACATAATTATGCATGACCCCTATGCTCTTGCTATTATATATCTTAGACATTTTTCTAATCAAACTATATATGTTATTAATCAAAGGGATAAAGTAATACTGTAATTTAAGACATTTTAGCTCTAAGTTTTCTCACTTATGGATCTAGTCGTGATAAAACAATCCTTATTTTAACATCTCATGGGCAAAACACTTCTGGGTTTAATGAATTTGTACATTCCAAGAAAAATTTAGCGTTACATAATATAAAATATGTAATATAAATACAAAACTGGCTTTAATCCCGTGTATTCCCAACTCCAAATTTCTTATCTTTTTTGCAGACGGGCTAACAGCTGGGGACCTAACATACCAGCAGAGAAATGCAGACTGTCTGCCTGGCTGTTTCCCAGGTAAATTCCCTTTTATTTGTAGATCAGATTGTTTTAAAGCATTGCTGCCAAGACAAACGTGTGCGTGTGGTAAGCTGAACAATGGCCCTCCAAGATGTCCACATCTAATCCTGGGAGACGGTGAATATGTTACCATCCCTGGCAAAGGAACTGACCTGGCTGATGTGATTAAAGATCTGGAGATGGGGAGATTTTCCTAAATGGTCTGTAGGAGCCCAGTGTATTCACAAAGGTCCTTAAAAGGGCAGAATCTCTCCTAGCTGTGGGTGGAGGGAGTGAGGACTGCAGAGAGATGGCCAAGGAGAGGCAATGCTGTCTTTGCAAGAAGACGGCTTCCAGAAACTGGGAAAGGTCAGGGGGCAAAAACACAGTAGCCCTGCCAACACCTCCATGCGACCCCACTGACCTGTGGAGGGATTTCTAAACTACAGAACTATAAGATGATAAATGTACCTTGTTTTAAGCCACCACATTTGTGGTCATCGGTTATGAAAATCTCAGAAAACTAAAAATATAAGTCCAGATTCTTAATTCAGCCTTCATGGTTGATAAAAATTAAAATACAAACAAAACAACTCTTGGATCTGTTTTCTTTCTCACACTGTATTTTCCAGCAATTAACTTTCATAATTAATGGACCACAACTAAGAAGGATGTTTTGAGGAAAGGTATTAGGAAAACACTGACAAGACTCTGAAATGTATTTATGAAGAGCATTTTAGGAACCAAAATATAAATTACATAAACTTGGGCAACACGGTTTTTAAACATAATGGAAGAAAGATGATTTCTATTCTATTGGTTTAATAAGTAAAGCTATGCTCATAGACTCTGTCACTAAGTAATAAACACAGGTCTTCTCTGATCTGACACATAACCTGCTTGACATCAGCAATGAATGGAGTAAACTCATGGCCATCTTTAGTTCGGAAAAAGACTGTAATATATTACGAACTACATTATTCTGGGTTTATAAATAAATTATAAGGGGTTATTTCTTTCCACCAAATATTTGAAATGGTTAAACAAACACATTACATTTTTATACAAAAAAAAAAAATTGTCAAGCTTAGTAATTCTGCAAAAATTTCCACTATTTTGTTACTGAATATTGCCTATTTTCTCTACTGGTATGTGTTAACATGGCAAAGGCTGGTTATTAACACAGTTTATCAACATAACTGGCATCAAAGATCCCACTGTCAAACTTTCTTCATTAGAAATATAATCGAACTTACTAGCAATCTCTTAAACTGTGCTCTCAGTCAGTACGCTCTGATCCAAATGGGAGCTGGGGCCGCAGGGGAGTTGGGGGAAGAGACAAATAAAACCTTGTAACAGCGAAGGAGCTACCGGAGCTGAACATCTCCGACTACCGCATCGCCTCCCGGGGGCAGGGGGGTGGGGGGTTAGGGAGCTGTGCTCAGGAAAGCTGCTGCAAGCTTTTCTTTTTCTTTCTTACTCCACAAAACCTCTAGAATATTTACTGTTGTGGAAAAAAAAAATCAGAAAAGATCTTCCAGTTTTCTTCCCTATTTCTGACACGCTGCAGCAGTTCAAGTACCAACCCCATTCGGGACGTCTGAAATGTGTTCATGCAGGTTGTACAAGGGGCTGTGTCCCGACGGTCCTGAGTGGGACGCGAACACAGTCGGAGGTTCCACAAGGGCACCGGGCACACCCGCGACATTCCACACACCACGCCCCGCCAACAGCATGGCAAGCCAGCCAGCACGGCGTTTCAAAACTCTTCACTCACCATTGTCATCGCACGACTCGGACTGGAAGGAGCTGAGGGACTGCACCTCCGACAGGCTTTCCCGGGCGCTGTATGGATGTGAAGGCTTTTCCTCCAGGGGTTTCTTGGAGAGACAGGGATCGAGATCCACTACTTTAGCTGAAAGGAAGAGATGACGGCGGTCAGCCCCGTGAGGGCAAGGGCTCTGGCTGGTTCGCCGCTGTGCCCTCACACAAAGCAAGCAGCAAACCCTGCCTGAGCCTCACTGACTACGGGAACCCCTGAGAGAAAAAGGGAGAAGCCCAAAAACCTACAAACCTGCAAGTATTCTTGCAGATTCACAGAACAGAAAAATTCTCAATAAACCTGCTTGTGGAGCTCATTAGAACAGTATAGGGAACTAAACTTCCTCTTAAAAAGGTGCCTATAGCCATTTTTAAAGCATCAGAAGATAGGTCAGGCTGCTACCGTAAATACTACCATTTCTGACTGTATTTTAAACAAATCCTATCCTGCAAATGCCCTTGTCGTAGAAAGCCCCCAAATCCTAATCGAGAGCCCATATCCATTCTAAAAATGAAATTCTCTCTCCTGACAATTAGCATGAACAGGACTAGATTCAGGTCCTTGGTTCACGGAACAACACAGCACGGTGCTAAGGCAAGGACTACACGTCATCCCCAAGGGTCCTCGCAGTGCGAGCCTACTTGGCACTGCGAGAGGCTCCGCAACGTGACGGGACCCACCAGCAGCTCTGGCAGACTTTACAAGGTCACCGTTCAGCTCAGAGACATTTTTCGCAGAGACAAAGGGCCACTCTTACTATCGTAGTCGAAGTCCCAGCTGGGCTTCTGTATGGAGTCGCTGTCCGAAGGGGAGTTTGAAGGCGGCGGGGGAGGCAGGTTCGGGGCCACACTGCAGACGGCCACGGCTTTCCGGTGTCCGTGCACAGACTCGGGGTTAAAGGTGCTGAACTCTGGATGCTCCGGGATGGCAGACCCTTCGAAGGAATTGCGGTCCAGGTTGTTCCTGGAGTCGCTTGGAATGCTTGGAGTGTAGGAGATAGGACGGACGGGCACCTGGGGTGGTACGTCTGAGTAAATGTTCTTATTGAGCTTTGCATCGAAATACGGTCTTTGCAGGAAAGCGGCGGTGGGTCCCAAGTGCTTGTCTTCAGGTTCAGCCTGGTGTTTCTTCTTCCGACTGATCATCTTGCGGCAGAGGACAAACACCATCACCAGTAAAAATATCCCCATTATGAAGACGAGAATGCCTACGCCCTCGGCCAGTCCGATGTTCCACGGAGTGGACACGTACTGATTGGGCGTGGCGTCCTCACAGTGTCTGCCCCTGTAGTCACGGCTGCAGTTGCAGTGATAGGAGCCATGCGTGTTCTCACACAGCGCCCCGTTCCGGCAGGGGCTGGCGGCACACTCGTCAACGTCACTCTGACACCTGCCAAGAATGAGGACAGACACTTGCCATGCACGTCAGACTAGGCCAGGCCTGTAGCTCCCGGAGACCCGGGACCGAACCCAAACAACACAGAGTACGTACCACCAAAAACACACTACCAACAACAGTTAATTATAACAAACAACCTCTCGTTGTAATTAAATCACATGAGTCTATACTGGGTACATGGGGGAGATAAGCGTTACTTCACACTGTATTTAACTGTCATTTTTCTAAGATGTCACAGGTGACTAAACCACTCACGGGCTAAGCAGTCTGTGTCTGATTCCCTTTGTTCAGAATGTGCATTTTGATAAATGGGATGTTGGAAACTGTTCTAACAGGCTACCTTAAATTTCTAAGAAAGTCTTCCTGTTTGAAAGAGGACAGTTGCATAAAACATATCAAAGGTTAGAAAACTGTTTTCCATTTTAAAGCGTTTTCTGCTGAAAACCTCCCACAGCCCCTCACCTGACGGAACATTCCAGGAGGCTCCATCCCCTCTGCCTTTCCAAACGGGTGCCCTGTGCAGATGTGCCCCACACCTCTCAAACCCTCCCTCCTTTAATAAAATGTATCTCAAATGTCATTCAACATTTTGAGACATCTTTGTCAAATATATTAAGTATTAATTGACTGGAATCAGGAAAGCCAACTAAGACCATGTGCCTGACAGCAGAATTCAAGACTCTAACCACCGCCCAAGCAAAAGCACAGGCAGGTACCTACACGCAGCTCACGCTCAGAGCCTTCACCCAAGGCCGATCGTGAACACCTGGGTGAGGCAGACGGCACTGAGAAATAACATGCAAGGAGTCACTCTGAAAACTGAACTAGTGAACAGGGATCTGGAAACTAAAAAACCCACCTCTTTCAGGGTCTACCACAAGCACCTCTGTGCCTCATTTGCGCCCCCCCCCCCAAAAACAGCCACTAAATGCTAGATAAATGTTAGGTACGGCATATTCTGAAGAGAGGTCACTGTCCTCCCACTCAAAAGGCAGGTAACAACTCCATGTGTATCTGCCTTAATAAAATCATCATTCCACAAACATGTCCTGCCTGCAAGAACCCTGTTTATAAATATCTCTGAAGTACAGAGGTATTTTCAAGCACTACATTGTATTTACCTGCCCAGTATTTTAAAGAATGCAAGAATAAACTCTACAAAGACCTAAGGGTGGGGAACATGAAATTCTAAAGCAATGTCGCCAAAATGAATGAAGTTCTGTTGCATCTGCGAATTGATGTGACAAGACAGAGGTGCAAATACAAATGTCGGAAGAAGCCAGTTACCTTTCTCCCCTAAAACCCGAATCGCACTGACACACAGCACCATCCAAACTGTCGAAACACGTTCCACCATTTTTACAGGGCTCATCTTTGCAGTAGGGGCTAAGCTGGCACCTGGAGGAAGAGGGGGAAGGAGGCATCAACATCACACTTATACCGCAAAGGAGTACAGCACAACAGAGAACAAATGTAATCCTATATATAAAACGTAGGCATTGTAAGAAGTTTCATCCTTCCACTGTGAGCAGTAAGAGGGCTCCACCGACCTCTGACCGGTATATAATCCTCTGCAGTGACACACAAAGTCCCCGTTGTCCGCGATGCACGTGCCACCGTAAAGACACGGGTTGGAGGAACACGGGTTGACGCTCAGCTCACAGTATGTCCCTATGTACAAGGCGCTGCATTTACAGTAGTAACCTGCAGGAGCAAAAGGGAACAAAAAAGTCCAATCATTCAGTAGCTCAAAAAAATCTATCTTACTATAATATTGGTTTTCACTTTTAAGAGAAGCCTTCGTTCTCTGAGACCCGTAGAAGTTAGTACAATTCCTGTTCCGTCTGGGTACGATGTCATCTCTATCTTCCACTGCTGGTATAACCAAAGCAACAGAGCTGAAGACAGAACTCATACTGAGCTTGAGTTAATCACAATTTATGTAGGTTACTGGGCCAAGCATATAGAGCGGGGAAAACAGTCCTGTCCTTGAGTGACCATGCAGACGGACATTTACTACCAAACATCCCCACTTATGTGCAGATCCCAAATCTTTAAATGTGAAAGCATTTGGAAGACTATGAACTACCATCGAGAAAAGGTGAATCAAATGTGTCCAAAGGAGCATAAAGAATGCCAGACTCTTGCAAAGACTGTGACGTGGGACAGACCGTGTGGTCGAGTTTTAATTCTGTCTTTGGGAAAGCTAGCAGGACGGCACTTCCCCGCTGCCTCTGAAGGTGGGCACGGCCGTGGGAGTTTCCTTAGCCGAACACGTGGTACTGAGCTAGAAGCTTTATGAGCCTGTTTGTGGTGCCACGTTCCCGCCCTCCTGCTGCTACAGGGATGGTGGTCGCACATTTCTAGAAAATGCTTCTCTCGGTCTCATGCCCCAGTCAACGAGGACGGCGTCCATGCTGACCTGACTTGGACATGGAGTATGAGCACAGGATGAACTTTCATGCAGAGTATTACCGTGGGGACAACCTGGCCTGTTCTTTGCGTAGAGTAGGCACAAACACTTCCCAAAGAAAATAACACAAAGCCAGATCCTTAGAAATCCCACTGAAGTGCTACTTGGATTTTTGCTCTATTCATTACAAAAAGCTCTACTGATCAGGCACCGTGACTGTCCTTTCACAGCATGTGGCACTGGCAAGGGAACAAACAGGGCCAGGTTAACAAAAGCCACGCAGTCCTGTACTACGCTGAGGCTTCCGGACAGGACTGGCACTTCAGGAGGGTTCGGGGCATTCTGGAAAACCAAACCCCATCTGTAGCAAGACTAGCAGTCCCTAGGTGCTGAGCCATCAGATGGAAGGGGCCCTCAAGAAGGACTGAGCATACAGTTCTGAGTCCTGCTGGGTCAACGCCAATGTGGTTGCAAGAATGTGCAAAACACACATACACAAGGAAGAGGAGTGCAAGTCAGCTGTGGTTCACCACTGGTTCCTGGTGCAGAATGAGGAAGTCCTGCAGCCTGACCGTGGGGAAGACTCCTGAGTCAAGCCCTGTGCTGGTATCACCCGACACCAACACGGACTGCAGGATCGGACACTATCGTGTGAATGGAAGGGGAGAACACAAAGCCGAGGGGCTTCTCAAGCGTCTCCGCGTGAACCACTGTGAAGACGAGCAGCAAGGTGATGAGGCCTACCTCCAGTAGGGGACGGGTGGCAAACACCTCCGTTCTGGCAAGGGCTGCTGGAGCAGTCTTCGGTAGCGGTCAGGAAGCACCCGGGAGACACGTCCACCCATTCCTCGATGTGCGCGTAGCTTCTCGGTTTGTTATTTAGAGGGAGCTCCTGCCCATTCAAATAAATGGAGTCCATACAGCCCCTGAAACCGTTCCCGACTTGGGGGCTTCTCCCGTGCCTGCCGCCTTGCTGACGGATATGGCCACCGAAAAACACATGGTTATCCAGGTTTAGGGTTTTCAGGGTCCCGGGAGCTGTGCCCGACGCAGTGTGAACTTGGTCTAGAACCAGCCGAGCATAGTTTCCGTTCACTTCTAGAGACACGGCATGCCACAGCCCATCGTGGACTTGAATGCTCTGAACAGACACGATGCCAGGCCCACTTCCACAGTCAAATTTGTACTGTAGCCTTCCATTATGAATCTGTGATAAAGACAGTTACCGCCCAATTACTCTCACGGGATCCTCAGTGAGGAACTCTGACCACACGTCCAAAGGAGAGGTGCGCTTAGCGACTGCACTGGAGCGCGGCAGAACACACGCTCGCCCATCACTGCACACAGTGCCCACGGACCCGACACAGGCTGGAGGCCAGCTGCACCTCCAAAAAACATCATGGAAATCACCCACAATTACTGTTCACTGAATAACAACCAAAAATAGCATCAGGTAAAATCAAAAGTGAATCATGCATTAAAAAAAAAAAAAAGAAAATTACCCCTTATAAGCACTTATGAATGCTCTCTATAAACTCTCCATATAACATTAATAAGATGCATTACCACTTCGAGTTTGAATGTTAACTGTCACATGACCTAAAAGAGGTGTGAGAAACAAGTCAATCTCTACACTACGGCAGAGCCTAAAGGGCTTTTTAGCCCCAAAGTCTAAAACTTACAGAGATCAGGGCACTACTGAAGTGTGGAATAAAGCCATTTCCCTTGATTTTTTTTTTTCTCAAAAATGGACATGAACATAAAACGGAATTTGGTATTTTTCAAGTCTTCAGGTACAAAAACGTACCTCCAAGATGCTGTAGTCGGTCCCGCGTGCGTACATCACAACTGCGTGAGCCGAGTACGTCCGGAGCCTCATGGTCAGCTTCATCTCCAGTTTGTTTTCATTTTCCATCAGACGGTATTTCACAAAGCTGTTTCCAGTAAATGTCACAGAAGAAGTCCCTGTGAATCACAGAGGAGAACATAAATCGGGACCAAGCTGAAGCGTACATATGAAAGTGAGACTTCCCCCCAGTACTGATCCAAGTTTTTATTTAAGGTTGCGACATTATAAAATTCAATTCAATGGAAAATATCTATGTGCTTTAATAAAAAGCACAGCATAACTGGATTTTCTTTTGGAAGAGAACTGGACTACTGTATCAGAGAGAAATGGATTCTAAAACAATGAAAGATCTAAATATAAAAATGTTCAATATAAAATTATTAGAAGACCATTGAGAAAAATATTTACACAGCCTCAGGTGGTATGGGCAAACTTTTCAAGCAAAAATATATTCCCTAGTCTCCAAAAATGATGAAAATAGTATCACTCTCCAGAGGTGGAAATGGTTATGTAAAATTACACAGAATCGACAAAAATTAAATTTCAAAATGACAAGAAATACAAATCAAAACACCAGTAATAGTGGGATGGAGATAACGCTCACACTCACGGCACACAGAATGTTCTGAGAATGTTCTGCACACTGAAAACAAGAAACAGACAAACAACCGGAACAAGCAAGCAGATACGAACAGGCCAGTCCAAGAGAGGAAAAGCTGGTAGGAATGAATAAAACTTCCACAAGAAGCTGGAGCAATGCAAACTAAAATAACTAGGTATCACTTCATGCCCACTGCGTGGGGGAATTTGTTTTTTAATTGAGAACCTTATATTGGCAAGAGAACGGGGAGTGAGGCGGCCGCACCTGACTGCAAGAAAGGAGCGGGTATAACTTTCTGGGAGGCTAACATAACGGTATGTTCAGAAATTAACAATGTAGTTAATCTTTGACACAGTAAATCCTAGCTTTAGAAAGCACCAATAAATAAGGGTATAATTAACATACGGTGTTTTATTAGTTTCAGGAGTACCACGGAATGACTCAACAATCCGGTCTATTCCTCAGTGCCTCAGCATGATGAAGTGTAGAAAAGGATTCGTTTTTAACACAAGAAGACACCTTTACAACCTCAAGCTCTATAAATAAGGATGATGTTGACTAAGCCACGGTACAGCCGCTCAGAAGCATTAGGTTTACAGGCACGGACTTGGGGAAAGTAAGCAGCAGACTCCGTGAGATGTGGTAACTTTTTAGTCTTCTTTTTGGTGAAGAGAATGTGGGAATGTGTACATATGGGCTGTGTGTTGCCATGAGCACCGTCACAGAGAAGGAAGAGCGTCACGAGTGATGCAGGGCTGAGCTGTTACACAGAAGAAGGAAAAGGGACTACTGCTCTCGATTCTTTGCAAGCTTGACTTGTAATAAATACGCTGTACATCTGTCAACTCCAATAAAGAAAACGATGGCAAGAAACAATGAAAGTGACTTTTAAAAGCAGAAGCGTGCTTCATCACTGAACTCTCACCTGGGCACTGACCGAACTTGCCACCCGGGCAGACGCAGGTGTACCTGTCCTCTCCGGGATCAGTGACGCACTCAGATCCCTCAGGGCACGGACTGTCTTCACATCCGTGATGGACAAGTGGGCATTTTCCCTCTTTGTTTAAAAAAAAAAAAAAAAAAAAAGAGGGAAGGGAAAAGCTCATTAACAGGAATTTCAAGACAATGATCGTTACTGTGTAGGCTTCAAAGGCTGCACGTGAAATGATCTGCTTTCATCTACGTGTGTTACCTTTGCAGAGACACACGGCTGCCCTGTGGTGGCGCGGGGTCACAAAACTCAGTCTGGCCGTGCTGTGCGTTGACATAACGTTTTCATCCACGGTTACCTTCTCGTCACAGAATTTCCACGGGCAATCCAGTCCTGCACAGAGCTTCTGGAAGACATCCAGTATCCTAACACCAATGATATCCTCAATATCGGTCACGGAGGAATTAACCTTGTGCAGGAGTTGTTTGGTTGAACCCTGGGCACTACCTGATTTCTCTACGAAAAGCAAGACATCCAGATGTGGCTGAGGTTCAGAGGGCTGCAGACTGACGATCTGTATGTCGCTCCTCCTCACACCCAAGATGTTCCGTAGAGCCCGCTGGAAGTTGCGCCAGTAGTCACCAACAAACTCTTCCGGGGTGAGGTTGGCGAAGCGGACAGCAATGGTGTGGTTCAGCATCTCTTGGGTTATCTGTCGGATGTGCACGGTGATGTCCGCCACCGTCGTAAATTTCCCATCGGTGACGCTGACGTTGAGAAGGTACTGCCCTACGTCTAGCTTTTTGTGGGCTATCAGCTTACCCCCGGTGCTGGAAACAGAGAAGAGCTGGTCCATTTGGGGATCCAGACTGTAGGTTAAAGTGTCATACACGTCTTGGTCTGTTGCATGAATCTTCCCAATGACGCCCCCTGAGTATTCCTCTCCAAAAGCAGTGATGAAAATCTCTAGTGGTAAGATTGCAGGGGGATAGATGCTCTCCTCAATGATCCTGATGTCAATATATGTCAAAGATGACAACGGAGGCTTTCCATTATCTGCCACCTGTGAGAAAATTAAAGAAAAAAAAAACACCTTTGTCTATGTCATTGTTTACAACTTCTTAATAAAAATATATTTACATTGTTCACGTTTTAAAAAATTACCAATTGCTAGATACTTATTTCTCCATAAGAAGCCTGTCAAGGAAAAGAATAAATACTTCTTCATAGCCCTTCGCTAACTCATATAAAGGTTGGCTCCATCAAGGTCTATGATAAACAAATGAATAAATGAGACCCCTCAAAGTGCACTGGGATAAAAACGAAAGGTATGGCAAAAAACAAAAAGGAAGACCACAATTCTATTCATTTTGTTTTCTCATGAAATGTAAGCTGTTTACATACAAGAAGACAGCCACCAAAGGAGCTCTCCTCTAGGAATCCACAATAAAATCATAAAGACGTTCATACCTTAACATGCAGTAGGTAATGATCTTTCACCTTCCTCTTTATGGCAGCTGACGTCAGGAGGACGCCCTGCTGGTTCACTTCGAAGGCCCCGTCGTCATTCCCACTCACAACAGTGAAGAAGAAGGGGGGGCCGTTGTGCGAGGAGTCCTTGTCGCTCACGACCAGCTGCAGTACGCTGAAACCCACCGGCTTATTTTCCTGCAGGGTTCAAGAAGCAAAACACACACGACTTTCAACCAAACCAAATCTACACAGTAAGAGACACAGGCAGGTTTTCAACAACGTGAATGAAGTATGCACAAAACAAAGCTTTGCTGTGTTCCATTGGACAGTAGAGAAAGAAGAGGTGGTAGGGGTGGGGGAGCAGTGATGGGGAGGAGAAAGGGGTGAAGGGGAAAGTTGGGGGCTTGGAAAGGGCACATGTAAGAAAAGATGCACAGGGAGCGGCAGTGCGAGAGGGATGGCGTGCGGGAGGAGGAAAAGGGAAGAGGTGATTAGATTCTCTGATGCCACTCAAACACAGGACAGCAGAAAATCAGATGAAGGATTAAGCCAGTGAGACCGTCTTAAAAAGCAAAGCACAAAAAGGAGAGAGAAAAGCTTGGCTGTATCTTGAAAATGCTCATCTCTTAGTATTGATGGACTCATTTTGCTCTTTCCATTTTTCTAAAAAGCAGTCTTTGGAAAAGAAAGGTATTTCAAACGAACAACTGAGGTCAATAGAAGAGCTCATTTCAAAAGGAATGTGTTCAATGAACCCTTGGGCACCCCCCCCCCCCAGATTACCTGGATAATGACACTGTAGTTTCCCTTGGAGAAGACTGGAGCGTTGTCGTTGACATCGGACACGTCGATGTTCACGGTAGTCGTGCTGACCCTGGGCGGACTGCCGTTATCAGACGCCTGAACGGTGAGTGTGTAACCTGAAATCTTTTCAGACACAAGACAAAGAGAACACATGTCCACTTCACACAGGGTTTCGTCAGAAGCAGACTGACAGCCTGGAAGGGCAGATCTGAGGAACAGTCCTCACGTCTGGTGTCTGGTATGTGGGCAATTTCCCAACCTACAAACAAGCACGCTGCAAATATGGAACGTATGCGCTCAACAGAAAGTTACCAATGGTGGCTGGATTCTCTAGACTCTCTCTCTAGACATACTCCTTCCATGAAAGCATTCTCACTTTAAATACTTGCAGATTAATGGAAATTATGACAGAGAAGTAGTACAAACAATGAGAAAAATGTTAACAGGGCTCGAAGGCTGTTGCTTTCGTAGTAACAGGGATGGCAGCTTTCTCTAAGGCCCCGATGGGACTGTCAGCCGGAAGCCGAGGAGTGGTCTTCCAGCCCCCAGTGCTTCCTCATCTTTAACGTCTCAAGACACTCCAGATCACCTTCCCCCCTCACTTCTACTCAGATCATAGTCAGCTGTCCAAACCCCTCAGGATGCGTTCTTCGTGACCCCCACACAAAGGAAACTGCATCGTTTGACGGCAGTCCCCTGTGAAGCTCTCTCCTCCAGGAGGAGAGGTGGAAGATGCCAGAAAGTGAGCTAAATCCCAGAGTATGTTCTGCAGAACATGAGTCCTGCAAGATGTTCCAGTGGAAAAGGGCAAACGGCTTGGGACACACCCCACGCCGTCACACCGGACAGCAGTGCATTAAAGGGGCTGACGAGCGCATCAGTCACACACTCCATTTTGTTCGGCCAGCAGCACGGCAGCCTTAAGCCCCCCAGTCGTGCCTCCTAAGCTCTTGCAAAGTGCCTGCTCAAAAGTAAGAGCTCACAAAAGGAATGGAAGAACTGAGACTGGAATGAGGTAGCTCAGCACCATCTCCCCAAATTCCTCTCATCGCAGCTTTACCCATTAGTGTTCTGAAACTACACTGTTATCACCACTGTCCTTTCAGTTCACTTCTGGACTTCGTGACCTCTCCAGGCAGCTCCCTGAGCGCGAGTGTGTGAGTGGAGGGACAGAGGTGCAGCCCGGCTTTCCTCTCTCGGGCTGCTCACGTTTGTCCGTCTCCCTCAGACCGCCTCTACCATCAGCTCCAGAGGCCTGTGCCGTATCCATATTTCCAGCTTTCAAGTCCCTAAAGTCTGAGTACAATCTCCAAATACTGGCTGAAAAATTTTCCTCGCACACACCACTCTCCTCTAAAACGCAATGCATCAAACCCCACAGAGACCACCACCTGCCCCAGGGCAGAGCCGATGGCCTCACGATGCCCTGGCCCCCTCGGAGGGCTGTCCCCAGCCACAGCCGGCCGGGAGCGTGCCCATATCTCAGACGCCAACTGCTTCCTATGCAGGGCCCTATCTGAGCCTTGCGGACTCCGATTTCTCCTTCACGAAGTCTCTGCGTTTGTCTTCTCGCTCACTCGTCACGGCACCGCCCAGCCGGCTCTTGTTGCCTCACGGCACAGTGACAGGCGCTGGTCTGCCCACCTCGCCGGCGGCTCACTACGCTGGCCACCGCTCACACCTCCGACGGCACCCACCCTCCCACCGACCTGCCTGGGAGAGTTACACCCAAGCTCGCAACTGCTCACTCACTCCGGGCGGCCTGCAGCATCCGGCCTGGGCCTCTGATCTGTTCCTCGCACACCTTTCTACCGTGTGCCTCACTTCTGGGTAGGATTCCTCGAATACAACCCAAGACAATCACCTAAATGTATACCACGTCCTCCTTTCCCACGCCTCTGTTCCTCATGGGGACTCCCCTTCTCTCAACGACTATGGTTTTCTGAGTCTCTGCTACTATTGAAAACCTAGTAAGGAGCTCCATGAAGTGCCTCCAAACACTGGAGCCCAGAGTAGTTTCCTCCTGAAGATAAACTTTTATTACCCAAACTTCTATCTGTATGAAACACGTCTCTCATATTCTTGAGATTTTCCTACTGGAACTGCTTTTCAAGTGTTTGTACCTTGCCTGAACAGGCTGGGTCTACCCTTCTGGTACTTCCCATCGTGTGACAGATGTGAGCACAGAAACTTCTATGTACTGTGTTGGTAATTTGTAAGCAATGTAAGCCAAACGTTTGCACGTACCGTTTCCCGGTCTAGAAGCTTGGTCACTTTCACTTCTCCCCTGGTAGGGTCAATTGTAAATGGACTTCCTTGGTTACCGTCTATAATTGAATAGCGGATGTGGCTGTTTGAAGGTCCATCGGCGTCATCAGCCATAACCTAGAAAACATGAGACATTAGGAGACGGCTGAGGAAGGGGTGGGAGTCTACTAAGCCGATTTCTGATATCAACAGCTAGCCGTTATACGGCAGTAATCTGTAAGAGAGTCAGTAATCGGTTGGGATAAGAAAGACATTTCCACATCTTCCCATTATTTTCGAGTAAGGCCACAACAAAAACTGGATTGATCCCCCTGAAATTTCCTGCAAAGATCCAGAAGAAGAACACGGTAGGGGAGAAAATACACACCGTGATGACAGACTGCTCGAGAAGGGCATCCTCACTGATCACTGCCGTGTAGGTGTCCTGGCTGAACATAGGGGAGTTGTCGTTGATGTCAGTCACGTTAATGCTCACAGTTGCAACATCACTTAATGAAGGCGTGCCTCCGTCCGCGGCCTCGACAGTCAGGTAATATTCACGAGAGCTTTCATAATCCAGATTCTCAATGACGAATATGGCCCCTGGATGGAAAAGCAAAGTGACTTCCAGGACTTTTAATGCCACTACTTCCTCCCCCTCCTGTGACGGAAACACACTTCTAAACCATTTCTGCTTCAAAAGTTTGCTTATTTATGTGGGTTTTAATTTTTTATTCAGCGATTACAAATTATGAATTTGCCCATCCCTGGATCCTTATTTCTCTGTGATATTTAAATTGCTTCCGCGGTCAACACTACCCACATCCCACTAGAAAAATTATATTTCTTCTCTCTTCCAAACCACAGTTTACTACAGATATCCCTCTAATAACACAAAAGGAAACAGAAGAATTCTACTCTTTGGCTTTTATTTTCCTTTCCCTTCTCATTGCTTTTCTTTTATAGAAATGTATTTTTTTTTAAGATTTTATTTATTTATTCGACAGGATAGAGACAGCCAGCGAGAGAGAGAACACAAGCAGGGGGAGTGGGAGAGGAAGAAGCAGGCTCACAGTGGAGGAGCCTGATGTGGGGCTGGATCCCAGAACTCCAGGATCACACCCTGAGCCGAAGGCAGACGCTTAACCGCTGTGCCACTCAGGCGCCCCAGAAATATACTTTTTTAAAAATACATATCTCCAGAATAATTATTTACATCCTGTCACTAAAAAAGAATCCCTTTTTAACAATTCCTTTAACACCCTTCTTTATAATCCACCCTATAAAGGAGCCCTAGAAATAGTAATTCTATGATATGCATTAAAAGTGTTTTAAAATAGCATCATCACATGCCTACTCTTCATCTGAAATAGTCACACACAAACATGTTGTGAATGGAGTGACTTTTTACAAGGTTCGAAGACTTACAGCTGTTTTAGACGACAGGTTAACAAGACAACAGAAGTGTTTACGCACCAAGAGTCAATACCTCCTACGACTCTTGACCTTGTCGATAGCCATTCAGTTTGATGCAGAGTATGTCCCTATTCTATATAACGAGCATAATGAAGACGTCAATTTTAATGAATTATCAGACGCCCCCTACAGAAACTAAGATCAAGGAGGTCGAAACCACTGTTTGCCTGAAGCAGCTACTTTCGTGTGGGCTCAATATGGGTGTGAACAAGGAGCCATTACGCAAGGTCCTCTTCCATCGTCCACTCTTCATCTTTACTTATTTACTACACCTGACATCTTGACTGCATTACTAGAGTGTGATACTTTAATTTTCCGCTTAAAGTTCTAAACCACTTTGAATCCCACTTAAAGTAACAACACAAAGAAAGCTCGAGTTTTATCTTATTAGAGTAGCTACTGCCTGCCGATTTCTGATCTGTCGCTGTGAATCAGGTCAGGTGCTGGGCGACGTAGCCTCGGGGGCAGAATAGAGGGCGTCCTCTCATTCACAGCGTAGGTTACCTGTTCTAGAATCGATGCTGAATTTCCCATGTTCGTTTCCGCTCATTATCGAGTAGGTGATTTCTGCATTTGCTTCGATATCCCGACTGGCCGCATACACCTGAAGAACTTCCGTTCCGATGAGAACGTCCTCAGACACGGTGGCACCATATTCACGGTATTCAAACACAGGTGGGTTGTCATTTATGTCCAACACTGACACGACGACAGTGCCCGTGGCAGTCAACCTCCTTGGCAAACCTTGATCTACAGCTTTCAGAGTCAGGCTGTACACTGCCTGCTGTTCTCTATCCAAGGGCTTCTCTAACTGAATGATTCCAGATAACTCATTAATGGAGAACTGCCCATCAGCAGAGTTAATCAGTGAGTAGGAGATCTTCCGATTCAGTCCTGGTGACACATGACATCATGTCAGATTGTTTTGTTTTGAGAAATTTAAACAAATTATTTTTTTGAGAAAACATTATTTAGATGTTCTTATGACTCTCATCTTTAAAAAGCAAATGTTTTCATTAACAATTTACTAACTTAAATAAGATTTCATAGTTATCTGGCTTTTTAACAGGAATGTATGCTAGAACACCCAGCAGCTCTTTTACAATGAAGTCTATTAGTCCGTGTCAAAGGTCTGAAAAGTGACATTTTTGTTATTGCTCTAATTCTTCAGTACCAGGATGACTCAAGAAATTATTTTTATTCTCTGCTATGGAAATGTCATAAGTAAGTATCCTAGAGGATTATACTCTCCATAAAAATTGTGAAAGGTCTGTAATACTACACCAATGTAACATTTGCTTCTGTTCTATTTCCACATTAAAATCTCTATGTCACTAATGGTTTATTTACAAAATAACACTTCACTTAATTCAAATGGATATGAAAATCAGTTAATATAGTCACTAACCATAATTTTAGGGACACCACAGATGTCTTACAATAGTAAGTACATGGGGCACAATTTTGGGACTTCAAATATTCATTAAAAATGAAGTCATTATTCTAAAGGTTTCATTCCACTTTTAATGCTGAGAAATTAATATAACAATGAGTTATTCGATAAGCCTAAGGTAAGGTAAGTTAAAGAGACTGAATTGGGGATGTGTTTTGCACAGAGGTTCCTACGATCTTCAAGCACGGCTTCAAGGCAAAAAGCATCAGCCAGACCGTACCTGAGTCTGCGTCAGTGGCCTGCACCCTGGTCAGCAGCGTCCCAGGCTCGGTGTTCTCAAACACAGTGATGGTGTACGGGTCGGCGGAGAATTCAGGGGCATTATCATTCACGTCTTCCAACGTGAGCACAAGATTAGCTTGACAGGATCTCCCCCCTCCGTCTGTGGCCTTGACCAGAAGGTTATAAACTGCTTGCTCCTCACGATCAAGAGGGGCTGATGTTTTCAGTTCACCTAAAAACAAACAAACATACATGGATTCACTTGAAATGTAAGATGTGACCTGCAAACGCTTATTATTTCTTCCCCTTTTCTCCGAGGATGACAGAATCGGGGGGCCACAGCTGTATCAGTGACAGGCGTCAACAGCTGCGGGGCCCAGTGAGAGCCAGGCTTCCAGACCCCGCCGGCTGTCAGCTCTTCAAGTCACGAAGACTTCGAGGCTAGGGCCTCTCAGATTATATCTAATGTCACAAAAACAGGAGAGAGAGAGAGGGAAAAAAAGTGCTACCTAATTTACCAAATTTAACATATTTTTAAATTGACTCATAGCCTCATATGTTTCCAATTAGTTCTGGGGGTGGAGCTGCCAGAAAACTGTAATTCTAACAAAATATAAACTATAAGAGGAAAAACAATCTTAAAGATTTAAATACAAACAGAATACTATTACTCATTTTAAGGAGTATGCTGAATTAATTTATGCCCATGAATTGAAGAAAACAAACTATATACAAAATGGATGAAGCAGAAAGTTTGAGATATACTTACATTTCTGAACAATTTTAAAAAAAAGAAGTTGATATTAACCTAAATTTTAAATCCTTGGTTCAAGGAGTAGGTCATGTTTGTTTGTTTTTTAATCTCACCCCAAATTTTATACAGCAAAGTGCTGTGTAGATTTCTAAAAGATGCCAATTTTGTAGTATCAGAGTAAATTTTATAGGAACAAAACCTAGTTTCAAAATTTATGTCACATATATGATATGACTTTATGGGGACACAGTTAATTTTAAGTGCCCCGAGCCCCATCTTTACCTGTGTCTGGATTTAGTCTGAATTTTTCTGCACCTGGACCAAGCAATGTGTAAGTAATCTCGGCGTTGGAGCGGATGTCTGCATCTGTAGCAGACACCTGCAGGATCAGCTTCCCAGGAGAGGCATCTTCTGGAACCGTGTCCGAGTATAAAGTCTACAAAGATTTTAAGCAATATCGTGAATATAAAACATTAGGGGTTAACACGACTGCCAAGGGAATAACAGGAAAAAAAAATCATTTAACTCTGATCACAGAAAACATGGGAAATGATGGAATTTAAAATCCAAGGAGCTCTGAAAACTATTTTCCTTATAAAATATATTTAAAACAAAACGGAGTCAGGTAACAGGTAACGACTCCTCTGTATCACTGAAAGTCTGACATTTACCTACAGAATTCTGAATACTCGACGTCTTTGAGTTGGGTTCACGTTTAAGTTCTTAGAAGAAAATGTAAGTAGTATTCTATATTTAACCAAAAATTGGAGAGTACATGCCTGTTACATCATGTCTACTTTTCAGTACAGGAAATTTATTATTTGCAATCCTTCCTAACACATGACCAGATGTAATTGCAGTTGAGACATCAGTGATCGCCATGTCATGGGGGAAAACAAAGAATCCCCAAGGCTCCCGGGGTGGGGGCTCTTGCGCTTCCCTGCTCTCCCCTCCCAGCTGAGGGGACTCAAACAAAACAAACGGTTAGTTCCACTTCCAACTAATTAGCAACTCCTGCCATAAACCAAAACGTAAGACAAACAGGTCAAGATATTGTTGACTCTTTTTTTTTCTTAATGTGAGCTCAGTTTTAGGTAAACGGCATTTTATGGCTCATGAAAGAGGCTATTTTGCAATACTGATGATTTCAAATGATCTAATGTCCTAAATTTATTATTCCCAAAGATGACAAGGTTTCCAAGTAATATGCCAAGTGCTTTTAAAAAAAAAAAAAAGAAAAGAAAAAAACACACATTTATCTTCTGTAAGACACAGACATCCTCCACCCCTCCACCACCCACCCACACAAAATACTGCTGCCCAATGTCTGCATGTGGACTGAACTCCTCATTCCTCTGGAGCTTCCCTTCCCTCCTGACGGCACCGATCTTTCTGGAGAACGGCTCTGTCCCTTCCACAGCTGCAGCACTGCTCCGGTTCCCCTGTCCCTCCGCAGGACCACTGTCCCCCCCTCTCCCCAGCCTTCCCTTAATCCACCACTCTTCCTCCTCAGACGCTCCTCTTTCTTCACCGGCCAAATCGATGTGCCTATTCACACACACCCTCCCTGCAGCCGGGCACCCAACCACATCAGGACACAGAGTCCACAGTCCCCAAGCCAGTCTCCGAGTCCCAAAGTCCTGCTCCACATCTCACTCATCTGCTTGGCCGTGAAACCTCCACTCGCTGTCCCGCCTCCGAACAACCCTCTCCTGCGCGCTCAGGAAGGCTGCCCTGGTGTCGTCCTCCGCCCACCTCTGCTTCTCCCTCCCTCCTCCATAGGAAACTCCCCTATGGATGCTCTGTCCCTTTTTGTTGTTATCCTCTCAAGGGGATTCCACTATCAGTTCTCCAAAGAAACTGCCAAGTTTACATCTGTCCCGAATCTCCACCTTCAGTCCTGCCATCTCTAAACATCGACAAAACCTATTCAACTGAATGTCCTGTTACCTTACAGCAAGTCTGAACTGGAAGACGACACGCTTCATCTTAGACCAACTCCACCCCATGCGCGTATCCCCGGTGTCTCTCCCTCTCACTCCTGTAGGAAGCAGCAGAGTCAATCCTGATTCGACACGTGTGCCATGCCGTCCCATGTGGGCAGCACCAAGGGCACCAACTTGTCCTTTCTTTCCTTCGGCCGCCTCTGCCTACCCTCCTACCCCGCGCTCTCCCGCGTGCTCACCTACATTCACACGATCCCACCAAACTCATCTGTAAGGAACTCCTCGTTCACGTCAACCCCACCACTCAAATATAAACGGACGCCGAGTCCCTCTGTTCCCTAGGACAGAGTCCCAATTCCCTTGCTTATCCGAGCAGCACCTCCCCAAGGCTGAGCTGCTCTCATCCCATAGCTGCTCCAGGCCTCCCCCCGCAGCCCCGGACGGGAACAGCTCCTCCCTCTATTTGTTCTCCTAGTAAATGGGCTCAGAGCCGCAAGAGCACCCTCAGGGACCTCTTAGTTTCTCTGCGGTGTGGAAGAACAAGTGCCCCCAAACCGACTTGTTACAGCAAAATGGAGCTTTGTAGATGAACTACTGCTCAGGCGTCTCCCCAGAATAATCTCATCCCCCAAGAAAGGGAATGAAAACTTCACAAAGCATTTTTAGAGTTAAACACAACTGGAATCCTGCCCATAATTTACAGTATTTTTGAATGAGATTTTTAAGCTACTTAGCATTCCCCCAAATAGTTCCAGAGCTAATCCCACTCTTGCTCCACTGAACACTCACCTCTGCTTGAACAGTAAGAGGTTATAAAATGAAACTCATCTGAATTAAACCCAGCACCACATGACAGTCCTACCGAAAGGGTTAAGAAAGAAATCGAAATCCATAACATAGAAAGAAGCGCCTACCTTTTCACAGACTGGACTGTTGTCATTTGCATCCAGAACTTTCACCTCGACGATGGCTTTCGATGAGAAGGTCCCATCAGTTGCTGTGATGGTCAGAAGATAATTGTCCCTTTTTTCCCTGTCTAGAGGTTTCTTCACATAGACCTTCCATTCATTCTGTATATTTTCAATAGCAAACTGTCCCAAAGGATCGCCTCCTATTAAATCAGTGGAGAAAGAAGACAGTCAAATTTGTTGAAATAAGGAAAGGTCTAAGTAACAGGAAAAATAAACTGCACAAAATATATATAATGTTATGGTTTACAAGAATTAAGGTTTTAAAAAAAATCATTACATTTAAATTTGGCATATTAGCTTTCCAACTTACCACCCCCCTCCTAAAATCAAGGCATTAAAATGTGTATTGAAACACAGCATTAAGCTAGTAAAATGTAAAGCCTACTAAACAAAACTTCAGCCTACACGGAAACTATAGTTAGTTACAATATATTTATCATATGCTAAGTATAAAATTCAACAGTCATAAAAATCAAAAACAGTCGAATGGAAAAACTGTTAGCTTTCCTCAAGCGAAGAAATTGAAATGTAGCTTAATGTTATTTCTACTTATTTTAGATATTACTAAAATCATCCCCTTAACTCCCAATTTCCCTAAAACATGTACTTCAAAATGTACATATCTAGTACAATTTATTTTTAACTTACACCGTTTCATTTAAATGTTTTACCTGTGATGTAGTATGTAACCTGTCTGTTAATTTCTTCAGAATCGGCGTCCGTGGTACTTAAGATGGCGATGACACCGCCTGGGGGATCATCTTCACTCACAGTCCCTTTATAAATCTCTGCCGTGAACCGTGGGGGACTGTCGTTGACGTCGGTGACGGTAACATCCACGACGGCTGTGGAGGACAGCTGAACCTTCTCACCGTGATCTGATGCAACCACTTGAATCTGGTAACTGTCTCTCTTTTCATGGTCAAGTTCCTTGAGGGTTGTAATCCAGCCTGTCTCCACGTTAATGGCAAAACATTCGATGACTTCCATGCTTTGTGACTGATCTAGACTGTACATGACTTGGCCGTTGGTTCCCGAGTCGAGATCAGATGCCCTGACCTGGATGACTCTGCTCCCCCCTGGCAGGTTTTCGACAATAAAGGCCTCATACGGGTTCGACTCTAAGACAGGGCTGTTATCATTGGCATCCTTCACCTGGATGCTGACATCTACAGAAGCCACCACTTCGTAGTCATCGTGAGTGCACCTGGCAAGTATGGAAAACTGGTACCACTTAGTGATCTCATGGTCAAGACTCTTCTCCAGTTTCAGTCTGCCACTCTGTCTGTCGATCACAAAGAACTCATCCCTGTTACTTTCGGGAGTATTCCCTTTGATTAGGCTGTAAAGAACGGTCCCACTATGTTCTGCTCGGAGGAGATCGATCTCTGTCCCAATAGGCAAGTCTTCTGAAACCGTATAGGTATAAAACGGCTCGGAAAATTTTGGAAGTTGTATTTCTGGTGGAAGTATTTTCACATAGACGGGGACCACAGATTCTCTGGATGGAGACCCGCTATCCACAGCTCTCACAAAGAAAGTGAAGAACTCATTTTCTAAGCCAATTAAGCTTTCTTTTGTAGTTATGATGCCGGATAGTTTGTTAATTTCCAAATTCTCTTTGACGCTTTCAGAATCGGCTTCGATGGCATAGGTGACATCGGCATTGGATCCCTCATCGGCGTCACTTGCAAGAACTTTAATGACTGATGTCCCTTTGGGAGCACTGGATCCGATGTCCACTTCATACCTGGTTGCTCGAAACTGGGGTGCATTGTCATTGTCATCTGTAAGGATGACATTAATGGTGCAGAAAGCAACCTTTCCTCCAGCATCCTTAGCCATTAAACGAACCGAGATCACTTTCTCTGCTGGGGTTTCTCGATCAAGTTTCTCCAAAGTAAAAATCTGTCCTCTCTCGTTTGTGTAAAATCGGTCTTTGGCAAAGTCATTTACAATATGGTAAGTAATGTGACCGTAAATACCAGAATCCCCATCAGTTGCTTTAACCTCAATCACCAGGGTGTGTAAGGGAGCATTTTCGGCTAACTCCACTTCATATTCGCTCTGAGGAAAAACAGGGCTGTGCAGATTGCCTCCAATTACAGTTACGTGAACCTGAGCTGAACTCCTAAAAACTCCATCAGAAACAGAAACGTTAAGACTATAAAATGGCTTCAAGCTGTGCCGGCGCAGGTTTGAGAGCGTGATAATCCCCGTCTCACTGTCAATGACAAAATTCTTATGATCGTTGCCAGACAGAATGGAATAGTCCAGCTTGTCCACGTCTGAACTGTCGGCGTCATAGGCTTTCACACAGGTCACGAAATGCCCGTGAATGGCATGCTCACTAATGCGGGCTTCATAAATCTGCTGGTCAAACAGCGGCGGATTGTCATTGAGGTCCGTGACGTCCACGGTGATGATCACATCACTGCTCAGTGGGGGCATGCCGCCATCCACAGCCCTTACAAAAATCTTGTGCTGCTGGAACTGCTCATAATCCAAAGTCCTGACTAGCGAAATGAGGCCAGTGCTGCTGTCTATGTGGAAGTGATCGTGACTCTTGCTATGATTCCCAAACATATGGTATGAAATTCCTCTGTTGGGTTCTGAATCCGAATCTGTCGCCCTCACCTGAATGACAGACGTGCCGATGACAGATGCCTCAGACAGGGTTGTGGCGTAAGAGTGGTGAACAAAGACAGGAGGGTTGTCGTTGATGTCTTCCACGATTATGTCAGCAAACACGTCCGCATGAGCGCCGGTCAGCGAGTCGGTCGCTCGGATGCTCAGCTTATACGCTGGGTGGGACTCAAAGTCCAGCGGAGCTATGACATTTATAACTCCGGTGTTGAAGTTAATGGTAAACTGGCTGAAGGGATCTCCATCTGTGATGCTGTAGAACACTTTCAACCCTTCCGGACTGTTGGCTTGTACGTGGACAACAGGGCTGTGCAGCTGGATATTCTCTGGAACCTCCGCGCTGTAGAAGGGCTTTTCAAACACAGGCATGGCTTTATTCATAACAGTGATGGGAACTATAACTTCAGCAGAAAAGGCTGGGTTCCCTCCATCTTTTGCGACCACTGTGATGAGGTATTCTTTATTTAAGGTGTCCGGTTCAAATTGCTTTTTCAGTGAAATTTCGCCTGCGGATCCAATCTGAAAATGTTCGTGATGTTCCTTCAGGTAGTAATGCACTTCCCCATTTCTGCCACTGTCCCGGTCCACGGCGGTAACGTAGCGAATCACGTGGCCCACCACAGCGTCCACTTTGACGACAGCATAGTAAGGAAGGTTGACAAACACTGGAGCATTGTCGTTCTGGTCTTCTATGATGACCCTGACGACTACGTGGGCCACTGCCGAAGGCTTCTGTTCTTGGGTCACTTCGACCACCACATCAAAGGCCTCCTGCTGCTCGCGATCGAACGGTATGCCGGTGGTTGACAGGACTCCTGAAGTCCGGCTTATTTTAAATCTGCGGTCTGGGTTGAGGATCTGATAAAACAAGGGCTCATTGATTGGATTCCCAATGGCAGTAATGACAGCTAATGTTCTAGCTTCAGTGGAATTCTCTTTCACGACTGCAGAGTAGAAATCCTGCGTAAACTTCAGTTGACTTTCTTTGCTTTCTTTCACGTTAATTTTCACAGAGGCAAAGCTTACAAATCTGCCGTCAGAAGCTCTCACAGTTAACTCGTACCGGCTTCTTAACTGAGTTGTGTTCTGTACAGTTATAGCTCCTGTCCGGTGGTCCATGAAAAACTTCTCCCCGATGTTGCCCTCGGTGATGGAGTACATCAACTGTGAGAAAGCACTCGAATCGGCATCTGTAGCATTCACTGTGATGACTTTTACTCCTCTGTATGTTGGCAGCAAGAGAGATGCTTCGTACAGTGATTTGGAGAACACGGGAGGGCAATCGTTAATGTCGATGACACGGATGGTCACGTTAGCTGCGTACTCCGCAAACAAACGCGGTGTCCCCATGTCATGCACTTGTACAGTGAAGTGAAAAGTACTTGTTTCTTCATAGTCCAAGCTCAGTACTGTATGAATAGCACCAGTGCTAGAATCAATAGCAAAGTATTTGTGTAGAGATGGTTCAACAATGTGATAAACAAGCAAAGCGCTGGACTCTCTATCAGCATCGGTTGCTCGAATCACTAATGGGACATTCTTGTCTGTTAGGACCACACTGTTGATTGAGGCGGATTCGCTAATGAGTCCCGTATATTCCGCCTGTGCAAAGACAGGCAGGTTGTCATTTTCATCCTGCAGATGCACTACAACAGTTGTGTTAGAGGACAAACCAGCCATGTTAGTGCCTTGGATAATCAATGTGTAAACGGGCAAAGTTTCAAAATCCAGGGCTTTCTGAGTGATGATACTTCCAGAATGTGGATTAATATCAAAAGCATCGGCTATATTTCCATCTTTTATTTCATACACCACTGATGACTGACTGTGGGCTGTAACCATTCCGACAAAACTCCCGATGCCGACAGTTTCACTGATTTCCACAGAATACTCTTTCGATGTAAACTTAGGAGAGGCGTTGTCCGCAATTGTGACGACGACGCGCACAGAAGCTATTTCACTCATTGGTGGGTTGCCTCGATCTGTAGCTTTTACCATTAAGTCGTAATCCACCCGGCTCTCTCGGTCTAATTCTCTGGCAGTTTTAATAGAGCCCAAGATGGGATCAATGGTGAAAGAATTTCCAATATTTCCTAGGAGGAGGGGAAAAAACCCATGTTAGAGAAAAATATGAGGACCAATACAAGTCGCAGCTGGAGATACAGAAACAAAGCTATCTTTAGAAGTGATATTCTGAAACTGAACAGAAATTCAGGGCTTATCAGCATTTGAATGGAACTCATTTCATTTTTAGCCACCTAACATGTGCCAGACTTTTCCAAGTTTTGTCCATAAATCATGAAAAGAAATAGAAAAAAGATTACTCTATGCCTAAAGCCGGAACTCGCTATCAGCTGAACCAGGGATGTGCTGTGGAAGGACGGTTATCCTTCTGTAAGGCAGGTAAGAATTTTTCAACAGTCCCTAAAAAACCCTTTAAAACATACTTCTAGTTTCAGCATTTATCACCTGTAAGTTCTCAAGATTCTTATTCATTATGAAATGGAAGACATCAATTCACTAAGAAATTTTAACAAGCTTCAAGAGAGTTGTCCCTTATTTTAAATATTCAGGGAACTGATGAATGAGCTTGTGTATAATCTGCCCCACTATGTTAAGTTTCAAAGATTTCAGTCATAGTCCCTTCCTTAATCCTTTTGAGGTCAATCTGCCCTCTGTGTCCGTGGTTTCCAACTGAGGGAGAGCTTGTCTAGATGGACATGCAACCCCGTCTAGACACGTTTCTGGTTATCACTACCCAGAGTGCACTACTAACACGGCCGGGTGGAGAACGGGGATGCTGCTGACCACCCTGAGATGCACGGCGGCCCCGACGAGAAGTGTCAGCAGTGCTGAGACAGACAAACTCCACTCTCGAACAGACTGTTTTCCTTGCTTCTCTCTGGACTTTTTCCAGCTATGCTGTATACGTATATTTAGCTCCGTGACAGTTCCCGGTTTCGTGTCATCACGTCGATCTTTCTAAGGAGAGCAGCAGTTTACTCAAGTTTAGCAGTTCAGGGTTGAGGGTCCTCAGATTGGATCTGTCAACTCCCACTTCATCTCTTTTCTGTTTCACACCAGAGTCCAGAATCCATTATCCTAGTCACAGAACTGAATTTATTTTACACTTCCCCACAACAAAGCTGACTTGCCACTTAACTGCTTTTCAAGTTCTGTTTTCCTCCAGGTTTGCAACCGCGCGGGGCACGTCATAGGCCAGAATGACTTACCGTGTGATTTGCAAACCAGGACACTGACCAGGCAGTCCTTCCTCCACATCATTACTAGTAAACACTTCCTCTGCCGCCTTCATTTCCTTCTCTCAATACATTTTCCAAAAATCCATGATATAATTTTTTCTGAAGCCAGGTCCAGTCTGGTTTTCATTAAGCCTGCCTGGCTCTGTGTCTAGGCCCGACGGCCGCACGCCACAGTCTGCAACAGGGGAGGCCCAGGCTTTCTGCAGGCCCCCAAGTTCCGAGCTGAACCCTCGCCCACGAACGGGGTCGCACTGCCTCTACCACGCCTCGCAGACTCTACTTTCTGCCTGTCTGAATTTATGAGTCATCAACCCCAGATTCTCTCACTGTGCTTTAGTCAGTCATCAGAACTCCAACGACCTCCCTCCTCCTACATGGGATGCGCATCACCCCATTTTTCAAAACCGTGACCGGATGCCTGGGACTGACAGGGTGACCACAAAAACCTGTGGATGACAGTCTTCGCCCCCAACCCTTGGGCTATCCTATGTCTGTGCTAATGCAGCAGACGACCTACCACAGTTTACATTCAGTCATCTCTATTCCTTGCTCTCATTTTGTGCGGTGAAATCTTAAAGCTTCAAACACACAAGGCCCTACAGAGCAGAATGAATAGATTTTTCCCTGCACTAAAGCAAGGTGGTGGTGTGAGAACTCGCTGCTTCCCACACAACGTACTCCCTGCGCTCCAGCCATGCCCGGCTCCTCACTCCTCAACGGGGAGAGCACATGCTCATCTCAGGGTGACTGTATTTGGGGGATCCTCTCTGGAATAGTCTTCCCCAGCTATTCTCATTGCTTCTCCAAGCATTCATTCATTCATTCATTCATTCAGGTTTTACCCAAATGTCCCTCTGCTTAGACAATGTGATGGTGAGGCCTTTCTTTACCTCCCATATCAGAATAGCTGTTTCCGCCCCCATACCGTTTTTTTTTTTTCTTTACAGCACTTACTGCAACCTTCTTATCCATTCTCCCGTTAGAACTTAAGTCCCCATTTAAGCATGGCTTATTTTATTCATTATCACCTGTGCTTAGAAAAAAATGCTTGCCATGTAGGAGACACTCAGTAAGTGCTGAATTTGCTGTGTGGAAAGATAACAAGGCGCTATCTATTTTTATTTCATTTCTTCTGCATTTTACTTCTAGCACTACCAACAACCATTTGCTAGATCGAGCACTACCATTTAAAAGTATTAACAAAAGAAATGTGTACTAATTTGAAATTTCTGATGAATTTTTATCAGCATATAAAATTCAGAAACATTATTACCTGGAGTATCTTAACAAGAAGGTTACACAAGAACCCAGGTAGCATTAACAGATGGCTCCTACATACATCTGTACCATGGCAGAAATCATCAGTTTTGCAGATGGACAAGCAACACGTTTATGTGGAAGAACACTGAGGGCCGCTGAGTGGCTTAGACTTACCCCATCTGATCTAGTAACAGGGACGTTCATCAAATACTGAAATACACATGCAGTATTTGTGAGGGAATTAACAGGACAAGTGGTAGCATCTGTACCAGGTTGGGGGCTTAGTCATTCACTTCAGCTGGAGATACTGGTGATTTCTAAATAGCCTTAGATTGTTCTATCTGAAGAAGGCAACTACCTGGGCAAAAGTGAATCTGTGCTCATCAGCAAGGACCGTATTACACACATACACCCCAAAATGCATGTCAGCTGTGCGCAGAAATCCCTTTCTTCCCACTGTGCACGTGCTGCGGACGCTCGGTGAAGCGCTGACCGCCTGACTGCTGGCAGCCTCGAGCGGGAAACCTAAAGTTTCACTTGCAATTATTTTTAACCAAAGTTGGGGGAAGGAAATCAATTCTAGTTAATCGATGTATTTACTGAGTGTCTTCTATTTCCAGGCGTTATGACGGTTTTGAAGTTATAATAATCTACTCTAAAAAAAGAAAGAAAACACCATACAGTCCAGATTGTCTCTGAACACATAAGTCAATTGTTACAGAAAATATCCTTTTTTTCCCTAAAGACTCTTAATCAGACCAAACCCTTTGCTCAATAAATTGCTAATTAAACATGCAGTGTTACAGCCTGAATCTATAACTAGTCTTTTGAACTTTATTAAATGTGATCTGACACAAATGAGAAGCAGGTGAATATAATAACTTTAATAAAAAGAGGTATGATCATTGTACCTTTCCTACTGTTCCAAGAGATTCTCTCTCTCACACACACACACACACTTCTGCATTTTAATGGAAGCTGTTGCCTTTTATAAAGCAATTCTTTAGCACACTTTTTGTACTGCCAAATCTATATTCTTAGAAGTCCAGATTCTGTATCGAAGTAGGCCCTTGGTATCAGCTATTCTTTGAGTGGAGATACAGTTCCATTCTTGGAATACCAAATTACTAATCCCATCAGTCATTACAAGCATTTCAAGAATGCACATGCCTTCAGTCGGCACCAACAATCATATTTTATCCACCCAGTTGTTGAAAATTATGCGAAAGCTAAGGGAAAAGTTTAACATTTTCTCCTACACAAACCCAGGCAGTTTGTCTATGAGAAAATTATTTTACTGAAGTGCTCAGGCATGCACAAACGGAATGCACTGTTTTTTTTAACAGCTAAATTTCTGAACCAGTGGAAAAACCCTCATCTTTGTTCAAGGTGCTAACTACACAGCATTTTAATCCTGAACCCCAGGCAGTATATAAGATCTGATTTAGACTGTGGACTCTGCGAAACAAACCGAGGGCTTCAGAGGGGAGGGGGTAGGGGATTGGGATAGGCTGGTGATGGGTATTAAGGAGGGCACATATTGCATGGTGCACTGGGTGTTATATGCAAGTAATGAATCATGGAACTTTACATCAAAAACTAGGGATGTACTGTATGGTGACTAATATAACAAAATAAATATTATTAAAAAAATCTTATTTGTGGGTGATGGACTAAATTTGGTTGTTTCAGGGAAACAAATGAAGCTTCCAATGTATTAAGAAATAAAAAATAGTTTAATCACATAAAACACATCGATTAAGTGGTTTTTTAAAACAATTACTCTCCATGTGCTCAGCTTTTAATTGTATGACCTAGAGTTAATTGATACCTCTACCAATTCTAATGTCTAGGAAAGGCACAATTTTTAAATATGCAAAGGAATGGACCATGATATTCTAAAATCATTATAAAGACAGAAAGAATGAAAGAGACTATATTCTTTGTACTAACAATTACCTCGAGAAACACAGAAAAATGGAAGCAGCCTTCTTGACACTTAATCATTTACTCACTGTATGTGGCATGAGTAGGGAAGGTCCCAAAACAAAATGAATTCTGACTGCACAAACCATGTGCTCTAACGCGGATTCCCATTTCAATCAGGAGCTTCCCTTCTGCATGAACATACATTTGTGGAGCCAGGATGGCCTCTACCTACATCAAGCCCCCAGCACAGCACCTGACACAGAAAATATGCTTCACTGGTCCACGGAATGAATAGATGAAGACTATGAACAGCATCATAAAAGAACAGGGAACAACGCATTTCACTTTGATCCTGCTTGTAACTCCCAGCTAGACTCTGGATCTCTTGCCCTATCAAACATAGAAGAAATGTCCAAGGCCTTCCTTGCCCAACTCTCCAGCACACTACTTGGGTTTTTCAACATCTTCAGTCCAAACTGCAACCCTGGGGCTTACTGCAACAACCCAATTCCATGAATGAAACTCAACTGGTTAAAGGTTGCAGGAGGGTGAAAGGGGCAGAAAAGCTAAACCTGGAAGCGGCAGCAGGGGTCTGACACCCAGCACTCTGTTGTGGAACTTCCTGCTGTGCCCACGAGAAAATGCTCTCTGACTAAAAGTTAAATTACTAAGGCCACTGGTTTCTTAAGAGTGTTTCATAGTTAATGAATATCATGAAGGAAAATGTTGTATGGTTAAAACATTGTGGAAATACTGAATTGGATAAAATACGGTTTTCTTCACTGCAGAACTTCTCAGAACCTTGAACTATGCTAATAATGTGAATCTTTTTATTGAAACGTAGGACGCTCTCTGTTTTCTGAGTTAAAAGCTTAAAAAAAAAAGTCTTCTTTCTCCTAATATGAAAAATGGTAGCTGAAGATCAATTTAAGCAATTTTTACAGTGACATACAGGAATGTTTCTACACATAGAACTAGTTTTAGAAAATAAGTGCACTTTTTAAAGTCAAACTACTGAGTGCTCCAAAAATACCTGATTCGATCGAATACAGCACTTCAGCATTCTTCCCTTTGTCCTTGTCCAGAGCTGTAACCTGCAACACCACTGAGCCAACAGCCGCTGATTCATAAACCCGCCCCTCATAGGAGGAACTCGTGAACCAGGGGGCATGGTCGTTCGTGTCGCTGACATTAACAATGATCCGTGCAAAGTTGCGCTTTACAGGGACATCTTGATCCCGCACCTGAAAGATCAATAGGTTATCAATGCTGCCGGGGGTTCCCCTATAACTAAAAATCACTCTCAAACCTATAAAACCCTTCAGAAACCAGATGGTGGCCAAAAAGTGAGTAGAAAGCCGTACCATGACTGTAAGAACGTG
This sequence comes from Ursus arctos, assembly GCF_023065955.2. Classification (NCBI taxonomy): domain Eukaryota; kingdom Metazoa; phylum Chordata; class Mammalia; order Carnivora; family Ursidae; genus Ursus; species Ursus arctos. The sequence continues at coordinate 37,500,999 of NW_026622952.1, forward strand.
CTGGTGGACGGCCTCATGATCAAGTGTCTCCGAAGTAAAGAGAGAGCCCGTTGCAGGATCAAGTCGAAATTTCTTGAGACTCAGTGGATCGACGCTGCCCTGCAGAGTGTAGATCAGCTTGTTCTTCTCGTCCTTGTCCACAGCGCGGATCTGCAGAACTTCTGTTTCTGGCACTGTGTCTTCAGGAATAACTACTTCGTACTTTGATGCAGAAAACTGAGGACGATGGTCATTTGTATCTATTACTTTGATGAACACCTATAATGACAAAATGACTCACATTATAGTAATAGCCTTAATTATATCTTAATGCAGAATCAAGGGGGAAAATGAGATGCACATTAAAAAAATTATTTTTTAAGCAAAGTGAAACACAAAATGAGAAATAAAAGAACAAAAATCTAGAATAAAAAAAACTTTAAAACCTTCCATTGATATATTGCCCATATGAGTAAGATAATGAAGACCTTTCTAAACCCTTGAAACTGACTTTGGGGGCATACGTAACATCTTTCACACGCTTCTTTCTGACTGCGCCCTTCATGTCTCTCAGGTCTCCACAGGACAGTTATTTCTGGAGTGCTCCCGTAAGGGGAACAGAGAACTTACTTGAGCAGGGTTTACAGAAGATGATTTCCTGTGTCAGATTTGAATCTGCAAGTACCAGCTAGCGAGGTGAGGACGGTACTAGATAAATACTGTATTTAAATTTCTTGTTCTAATCGTTGAGACTCCAAATTCTTACCAATAAATTGAAATGTGCTTTAACAATCTTTATTACATTTTTGTCATCATAAAACCTACATAAAAATAGTAAACACATTCATTTCCTAAAAGCACTTTAAGTACACTAAAAAGATAAGCTCGCTTAAATATGTCAACACACAGTAAAAATCTCAGAGAGGGGAAAAAGCCATTATTAAAAAAACCTTAGTTCTAAGCTGAATTAAAAATGTTTTTTTACTCTAAACAGTAAGAGGATTAATTTTCAGACTGAAAAGATGTGTGGATAAGGCACAGTGGAAATCACTACTGATTACAAAGATGGTTTATAGTTAGAAACAAGAAATCTGAGCTTCATTGCACGCGTGGAAAAGAGGTTCGCGAGTCCAAATGGCACAGGAGGCCGAAGTCCCAGGAATCCACAGGTTAAGCTGCTAACCACACTGGTGCAGGCATGTGAGCTACAGGTCTTTCCACGGAGACGACACCAGTGTTCTCATAAAACACTGCCTCAGTGATGGATTTGTAACATTAAACTTTATATACATAACTAAACGCATTCACTAAACCACAGGAAGGTTTTATGTGAAAGTTACATAAACATTTAAAACTACAGACCATCTTAAAGGTCAACAATGATCCAGAAGAGACGGTTTTATAATTTTTCTAAGTTAAATCATTATATATTCATTTCCATTATAAATTTACATAGTACTTTCCTAATGGAGTGAGTGTTGGGCAGAGGTAGTTTAATCCTGCTCTAAAGTCAATTAATCACAACTAAATAGGAACATGGAAGGTAAAAACAACCAATTTTGATACAGCAATTCAAATAAAGCATATTCACAGCGCCCTTATACACTCAGCACGTACCTACACATTACTGGGGTGCAAATAAAATAAATGCACAACAGCCCCTGTCCTCAGGAAGCTCTCAAGCTCGGCAGGGGAGGTCTTACACATGTGAAGCACAGTGGGATTCCACATATAATCAAGTAAGTTATCAACAAGTTTGCAGGAGTCCAGAGATGGCGTGGGACGTGCCGAAAGCTCGTGAGGAGGAGGTAAGGCTTTGCCTGCGTAGGTCTTAGGTTGGTGGATCAATGTACACTGGGACGGGGTGGGGGCAGACCTTGGTCAGAGACACGAAGGCAAGAAGTAGCATCAAACACCCTCTCTCTTCGAGACTGGACAGAAGGACATGGCACGAGGGGATGGTAAGCGAGCAGGGAGAAGGTGGCATCCAGTACACACAGGCTGGAGAGCTACACATCCTGAACGCCCTGAACTAGCTCATCAGAGGCAACTCCCCTTTACCCCCTCTTCCCAACCAGGCCGACCCCTCTGGTAGTGGGAAGAGCAAGATGAACTGCAGGGACAGAGAACGGAGACAGGGAGGGGGCTGAACTGTCCAGCAGGGAGTCCACATGGACAACATGCACAACAGCTCCCTGGGCTTTAAGCGCCAGCAGCCCGTGTGCTACTCCTCACTCACCCCTCGGTGTGCCCTGTGAGGACAAAATCACTAGGCCCACAGGGTGACAGCCACGTGCCCAGAGATAGGGTAAGAGACAGAGCCAAGATTCCAACCAATCGACCTGTGCGTAATGCTGCTGCTCAAGAGAAACCGAAAGGAAACATGAAAGCAGAGCTGTTTCAAAGAAAGAAAAGAGCCGTAACTGGATTTGGAAAGTTACCCTGAGATACCAGATAAAGCAAAGCGACTTGAATTAATACTGGCCAGCATCCCAAGCTGCAGACGGCAGGACAGGAAAGCAAGGAGCAGTGCTGCTTCAACAGAGCACTGGGGACTATGCTGGGAGCCCCCGCCGCCCCCTCTGCTGCTGATGCACTGCGGCTCGGCCCCACGCTGCTCCCCAAACCTGCCCCACCGTCCACGGCTACTGACCTGCACGCGGCAACATCCGCCCTGTCGCTTTCCGAGTTTTACCTACAGACCCGAACCCACCCCGTGTTCAGGTCCTTGCCAACCCAATTCTCACCTTCGGGTCGCTCTTCACGTGGCATTAGCTGCTCTCTTCTCAACCCCATCGCCCTGTTACTGACTGTCCCCTTTGTCCCACACCTTCACAGGTGAGTCTTCGCCCGCGACCACTCCCTGAGACTCGGACTCCCCCTCCCTGCCAGCAAGGCACGAGGACATTATCAAGACCCTCTGAAAACGACTCAAGAGAAGTTACAAAGTATAAATGAAGCACTAAAACGTAAGAGAGTTCTGTGTCCCTGGAAAGACTGCAATTTATTTCCTGGGTTTTAAAGGAAATTTTAATCAACCGTGTCCACATTTCATACGAAGCTTTTAACAGCACTCGCTGAAACGAAAATTACTGGGGGAAGGGCATACTGCCGCTTACTCAGTTACGAAATAAGCAATAAACGCTACAGGCAAATAGACCACCTTCAGTAATGAGAATGCCTGGCACGGAGGGCCATTTCTACTGCTTAGTAAATGCCTTTTGCTAATTTCTGGTTAGATTATTTAACTGGTCCACATACAGTTATACTCTTTAAACCTTTCAAAATGTATCCTGTTAAATTTATTACCAACTCCATGTTTTTATTCTCATTTTCATGCTCTAAAGTCTAACTTCTAAAATGAGAACAGTTACCGACAAATATGAAATTTTAATACTGTACTAAAACTTTTACATGACAATCTCAAAATGACCCCAAAGCATGATACATATGTAGATTTTAAATACACTAAAAATTACAACCATGTGGAGAAAGGAATAAGGTCTTTTCATAACTGGCTCTGAATCATCTACTCATTTATTAATTGAAAGACATCACAGGCTCTCACTTTTATTCTTCAGTGCAACTAAATGATCTAACAGATGACCTGTCTCACCTGAGATTTAAAACAGTACCATCTAAAGATAAATACTGGAATTTGGAAGCATTTTATCTTCTAATATTTTATTTCTTCCTTTGTCTTTCAGGACACAGAAGATTATATGTAAATCTTCGCTTCCACCATCCTAAGGTAAGCTCTATGAGGGTAGGATTCTGCTTCCCAGTATTCAGTTTCTAGAACCATACCTGGCATATAACAAATGTTCAACAAATTCTCAAACAGCCCACACAGAGACTCAGAGAGAATTAAATGTATAGGGTTTTAACATTTAAATTTGAAATCCCAGTAATCTGGCCATGTCTTAATTATCAGATAGGAATAAAGATGTTAAAGGAATTATAAGAACAATTTTATCAGCCATTTTATACAACCCTCATTAAAGTAGGCAAAAGGGAAAAAATTCAAAAAAGTGACTTAAAAATCATTAATCACTTTAATGAGCTTTAATGAAAATTACTTGGACAATTCATCTTCAAGAGTGATACAATTTATACTAATACTGTTCAAAAGCAGTATAAAATTGAAAGATTTTGATAATCAAAAGTGGGTTGTTGTTTTAAAGTCTTCTTTCAAAATTTCCCAAACTGGTTAATTACAGGCCAAACCTACACCAAGATTTGCAGTTAATTCTCTTTCCCCCCATACAAATCCTTACTGTGCACATGGATAAGCTCTATCAACACAGTAAGTCTGCTTGGGAGCCTCCAAGGGCAGAACCAACCGTTCATACTGCCTGTGGACCCTAAAATCAGAAGGTCCTATCAAGGGCGCCCGGGTGGCTCAGTCGGTGAAGTGTCTGCCTTTGGCTCAGGTCATGATCCCAGGGTCCTGGGATCCAGTCCCATGTTGGGCTCCCTGCTCCGCCGGGAGTCTGCTTCTCCCTCTGGCCCTCCCCCGACTCGTTCTCTCAACATCTTTCTCTCTCTCAAATAAATAAAATTTTTTTTAAAAAGGTCGTACCAATCCTCCTCTGACAAATTCGCTTACCTGTGTAAGGATAGCGGTGGTTCCGTCGGTAGCTTCGACGGTGAGGTTGTAGTTTGACTTCTGTTCCGCATCAAGAGGTCTGGCAACAATGATGGTCCCGGTGCCCTTGTCCACATCAAAGGTACTGTCGGAGTTGCCACCTGGTTCAAGTCAGGACATACAGAAAAGCACGAAAACCTGTCATTTCTTTTGTGGTTTTCTAATTCTTCATGACAGGGAAAAAAAACCACTTCTGATGTTCTACTCAACAAGGTGTTTCTAAGGAGCTTTCATTTTGAAAGACAAGAAAAGAAGGGCCAATTAGAAAGACAGTGCCTACTAATGCAAACTTGAGCCCTGACTGTCAAAGGAAGCTACCGAGAGGAAAGCGAGAAAGCAACTCTGAAGACGGAAAAACCGTGCCAATGTGGCCAATGACTTATGTTCCACTCGCTTTTTCAGGGGTTCTGAGTAGGTCTTTAATTTATATATCCCAGTAGCTATACACAACATCCTTTACTAACCACAGTCAGCCATTTAAATGTTTAATTACTCAAAAAAAAAAAAATTTGTGACACTTGAAGCATACTGCCCTAACAAATTAACTATTAAAAACAAATGTTAACTCTGAAAAACATAGTGGCACTTAACATCAATTGGTCCTGGCTCTTATATACTTAAGAATTTTCCCCACTGCTGCCAAACACAGAGCTTAATGAAGGCAGAAGTTTCTGTGGTGCTGACAGTATCCAAATGCATTCCCACTTACGTTCTAGATAAAACTCCTTTCACACCCACTGAACTTGAGACACTTTTATCAATGAAGTGACATGGAATGAAAATAAAACCCTTGATGTCACGATGAGGTTCTATTACTAAATCTTACCGAAAAGTAAAACTACACACACATAAAAAACCAAAATCTTCAGTGAAAACTAAAACTAAGGATGACCTTGAGATGTCTCAGAAGTCGGCATGTTTGCAACTGGAATGGGTGACCACGTAAATGCCACGAAGACAAGGCGCAATGGAAGATAGTCACTGGAAATAAACAAGGTTTTAAAAGCGGATGCTTTTCTTTTAGATCTCATAATCTGAGGCAAATTATGGGATCTCAGCAGATACCTTCTGCTGTACAGTTCAGGTCACAAGTCATCTGAAAGATGGAAAACACGTCTCTAGCAAGTGTGTCTCCTGGCACAGCCACAAAGAAGCAAGCAAGCATGGAAGGCAAGCAGAGAACAAGGGAGAGCATCAGTCAGACCAGTTCCAGAGGCGGTCAGCATCACACACAGCACAGCGGGAGCCCGGCTCGTCCGCAAGTGTGACAGGTGTCAACAGGGAGCAAACAAACGATTTTGATTGTAGTTCGTTGTGAAATCATCTTTCTTCTTTAAAACTGAAGTGAGGGGTTTGGAGGTGTGGATGATGTCAATGATTTCATACAACACCCCAAGCTGGGAATGAGCCTCACCGGCCGGGGGGCGGGGGGGGGCTGAAGAGGTAACGCCCGCACCGCCCGCGCTCTGTGGCCCCGCAGCCCACGTCCCAGTCGGTCAAATGCTGACACAGCATTTCGCGGAGAGGGTGGCAAAGGGGTGGGAGGGGGAAAAGGAATCTAAAGGACCAACTAGAGATGAGTCACAATCCATACTTTTGCTTTTAAAGGTCCTGATGACTGAAATAAAGTGAGGAAACAGAATTTTAAAAATGAAGCTGTCAAAGTTTAACGTGAATTTCTTTTTTAAGTATGGGAGATTGTAAGGGAATACGTTCTATGTCTAAACTCAATTAAAGAGAAAGAAAAACAAAAAACTGACGTAGGCATATAATCTTTATTCCAGGGTCCATGAATCTCCTGAACCCTGCTTCCCACATTCTCAAAATGTAGTAAATAAAACTGAATAGGCCATAGCTGGTACTCTCATTTTTAAGTTATACAATTAAAATCTATAAAACTATTCCCTATAAAATACTGACATGTGACAGTCACACAGTTGTTTTAAGCATTCAAACCATATTCACTAAAAACAGCCATGTGCCATATGTTAGGTGTCAAGAAAGAAAATTAAGTTGTGCTTTTGGACAAAACATTCAGGTTTCTAACTCCTTCATGCACTTTGGAAACCTTAGTTTTACATTAAGGCACATGCACAGCACCGATTTTAAACTAGTACATGCTGGATGTTATAACACATTCTGCAATCAAAATCTTGCAGTTTAAGACAAGTTCTCCACTTCTAAGTGTTACTCCCCATTTTAAAACCGGAAATGTATAAAAAATCAGAAAATCAAAGACCGGTTCTCCTCAGTGTAACCTATGCAGAACAATAAAAACTTTGAAGAACACTCACCAATGATGTCAAACCACAGCGGCGTGCCAGGAGGCTCCACAGATATCACTCCAATCATGTGAGCCACTGGGTCGCTTTCCATGACAGTAAAGGAAAAAGATGGTTCTTCAAAGGAAATCGGCCCCACTGACGGTTTGGGTTTGGAGATCCATTCAATATGGAGTCGAGTGGTTGATGACTTTTGGGGGCGACCATTATCCACTGCCTTAATCTATAAAATATAAGCAGAGGGGATGGAGGGAGCAAATCAGAAGTTACATTGTATGACCAAAGCACAGATTGGTTTGGTCTCAAACTGAGCCAATTTCAAACACTCAGTGTCTGTATTTGTATATTCCCTGTGTTTAAGGCCACACTCAACATACGTGATAACTGGAGAGACAGCGGAGAAGGAAAACCAAAGTCACATTTCCCAATGTTAGGTCACAAACACTGGGGCCACTTATTGAAGAGAAAGAAAATTTTCAGACAAGTGACATAAGACCAGATGAACAAAGTACATGAGAAATTCAAAGATTAGATCTTAACTCACTGAAAGAATATCATATTCTCCAGCTCCAGAAAACTTCTTGGATGAAACCACTCCGGTTTTGGGCTCAATAAAAAATTTGCCATGTTCGTTTCCATCTTCAATGCTGTAAGAGATTTCCGCATTGGGACCTTCATCTTTGTCTGTAGCTATAACACGATAGAGGGGCTCGCGCTTGGCGTTTCTTTCTCGTTCTGGTCTTTCCCGCTCTGGGAGTCTGATTTTGTAGAACTTCTGTAGGAACTGAGGTTTGTTGTCATTTTCATCAAGGATTTTCACAATCACTCTTGCAATGGTGGATTTGGGGGGGGTACCGTTGTCGGTCACAGTAACCTGTTTTTGAAAGATAACAGATGTTTTCAAAATATAACTATATAAAAACTATCTTCCTCCTAACAATAAACTCGCATTTGCATAGACTTGCAGAGTTCACACGCTATGACACATACCACCTCCTCGCCTTCAACAACAGCCCTGTGAGGCGGCAAGACAATGATGTGTCCGGTTCCAGACAGGGACCGGGAAGCAAGGCAAGGGCCAAGAAAGGCAGCGTGAGCCCCTGCTCTCCCCTCACCACACCACCTCTCCCTGCACTACTGCAGCTGTAACATGAATGTCACCGAAACGGCAAGCTATCAGAACAACTTATTTTTAAGCCAAGAGACACATGAAGATTTTGCTTTTAAAGAGAGTCCGCTGAAGAATAACACATACTCTATACACTTAAAAATCAAATCTCCAGGGGTGCCTGGGTGGCACAGTGGTTAAGGGTCTGCCTTCGGCTCAGGGCGTGATCCCGGCGTTCTGGGATCGAGCCCCACATCAGGCTCCTCTGCTATGAGCCTGCTTCTCCCTCTCCCACTCCCCCTGCTTGTGTTCCCTCTCTCGCTGGCTGTCTCTATCTCTGTCAAATAAATAAATAAAATCTTAAAAAAAAAAAAAAATCAAATCTCCACATACTGCATTAAAAACTGTCATTTTTAAGCCTCAACAATAGAGCAAGCTAAATCATCAATTTAAAATACATGTGAAGGAGCATGCCTTTTAATACCAGCTGTCATCATTTTGTTTTGTTTGACTCTTGTGCAGAAGTCCTCCACGTTTAGTATAGCAGATACAAAAATCTTCACTTCAGACCCATTTAAGATTTTCAGTAAAAGCAATGTAAAGTAATGGTCACTCTAATTATTCATGTATTCAGCTTAGGAATAAAAATCCGAGCCTTAAGGACTGCAGTGGTGAATGCTTCCATATGCACTGGTTCTAACCAGGGTGCGGCCGCAGCAAGATGCCCATGCCTGGGACCTGCCACTCCAGAGAGCGTGCCACCTGTTTCCTTTCTTTAGGAACCATATTCTCCCTTCTGTCAATCACTGCAGGGACCGAATAAAAATTCTAAACCCTGCTCTAACAGAAAGAAAATGAATTTAAGGGAACTGTAATACCTATGACTAACACTCAGATGTAACACATGAAGAGATTACGAACTGTAGGGACACCTGGGTGGCTCAGTCGGTTCAGCATCCGACTCTTAATTTTGGCTCAGGTCATGATCTCGGGGTCCTCGGATCAAGCCCCACGTGGAGTCTGTGCTCAGCAGGGAGTGTGCTTGAGGATTCTCTCTCCCTCCCCCTCTGCCCTTCCCACTGCTCGCGCGCGTGCTCTCTCAAAATAAATAAAATCTTAACAAATAAAAAGCAATTACTAACTGTAATGGTGGCTGTGAAACCCCTCCTAGACAGAATATTCATGAGCACACACTATAGAGCTATAAAAAGCAAATATTTTATTGACAAAGTTAGAAATTTGACCAAGGATGAAATGAAATTAAGCAGGCAGCATTATGAACAGCAATAATATAAAAAGAGAGAACTAAGTATTAATAAAAATAATAAACCACAGTTTAGGACTTCCTCAAGTACCCACACTGGTGGAATGGAAGCCTTGTGCAGGTAACTCACAACTCAGAAAGCACTTAGTCTCCTCTGGCTCCAGTGATCAATACTGGCCTTTCACGTGTGGTAGAGGAAAGTCAACAGAGGTTACATGTCTGCTCTGCTCAGCTTTCCTCTGCAAGGGAAACTCTCCACAGTGCCTTTCTCAGCCTCTTCCTGGCTTGTAGGCCCTGGCACCCAGCAACCACATCATGCCTGACCCCCACATGACCCTCTACCTTTCTCCTCCAGTGACTCCTATCCCTGCTCCTACAACATGCCTACCATCCACCAGCAAACCAGAACAGGACAAGCTGTGTTTCTCCTTTCAGGGACTAGAAAGAGATTTTAAATTAGCCATGAGAATGAAGCCTGTCAGAAGAGACCATCTTAGAAAAGCACAAATCAGTCTTCAATCTTTTATTTTAGAAATGTTTAAAAATCAAACTTTCTACAATTCAATTTAAAATGCAAAAACAATGCAATTATTTAACAACAAAAACCAGAAACTAACTACAGTTGAAAGAGATCTATTATTATCATAAAAATATCCCAAAAAACAGAATACTAAGGAAAAAGATATAGAAGGCATAAAGAAAAAGTATCTCTTACATAAATGAAAAGAAAATGTAAATAATCTTCCTTCCAGTCTGTTTGCTCTGTATGTGCACACAAAAATTAGAACTTATAAAGTGATCCTGTATTCTGGGGATTTTAGAAAGGGATTTAAGGGGACATGAACTACACTCACAAATGTTTTCTTTCCCCTGACCAGAAGTAATATAACGAAATCATAACAGTTACAAATACTAGTTAATGCAAACAAGAATGCTGTTTCCCATGATATTTATAAAATTTTTAAATAATTAAAATAAAGAAATGCTTACTTCTAATATATGTTCATCTTGCTGCTCTCGGTCTAGTTTCCTTGACGTCGTTGTGATAAGACCTATAAAATGATAACAGTTCATTAATCCTTACAGATAAAGTCAATTACAAAATACTGTAATTGAAACCACTGAGTGTAAAAGTCTGAGCAAATCTCTGGATTCCTAATGGAAGAAAAATGATGAATCCAGGTTCAATTATTTTATTTACCAACAACATACTTTCTCATTTTAATGATTCTCCAACACAGCAGATAAATGACAAAGGGACGAACAAAGTGGCAAAACTGAAATCAGTTACATTTTTTATTTGTTCAGTGGTTTGAATAAACATTTTGTCAGAAGAGATTTTTAAAAAAGATGAAGTTATCCAGGATTTCAAACTCCTCTAACTGCTGCAGTGATGATTAAGAGCTGACAGAAACATCTTCTATAACTACATTAAAAAGGACCACTGGAAAATCTAATGTTGACTCTGATTTATTAGCTTTGAATCATTTACTCTCGTAAGTGAAGAACGGTTATAAAAGTAATGTGATTTTCCAGGAAATACAGCTCAAGTATCAATTAATTTCCAGTGAAAGAAAAAACACAAATGATCCTCAAAGAAACCCCATATTCTTTATTTCTTTGATTTTTTTATCACACTAGAAAATCTATAGTTTCAATCTCTCTCTAGACTACAGTCGGCTAAACTTGAACATACGTTGGATCCTGGAAGAGCATTAAAACGGATTGATTATACTCTGTACTTCACAAAACACAGAGTTCCCCCAACCGCTAAGATGTCCCGTACGGCCTCGGTGTTGAGCGAATCCAATGTCAGATCTGAAGCTCAGGTAAAACCCTATGTGGCAAGGCAACTGCCAGCAACAACCTTTCTCCTGCGCAGCTTTTCGTGTTTTTTCCACAGGAAATATTTCAAATAATTTATATTTAAGAACAGACTTTATCGCTATCATTGATTTCCGCCTTTTATGCTAACTACTATCACACAACTAACCAATTAAAGGCTATTCAAAACGTTTCTCTAAATTTGCAAATGAAACGTTCATGTTTTCACTTATTTTGAAGTATTTTTTTTCTTAAATAGTTACGAAGGATCTCAATCAATAGTATCTTCCCCACAATTCAACTAAGCGATGCGCTCTTGTTAATGAGAGCCACAAAACACTGCTGTAGACTAGAATCGGGGCCGTCCTTCGAGGACAATGCTTTACAAGGCTTACTGGTGTGAAAACGCTGCTTAATGCGGCACGGGTTTGGTTTTCATCAGCCAAAACCCTTTTGAGGTTAATCCCTCTTTTTTCCCACCCAAAGCTCACCACTTTCCGCTTGTGGTTTTAAGTAGCTCAAGGAGGACGGGAAACCACTGTGGTGGGTCCCATCTAAGTGTCCCAGCGTGCCCGGCAGAGCGGCGGCGTCGACGGCAACGCCGCAGGGCGGGAAGCGGGCGGCTCACGGCGGAACAGCTCCGCGCTGCCGGAGGCCGTCACCCGCGCTGCGCGAACACCCCCACATCCGCAGGGAGTCAGTCACGGAGACGAACACCCTGCCCCCGCAGTTTACGAACCGCACACCACAGCCCACAAAGCGTGTGCCCGCGTGCCCGCTGCAAGGTCAACAGAGACAGAAAGCCGACCCGGTTTGTTACCTACACTCTCCGTGTGTGTCAGGCTGTCTCCTCTGTTCGAGCAGGGGAGCACTCACGTCCCCGAGGGCAGTGAACGCTCACGTCCCTTTCCGACCCGCCACCGCCTCCGCGACAGCGTCCGCCCACGCGCTCCCGCCACGACCGCCCGGGCCTCCGGAGGGCAGAGGCTCTGCCTGCCGCATCTGCTATAAAAGCACTTGGACGTGTGCATACAGGGACTGCCTGAAACCACGGGGGAGCAGCACTGAGACGGGTGTGCGGGGCACGAGCGCAGGTGGCAGTGACGACGCGCATCCGCAGCTTACACGCGGCTGACGGGGCTGACGGAGCCGGGCGGGCTCGGGCTCTGCCACACGGGGGTGTGAAGAGAGACAGGGCACGGCGGGCTGGTCTGTGGAAAGGAGGGCGCGGCCACGTCCCGAAGCCCTGAGGAGCCGAGCAGGCATCCGGCCGCAAGCAGCCACGTGTCCCGCCGCCAGGGGCAGAGGGTTTGCAGGAGAACCCCCCACCCCCACCCCCCGCGGACGCGGAGAAGCGCGTTGCGGAGCCGCTCCAGCGGGAGTCGGGGCGGCGGGAAGACCAGGGAGGGCATCTCTCCGACGGAGAGCAGACGCGGGCGGGCTCACCCACGGCGACGTCACGAGCGGGCGGGCGCACGAGGCCGCACGCAGCTCCCGCCCGAGCGAAGCGCCGCCAGCCCTGCGTGGCCACGAAGCTTCCCCCCGCAAGACCTTCCAGACCGCGCGAGCAGCTCCTTCTCTGTTGCCCACGCTCCCGCCCACAGGAACCCTCCGGAGGACCCCAGGGTTTTCCTTCCTACTACCATCCCCGGGGGCTGTGCACGTGCGGGGGGGGGGGGGGGGCAGGAGGTGCTGCGCGCCTAGCGACGGGGAAACGCATGCTTCTCGTACAGTCTGCACACAACACGAACTTCCGCGGGAAGCAGCACATGCGAGGAAGCCGCGGAGGCCTGCGAAGGACCCGGTGCCTCGGGGCAGCGGACAGAGCGGGAGCTACCCAGAGACGCAGCGCCCCGGCCACACCAGCCCGCGGCCGCGTTCCCCGCGCGGCTCACGTTCACGTCCGCCGCAGTTCCGTGCATCTGCATCCTGCTGACCCCTCTGCCCGGCCTGCCTGTCCGACACCTGCACCAAACGATGAACCCGGAGGACACTTCCCTACCCACCCCGGACACGCGACTGACCCCGCAGGTAGTAGATCTCCTAACAAGTATATCCGTTTCTTTTGTTCTAGACATTTGTGCTCACTGTAATGTGTATTACAAAATCTCAGGAGGGCCTATATTTAATAGAAACAGCACGATTCTAGAAACAGTAAGAAGCCTTCAGAGCTAGAGAGAAACCTTCAAAATTACGGAGCTCCGCTGCCTGAGCCAAAGAGAAGTTAAACTGTCTCAAGGCCACCAGCAAGTCATCATCACAGCCGGGATTAGAGTTTAGTTTTCCCGAGGTCCCGAGGAGAGGGTTTGGGGTTTCTCTTCCTCCCCAACACCCCACATTGCATTAATCTCCTGCACTTTGGTATTTCAAGTCTCCATAAACTCTGAACTGCCCATTACATAAAGTTTGAGAGAACACACACACACACCAGCAATCATCATTACTCATTTAGTAGGTCAACAAAGCAAGTGAGAAAGTAAAACAGAGCAGACAAAAGCAAGAGAACGTATATAGAGGTGCTGCTTTTTTAACTCTGTGCTTTATCTTTTCTGCAGAGCACTATTAAATTAAAAATAGAAATGAAAAGAGAGTTTCCTTGGCCTAGAAAAATATCTCATTGTGCAGACCAATACTACTATAAATATAGGTGAACCGACGTAGCAAATACACTATATTCTCACCCAGTAGCAGCTACCAATTTACTCCACAAATGTATGTCTTCGTAGCTTGCCAAGGCCACATTAGTATTCAGAGAAGAGAATTCATTTAAGAAGAGAGAATGTTAGACTGTTTCAATATAAAATTTTACTCTTTGACATGTCTTATAAATCAATACCAAAAACCATCTCTAAACTTCCCAAAGTTTAAGAGATCAAACAGATGTCACAAAGCAGGTTGCAAGAAAAGTGAACATCAAAGGACAAGTCGGTGAGCATCCGGTGAGAGAGCCCACGAAGGCAGAGCTCTAGTTAGCTGTTCGTTCAACTGTTCCGTGCGCTGCACTACGGATGCAGAGATGATTCAGACAGAGCCTTGTTTTCAAGAACAAGGGTTAAGGCAAAGGCCACATTCAGGAAACAATACGAGAAAGTCAGACTAGACTGCAGGGTTCACACAGAACACAGCAAGAAAAAGCAGGGGCTCCTGCTGAGGGCTCTGTATCCCAAGGAAGCTTTAACTTGGCAGGATGATGAGACACCTACAGTCCAGCCACCTACTGTTCCCTCGGACAACCAGCCCACCACCCAATATGCAAGTGAGGCCATCTAGGACCGGCCAGCCTCAGAGCCAACCAGCCAGGTGACCACGACTGCATGAAAGATCCGTCAGGCCCGGACAAGACCAGAATTGCCCAGCAGAATCCTCCACTAAACATGGTTGTCTTAAGCCACTAAATTCTGGGACAGTTTGCTACACAGCAAGAGCCAAATAATGCACCCGATGACCTCAGCTCTCATTGTTATCTGACTGACTACATGTCAAGGTGTTGTGCTAGGAGCTCTAAATAAACTACCGCATTTAATCCAGATGTATGTCAGTGGTGATACACACAAAATAACTGAACATTTTTACAGGCTCAGGGAGATTAGACTGCTTACTCAAGGTCTTTCAACAAGGTGGAGAGTTGGGAGTTGAATCCACCCAGGGCATCAGAGTCTGAGGTCCACAGTGAGAATGAGAAACGTGGGAAGGGACTAAAAGATGTGGTTCTATAAAAAATGGTTTGAAACATCAGCACTGCAGATGTCACTCGATGACCGCCAGAGAAGGAGGGGAAAAAGAATTTCTGAATGGAATTAAGGTCCAACCACAGTGAGAGAGCAAATACTGGTGATCTGTAGAAGTTTTTAAAGAACCAAAACTGTAAAAAAAAAAAAAAAAAAAAAAAAGTCTTGGTTTTAGAGGGAAAAAAGTATGACCTCGTGTTCTCCTTGCTTGGTAGGAAATTTACTTTGAACCATTTTCCAATTACTCTACTTGAGAATAAGCCGAGGAAGGGGAAAGATCAAGGAAGGGGGGAAAGTCTACTCACCTAATCCACATTTCCCATTACTCTGATTATTTTCCTCTAACCCCTGCAACTACTTCGGCTTTTGGATCCTTTTGTTCATTTTATAATAGTGCATGAACTACAGCAACATATATTCTAGAAAAGCAGGTGTCCAACAGCACTTTCTGTGATGGGCAAGTTCTTCAGTTTGCACTATCCACTATGATAGCCCCCAGCATATGTGGCCACTAAGCCCTGGACATGTGGTTGAATTTTTAAGTTAACTCAAATAATTTAAATAGTCACAAGTCACTTCTCTTTTACAGAAGATCTAATTTTCAAAGTACCCCTGTCAAAACCAAAAACTGACACCTACAATACTCAAAATCTTGTTCTGTGGTTAGAATTTGAAGCAGTCATTCAATGGCAAATATATTTGCTATTGAAATCTAAATTCTGTAAATATCGGTCTTAAAGACTGAAAAAGCGAACATGCCCAAGATTCTGATGCCGCCCCACGGTGCCCCCTTCCTTACAGCCCTTCCCGCTCACTAGTGTCCTTTCTCCCTGGGCTCAGCTGCGGACGAGGAGACCTGGTCCTTGCTGGTCGCTTACAGCTTCACCTGAATACCTCAAAACCAAGAGGCTCTGTGTTTAAAGACTTTTGCGGGGGGGGGGGGGGATCAATATTCTACCAACTTATATTTTTGGCTTCCGAGGACTTCTAAGAACTAAAAATTAACCAAGGACGTGTGTTCATCAGCAGTGATGATGCTGTCACAAGCTGACTAACTCAAAGTCACCCACTTGTTCAGTCTGTCTTAAGTTATTCAACCTATTTTTTCAGAACGTCATCCCCAAACATGTCACTCTGAGACATACATATAAAAGCCTAGGACAAGGCCCATGTCCTTGAAGGCATGCAACTCATTCAAGGAAATAGCTCTTAGACCTAAAAGGTACAGAGAAGTATTAAACCATGGTCTCATAGCTCCCTTTTTAGGCAATGTTAATGGTGTGCTTCCAAGGATGCGGCTCTGGGCTGAGCATTTTATATAGGTCATTGTCGATGAATAATCACAGCAACCACAGGGGAGCTACTAATAGACTATCTTTAGATATCTGAGGCTTTTGAGGGGTAAAGTCACAAGGACAGTAAGTGGCAAAACAGAGATGTGACCCTAAGTCCATCTGACCCCAGAGCCAAACTCTTAGCTCACACAAATAACTCCTGAGTGTGCAGATCATAAATACGTATTTAATATGTATAATGACCACACCACAAAATTATTCGGTGAACACACAGGACTTTCTTACATTATTCTAGGGTTACCTCTGGACATCCAGTCTGGCTCCCTCTGTGGACGTCCTCAAGACTCTGCATCCTTTGCACAATGCGTGATGAACCACAGCACTATGGTGACCAGCCCTTGACCGCAGGCATGTAATTTAGCTCTATTATTTTCAACCATTTTCTCCACGGATTTTGCTGAAACACTTTCATATATTCTGTTCTTTACTAAGTTTAAAAACTTTAATTGTGGTGTATTTGGTGGTAACACAAGTATTCAGTTTAAGTCCTCTTTAGTGAGGACACGGTGATTTCTTCTGGAGTTGTTACTACCATGATCTGGAAGTTGGATTTCTACTTTTCTACTTTCAACCCCTACCTCAGCAAGGATTGCTCCCAGGACATTCAGTGTGCGTTAAGAATCAGCAACATTAAGGTTCATTACAATAAAACTGTAATTCCCCAGGGAGTAGGCTATAAAACAACATCGCTCAAGCAAGTTTTAGACAAGTATTACAAAAACTAAAGAGGTAATATATGACGTATATATGTATATAGGCTTTGTAATATGTGTACACACCTTCATAAGAGGGTAAACCCCAAATTACTCTTGGGTGCCCTCGGAGAAACGGAACAAGAGAGCCAAAGAAGAGGAGAAGAAAAGGTACTTTCAAGTTTTACTTTATACAGTTCTGCAGCATGCAAATCTTTTATTTTTAACAAGTATATCATTTAAAGAAATTTAAACTTGAAAGTAAGTTATAAAAAATCAGTGTGAAAAGACAGAAATATTTATTGGTTGAAAACTAAATTTAGGCTGGAAGGTCTTAAAGGATTTACTTTTTAAATCTGGAGTATCCAGCCACATATATAATAAAAAATTAAAATTAGAATTATTGACAGTAGTGTATCTTTTACAATTTTTTCCAATACTTTTGTTTAGAGAGAGAGGGGAGGGGCAGAAGGACAGAGAGCGCGGGAATCTTAAGCAGGCTCCACGCCCAGGCAGAGCCCGATGGGGGGCTCGATTCCACGACTCGTGAATCATGACCTGAGCCGAAATCAAGAGTTGGAAGCTCCAGCGACTGGCCAAGGCACCCCTCTAATACGTTTGTTTTTTTAAGATTTTTATTTATTTATTTTGACAGAGACAGATAGCCAGCGAGAGAGGGAACACAAGCAGGGGGAGTGGGAGAGGAAGAAGCAGGCTCCCAGCAGAGGAGCCTGATGTGGGGCTCGATCCCATACGCCAGGGTCACACCCTGAGCCGAAGGCAGACGCTCAACGACTGCGCTACCCAGGTGCCCCTCTAATACGTTTTTTAACAAAATTTAATGAAGTGTATCATACGTTCTAAAATGTACTCTTACTGTAAAAATGAAGCTTGCCAGAGCCAAAGGTGCTTTTAAAGGAAGGGGAAGCAAGCTCAGTGCTGGCGGGAACCTCCTACACCACTCAGAGCCACACATGAGCTAAGTCTTCTTTTTAATTAATATATAAAATAATATTGTACGTCACTTGTATCTTTAACCATAATATTTTTCATATTCTTTCCTCCCCCGTGGTAAAACAGTGAAATACAAAAATGCCTAAATTTTTTTCAGTGACCGTATTAATAAATACTAGCTTAATGCCTATAAAATACAAAGTCCTAATTCGAAAGTTGTTTCAACTAAAAACCAAGATAGAAAAAACCTTTTTATTCTAAATAAACTGAAATAATTTCTCGCTGCCTTTTTTCCCCCGTCTCTCTCTTTTTTATCTTCCTCGCTGCTCTTTTAAGAGTTCATTTAACAAGCACCATGGGCCTCGGGGGTACCATGAGAATAATAAGAAAAAAATGTTTCAAAAACCATTTACCCAGTAAAATATTCTTTGTCAGAAAAAATTTACCTGCGCTTGCCCTACATTTGCCAAAACAGTCCTTTCTAGTTTAGTCATAATGACCTCTTATTCCTCCGACATATATTATAGGCTAAGAAAAAAAAAAAAAACAGTAAAATGCCTACTACCAGGAAAAATTAACATAAACTCTACAGAATAAATAGAGAAGATATGAGAGGTCAGAAGTTAAACAAAAGCACTTTAGAACTTTATGGGGCATGTATGTTAAATTCCGGGCTCCTGAATGATTTCTTTCTTTTTTAAACGTCCACGGTGTACTACTGAAACAAAGCCCGCGTTAAGTTTGTTACGCTACCAAAGAACGACAAGGACTAATCAAATGTATGGAACACCAGGGAGGAAACACAATCAGGACTTATTCTCATTTTTTAAATGAAGTATTAAAGCCAGGAAACAGTGAGACAGGGAAGCAGGAGACAGTTACTGTCGAATGCCACGTAGCATATGCCTGTCCCTCAGTAAACGGTTTTCCACGGGACATTCTACCTTACAGATGTTGCCGACCAGCTTTAAGAAAGGAAAATGTGGTGGGGCGCCTGGGTGGCTTAGTCGTTAAGCGTCTGCCTTCGGCTCAGGGCGTGATCCCGGCATTATGGGATCGAGCCCCACATCAGGCTCCTCCGCTATGAGCCTGCTTCTTCCTCTCCCAATCCCCCTGCTGTGTTCCCTCTCTCGCTGGCTGTTTCTCTCTCTGTCAAATAAATAAATAAAATCTTTAAAAAAAAAAAAAAAGAAAGAAAGAAAGAAAGGAAAATGTGGGGCGCCTGGGTGGCTCAGTCGGTGAAGCATCTGCCTTCGGCTCAGGTCATGTTCCCAGGGTCCTGGGATCAAGCCCTGCATCAGGCTCCCTGCTCTGCGGGGAGCCTGCTTCTCCCTCTCCCTGCCGCTCCCCGTGCTTACAGGTTCTCTCTCTGGGTCAAATACATAAATAAAATCTAAAAAACAAAAACAAAAAAAGAAAGAAAAGAAAGAAGAAAATGAAAATGTTCTCAGAACGAGGCTGATGACTGCAATTTACCAAGACTGCAGCTCCAGTCCTGAGGACCACCGCGCCGTGGGCAGACAGGGTGCCACAGGCAGAAGGGAGGGAAACTAGACCAAACACAGCATTTCTCTGTCCAAACTTTAAAGACTCTCCAACAGGTGAAATGAAAATCATGTGAATTCCACCAGTTTTTAAATCTTTGTCAACTGTCAAGCGAGTCTGGAAAGCAGCAACCACACTTGGTACCACGTGTGGTTCTAGGAGGGACAGAATAAATGAACACGGGCTGGTCCTGGCCCTCAAGGCCCTAAACCAAGACCGAATGCACCCAAAGCAGGCAGACAAACACCCATGCTGAACAGACAGAGTGGCCTCGGAAAGACGGGGAGGGAGGCTGGGCATTGCTACCCCAGCCCCATTCTAAAAATACAGATGGCCCTCCAGGCCAAGAGAACTTCCCATTTTTCCCAGACTTATCGCTCAACATCCCTCCCCTCAGAGCTTCAGACTACGAGCTCAGGGAACTCTGCGGGACCGCGCCGTCTTTATTTAGGTGTTCGAAGCGCGCGTAACTGCAGCCTGTCGAGAGCCCCTCCGGCTGCGGCGACCATGTGAGCGGCTACTGTTTGTCACTGCAGTCCTGGTGCCGGCAGGATTAGGCTCAGAGCCAGAAACAGAATTCTATTCATAGGCTGTCAAGGCTGCAAAGGTGCTCGGAGCTCACTCAGTTCAAGTTTGCAGAGTTCCAGAGAAAACCCTCATAAAATGAATCAAACGACCGCTCTAAAGTCATGCACAGATAGTGGCTGGGTAGGAATTTACACCCTGACGTCTCCAAGACCTCTCTTCTGGCTCTAATGCTATTTTACTAGCTGTTTCTTGTTGAAACCTCATGGTATTAAAAGCTAAGATAAACACAAGATCAAAAGCCAAATGCAATTTATTGGGAACTGCCTTTGACATTCCTATAAATGTCAGATACAGCAGAGGTAGAGAGGGAAAGAAACCCAACCCATTTCATGAGGTTCACATCACGTTGACAAAAAAGGCACGTACGTGGACAATCTGAACATACTGGTCCTTAAGATAATTTTAACAAATGACATTCAGCAACATATGAAAAAACAAACAAACCAGAATATCTCTTAATAAATCTTATCCTAAGGATTCAAGATTAACAGATTTTAGGAGGAAAAGCATTATATACTTCAACATGTGCAAAAAAGGCACTGAATAAAACTTTACTTCTTTCAGACTCTTTTTTTTATCTCATTATAAAATAAAAAATAAGCAGGAGGAACAGGTAAGAAAGATCTATAGATTCTTCTTTAAAATATCTGCATATCTTTGGCAAAAAACTATAAATAGGTAAACCTTTTTTTTCCTCCTTAAATGAATCCTGCCTTTGCAAAGTGGCTGGCCCTTGATTTCCTCCCTTTGTGGCTATCAAATGTTACCGGAAACCCCTGGAAGTTGTTTGCAGCTGTAGCTACTTCCTATTGCACTTTGTTCGGCCTCCGTTCCAGCCACAATAAAACGCCATTGACTTTGAGGGGGAAAAAAAAAATAGTGGCCGTGTGCTACTGGACTAGAACATGGATGTGTGCCCAGCATACCTGCCAACCTGTGAGTCGCAGAATTTTAAGTCTTGACCACGCATTAGGGATTACTACACGTAAACTACACAGACACACATGCACACATACATGGATCTAATTATATAAACACCACCACATCTGTCATCAAATAAACATGTCTCATACTGGACTTAAAATAATTCTACACTAAACAGTCCATCCTACATGTAAATAAATGAATGAAAAACAGGGCCCTGTATAAAGTTGTCCTCTACAAAGCATAAGAAGCTGTGTTCTGGTACTTGGAGCCATGGATTTCTTAACTCAGAATGAGGGGATGGGGAACAAAAATGAAGGGAGTGGTCAAGATTTGGTAAGTATACATACAGTCAACTGTGAGAGCTGGAATTGCAAGCTCTGAAATATTTTTAACAGGATACACCAGCATCAAAAAAAAAGTGTGAAAATCTCAAAACTTGGAAATATTTTCTAAGGAGAAATAGTTTTTTTTTCTCAGACAAGAAGAGATCTAATAGTCTGTCATCAACTTGCTAAATCTTATCTGAGACTTTGACCCTAACTACTATTCCTTGAAGAATAATTTTAATAACCTCAAGAAGAAAAACACAAATTCTATTTTGTTAGTAGTCACTGCTTAGCAATGAGAAAAATTCTCAATTTTTACTTGATCAAATAGTCTACCCCTGAGAAGTTAACTAGTCCAACTAGTCAGTACATCAACATACCAGGAGCCAGAAGGGTTGGGGGCGGGCGGAACCACAAGAAGACTACTTTGAGACAGATGAAAAATACATGAAACTCAAATTTCAACGTCCATAAATAAAGTTTTATTGGAACAGAGCCATCCCCATTCATTTCCATTTGGTCTATGGCTGCTTTCACTCAGAGACTGGATGGCCTGCAAAGCCTAAAATATTTACTACCTTGCCCTTCACAGAAAAAGTTTAATGTTCTCTGCAGTACATGGTTAATAAAACTAAATTTAAACATCTAATGTTATTTAGAAACTTCGTGCTTTTTGGTCTAAAAATATTACAGAAATGAGATTAGCCTAAAAGGCAACCACTATGTCATGCAGGAATTCCTCAATACAAAGAACAGAGAAGGTACAGAAAACCTGGCTCCCAAACCACATTTACTTCCCAAACCCAAGGGCACAGCGAGTGAACGAGTGAACGTGGGAGGGGACTATGCTCCCAGAAGCAGCAGTTACGGAATGTAGGTCTTTCTGGCGCCAACCCCCAGGTGACCTTTACCTCTCTGAAGTCATATAACTATTTGTAAAATGGGAAAAATACAAACGGGGAAGACGGCCGACTCCTGGTACTGTCTGCAGTCTGGCCGTCTCACAGGGTTGCTTGTAAAGAGGAAGTATGTGAGGCTGCTTGTAATACATAAAGCACCTCATACGTAATAAGCCACACTTGTCACTGGTGCTCTGGCTCCTAACGAAAGTTTTGTTCCGGCTTATCTTAAAAGTGAGGTCAGGGGATGGTGGCAGGGTGGAAGAGGGGTCAGGAAAGATCAGAGGACAACACAGAAGGGGGCAAAAGAAGGGAAGGCACGGTTTGCTGGTTTCTCTTTGGCAGTCTTTTTCAAGCTCAAATCTAAAAGGTAACAAGCATGAGAGAGCCTGATGGAAATCAGTCCAGAGAGAGAGAAGCAGCAGGACTTACAAGATTCAAACTGTGCCATGTGCTCCAGATCCAATAATGAGAAAAGATCAGCCTCCAAGAGGTGAAATTTTAACTCTACAGAATTGACAAAGGAAAAGCTAAGAAAATAGCTGAAAGCCTCAAACTCGTTTTTAAACCATTTAAAATTCCAGTGGATGGAAGCGGATCCAACAGAAGTCGGAGCCGAAACCCTTTACTATGCACAGGCAGACACACAGAAATCACAGTCACACGCATATATTCAAAAAGAATGTCTCTACTTTCACTTAACATTTCTGATGCATTTATTTTTAACCATAAGAATGGTTTTCAGTGTATTTGTTCCCAAACAGGAAGATGCACATCAACAAATGAGAAGATACAAAAAATGTATTTACTAAACAGTGTAAAACAAGTGGATCAGCAAAATGAGTGGTGAAACTGACATGGATATGCACATATATTCCTATAATAATGCGGCAAAATCCATCGATCCATAACATCCCTTTCCTAAAGCACAGCATCATCTACTACTGTTAAGAGAAAAACCCAGGATGAAAATCACTATGCGTCTTATGCTGCTACCTGTTTAGAAAGAGAAAAAAGTATCTTCTTGCTTGTACAGGAGGGAAAGAAACTGCAAACGCCAGCTGCCTCAAAGCGTTTCAAAATGTAGGTTTTATTATTCAGGTATGGCGAGGCCAACAAGTCAGGAGACCAGGGTCACTGAAGAGACAGTCTGTTACAATTCCAAGAGGGGACGCATGCCACACCATAGCATAGCGGCCCAGGGATGCACCAGGTTGGCCGGAAGAAGGAACAAGGAGAAAGCTCGGGCGAGAGATTTTGTTGTGGGTTCCACAAGGTACAAGCAGCAAAAGCAGGTTTAGGACTGGCTGGTGTACATGACCTCAGTGGGCTCTGGAGCAGAGAGGGCTGTGCTGGCCGCCTGTTCCTGAGCCTGGGAGATGAAGGAGTGTGGACAGATAGGGCCTTGGATAGACAGCCGCTCTGCGAAGGAAGTGATTCCAAGTACGGGTTCTGGACTGGCTAGTGTGCCTATGAAAAGTCGATCTTTTGCTGTCTCTAGGCTAGTCCCGTGAGGGACAGTCTCTGCCCAGGTTAGGGAGGCCCTAGACACGAGAGCATCAAGGATACAGAACTAATAAAACAGTTAAGATATTAAGGAGGAAAACAGACCGTTTATGGAACTGAAAAGGAACAAAAATTTTCACTATTTTTTCATATCTTTTGAATTTTGTACTCTGAATGCATTACTATTCATAACCAGTAATGTAATTTATGAAGTCTGTTACATACACAGGCATGCACACACGTGTGCACACTCAAACACACACCTGCTTTCCAGTCTTGGTAAAGAGAACACAGTGATAACAAACGGTACCAGCCCGAACTTGAGAATCAACTTCTGGGCATCAGCTACAATACTGTGATACAATTTTGTGGACATACGTGTACAGTGATCTGTATTTCTACAAACTCTAGAAACATACCCCAAATGTTGCTAAGTTTCTGTTTAAGATAAATCTAGAAACTCAATTTTCACTCCTTACACACACACACACACACACACACACAAATGGTTAAGAAGACTCATACTACTTATCACATGAGATTTTAAAGGTATAGACGTATTTATGGCAGTTCTAAATTAAATAAGCCTTTTTTTTTTTTTTCCAATTAAAAAGCAATAGTTGAACTTCTGCTTCCAGCCAGGGGATCAGATTTACCCCCTACCAGGAAACAAACGAACAAAGCAGACAAAATAAATAACAGTTTACGGGACACCAGGTACCAGGCAAGACAGCGAGCCATCCCTGAGGTGGGAAACAAATGAGGCAAGACCTAGGAGTCTATTTACATCGAATTTTAGGAAATTTAATACACAGTGACCAAAAGCAGAAGAGCGGTTGTACGGGGATGGGGGGGGGAGGGATACAGAGAGGCCAGGGAATCTTTTGGAAGAGACGGACACGTTCACTGTTTGAGTGTGGGAGTGGTTTCACAGCTGTATTGCTGTGTCGAAACTTATCTAATTGTTGACTTTAAATATGTGTCAGTTATCCTTCAATACAACTTTTTAAAAATAAGGAGCACTACTTGCTTCGCATCCAAAACTTGAAAATACCAAATACATAGATAAGAGAATAAAACCATGGTCTTTTCTAAAGCATGCCCACGCACAAAAGTAACACTCCAAAATTATCTGCCGATTATGAAAGTAGCCTATCACTCCTCAAAAGTTAAATTGTTAACACTGAATAAAAAAGACCTTTTGCTCGGGTGGTTTCAGTTTCCTGAGGCTACTTGTGAATCATGAAACCTGTGGGGTGCACACGGGTCCCCACTGCTCAGGACCCCCCTTCTCCGTCCTTCACGGGAGAAGCTGTGAGGCGTCCGTCTGCAGGAGCCGGGGCTGCCAAGGCTCAGACAATCCAACATCTATGCTCTTGTCTGTCTCCCACGTGAGCAATGGCAGGATCTACGTCAAAAGAAGCAAATTTAACAAAGACTCTTAAAAGACAGAGAACTGATGGTTGCCAGAGGGGAGGTGAGGGGCAGGTGGGAGTGGAGGGGGTTGGGGAGGGATGGGGATAAAGAAAAGGAAATGTACCCTGAAATTGGACATAATCAAACAAAACATGTTACAAAAATTCATGGTGTCAAAGAAGTGTGTATGTCAGAAAAGGAAAACAGAACGAGTCTCTTCTGCTTGTTCACCCTGAGAAAGAAAAGCCCTGCCCCCCTACTTAATGCCGGAAGAACCATCCAAGAGGCAGAAAGTCACCTCCTGGCACCATAATGACACACAAAAACAACTTTAGAAGATTTAAAAAAATCATTCAAAAATGTTCATTCAAACCTGCCATTTAGAATCCAAAATTCAGAGTATCAAATCCAATCCTAGGACGGATTGTTTTTCAAAATGTCCTACTATGACACAAGGAGAAAAAGCACTGCCGACGTGTTTCCCTCTCTCCAAAATGACTTAGTGAGGTCGTCTGATTTAGATTTCTACAAAACGTTCTGAGGAATTACAGGCACATTCTTGAAAACAGGTCATTATTAATTAAAGTAACATAAATACCGGGGCACCTGGGTGGCTCAATCGGTTAAACGTCTGCCTTCAGCTCAGGTCACAATCCCAGGGACCTGGGATCGAGTCCCACATCGGGGTCCCTGCTCAGCTCAGTGGGGAGTCTGCTTCTCCCTCTCCCTCTGCCTCTCTCCCCACTCGCGCTCTCTCTTAAATAAATAAAATCCTTTAAAAAAAAATAACAAGTATTGTGTTTGAGCTGTTCTTCTGGTTTTGAAGGTTTTCTGGCATGTGTAGCCATTCCCCCACATGCTCCACTAACTTGATCTCTTGGCCGCTAATAATCACCAGGCCATCAAACTGTCCCCCAACATGATGTCCCCTAAGCTCTTCTCCAGCCATCCACTTTCACCACCTTCAAAACCAGCCCAGTAACTTGTCTAAGGAGCCTCATCCTCCCAACTACACCCACCCATCAGTCTGTTTCTCACCTCCTCCGGAGGCGTTCATCCGAGCCCAGGGCCACACTATCCTGTACGCACAGGTTTCCCTTTGCCATTTCACTTATGCAAACTATGAACTTTCGAAGCATCTCTTAGAGTGCTGTATACAGAGGAGAGGCTCAGTAAGTACTTGAAGGGAAAACAAATGACCGAATGGCAATGAATTTAGGCTTTCTCTAGTCTGCTGGACTTTCTGATAAATCACCAGGGCCCTAAATTGATCTTTAAGAGCAAGTAGATTCATTTTAGTCCATGAAATGTGTTTACCCTGGATCAATCTACTAAAATCTTGATTATCTCACGCACAGTGAGTAGAGCAAATGGAGCACATGCGAACGGAAGAGGCAGAGGCAACGTTCCCATAAATGATTCTGAGTGGTCTGCACTCTGCGTAGAGATCCCTCAACAGGAGTGCAAAAACGCTCATCACTACTCACGAGACGGAAGGACCGGGAAGCCAGTCGCCCGTCCCCCCATCCCAGAGGTGAAAGCCTCACTACTGCCCAGACCTCTTGATTTCCAGCCCAGTGATTTTCTCACTCAGCCATTAATTATTAAGGAACATGATTTAGGGTCTCCAGGTGGTGTTATGGTCGGTAAATCACGGGCACTTTCTTCTACCAGACTCCTTCATCAGCTTCCACAATCTGGCCTCCAGTAACAACAATCTACCCATTAAAAATAGGTCTGCTTTAAACGTTTTGAGCAAGATGTGTACTCTGAGGTATTGCAGTTTGGGCCCTGAAGATCACGCCCAAGGCTTCTGCTGAGCTGGGGGAACAGAATCATCTGGAGACAGGCCTTGTAAAGCTGTATTTAATCTTTAATAACGCCCAAGCTAAAACACACTTATTTCTTGATCTTTAGAGACTTTACGTGACTTGTGAAATCGCTAGACTTTACTCACCATACAGTTTGTAATATACTTCACAACAAAAACATTGTTGTGTTCTAACTATAGTTATTCCCCACTCTCATCTGTCTT
Organism: Ursus arctos; assembly: GCF_023065955.2. Taxonomy (NCBI): domain Eukaryota; kingdom Metazoa; phylum Chordata; class Mammalia; order Carnivora; family Ursidae; genus Ursus; species Ursus arctos. The sequence goes on from NW_026622952.1 coordinate 37,528,075, forward strand.
CAACTCATAAAATAATAAAACCTCCTTGTAATCCTTATGAATTCGCTCCTGCCGTCTGGACAGCAGGATGCACGTGCTTCCCACCCAGGGGTTCCGGGGCGAGCTGGGTCCTCCTGGAGGGGATTCATTCTCCCCGAAGATCAAGAAGTCTCTGCAGACATCCCCTCCTAAGAGCTGTCAGAGAGAGAGCTGTAGAGGAGGCTACAAGGCCGCATTCATCACATTTCTGCGAGACACAACAGCAGAGCAGTGGTGTGGTCATTCCAGAGGCCCCAGACAGAACCACGGTTTCTTGGCTGCCCGCAGCAGCTCTAACCCACGTCAGGTCTTTACGCGTCTTTCTTCCTTCTCCTTAATTACACGTTACGCCCAGACCTGGAGTCCTGGCTCAGATATTCAAAAGGACAGTTACTGCTTGCTTGTTTGCCTGTCTCTTCCCGGAGGACCCACCCTAATCTAGGAGAGGGAGAGAAGACAAAGGAAAAATGAAAGGATTTTAAAGTCTAATTCATCAGTTATAAAATCAGAGGTAGTTCTATTCCTGAATTATCGCCTCGCTTTAACTTCCAGCTTTCTCGTTTCCCAGTTTGACTCCGAAATTCTGTGAAATTTTTTATAAACTTATCTTTCTGCTTTTATGTTTCAAAGTGCCTTCTAATTTTTTGGCTTCATTCTCTTTCATTTTATTTCGCAAAAATGAAGCTGAACTTGGTCACGACTTGTGCAGTAAAAACAGTACTCAACCAGGCTGCTTCAACACGGCTCTTGTGAATCTGATTTACAGAGGCCGATTCCAGTCTTCACGTTCCTGCGCAATCTCTTAATTCCAGCCCCTCTTCGTGCGCTCAGGCTCTGGCACCCTCCCACCAGCGCTTCCAAAACAGCTCGCAGATCCCGCTTCTCTCTTCTGTAATTAAATTTGTGGATGGCTCAATTATTCTTTTATTTTTTGATCTTTATTTTACTCTATTTCATCCTGATGTGCATCTTTAATCCCCATCCCCTATTTCACGCATCCCCCCACCCACCTCCCCTCCGGTGAACCATCAGTTTGTTCTCTACAGTTAAGACTCTGTGTCCTGGTTTATCTCTTTTTTCTTTGCTCATTTGTTTCTTTCCTTGAATTCCTCATATGAGTGGGATCACACGGTATTCGGCTTTATCTGACAGACTTACTTTGCTTATTATACTTTAACTTACTTATTATACTCTCCATCCATATTGTTGCAAATGGCAAGATTTCATTCTTTTTCGTAGCTGAAAAACACTCCTGTGTGGGTGTGTGCACACGCGCGTGCGTACACTACCTCTTCATCCATTTGTCTACTGATGAACAACTGGGCGGCTTCCCGTTTGGCTACTGTAGATAATGCTGCTATAAACATGGGGGTGCACGTACCCGAGTAAGTGTTTTTGTATCTTCTGGGTAAATACCCAGTAGTGCAACTGCTGGATCGCAGGGTATTCTATTTTTTAACTTTTTGAGGAAATTCCATACTGTTTTCCAGAGTGGCTGCAGCAGTTTGCATTCCCACCAACAGTGCAGGTTTCCTTCTCTCCACATCCTCGCCAACACCTGTTGTTTCTTGGCTGTTGATTTTAGCCGTTCTGACGGGTGTGAGGTGACAGCTCACTGTACTTTTGATCGGCACCTTCCTGATCATGAGTGATGTCAAGCATCTATCTCTTCATGGGTCTGTGGGCCATCTGGATGTCCTCTTTGGAGAAATGTCTGTTCACGTCTTCTGCTCATTTTTAAATTGTATTTGTTTGGGGGGTATTGAATTGTACCAGTTCTTTATATATTTTGGATACTAGCCCTTTATCAGATGTGTCTTTTGCAAATATCTTCTCCTATTCTGTAGGTTGCCTTTTAGTTTTGACTGTTTCCTTTGCTGTGCAGAAAGTTTTTATGTAGTTTGATGTAGTCCCAACAGATTAGTTGTGCTTTTGTTTCCCTTGCCTCAGGAACATATCTAGAAAAAAGCTGCTACGGCCAATGTCAAAGAAGTTACTGCCTGTGCTCTCTTCTAGGATTTTTATGGTTTCAGGCTTCACATTTAGGTCTTTAATCCATTCTGAATTTGTTATGTGTACGGTGTGACAAAGTGGTCCAGTTTTCCCAACACCGTTTGTTGAGGGGACTATCTTTTTGTTTTGGGTGTTCCTTCCTGCGTTGTCAAAGATCAATTGATCATACAGTTGTGGGTTTATTTCTAGGTTTTCTGTTCTGTTCCATTGATCTCTGTGTCTATTTTGGGGCCAGTACCGTACTGTCTTGATCACTATGGCTTTGTAATATAACTTGAAGTCCGGAATTGTGATGCCTCCAGCTTGGCTTTTCTTTTTCAGGATTGCTTTGGCTATTCCGGGTCCTGTGTGGATCCGTACAACTTTCAGGATTGTATGCTAATGAAAAATGCTGTTGTTCTTTTGAAAGGGATTGCATGAAATGTGCAGATTGCTTTGGGTGGTAGAGACATTTTAACAATACCTGTTCTTCCCATCCGTGATCACAGAATATCTTCCCATTTCTTTGTGTCATCTTCAATTTCTTTCATTAGTTTTTTTATAGTTTTCAGAGTACAGGTCTTTCATCTCTTTGGTTAGGTTTATCCCTAATATCTTATTTTGAGTGCCACTGTAAATGTCATTATTTTCTTAAATTCTCCTACTGCTGCTTCAAATACAACAGAAATAGGTTGTATTTCTGTACATTGATTTTGTATCTTGTGACTCTGCTGAATTCACTTATCAGTTCTGGCAGTTTTTTGGTGGAGTCCTTAGGGTTTTCTATATACGGTATCATGTCATCAGCAAACAGCGGGAGTTTTACTTCTTCCTTGCCAGTCTGGATGCCTTGTATCCCTTTTTCTCGCCTGACTGCTGTGGCTAGGACTTCCAGCACTAGGTTGAATAAAAGTGGAGAGAGTGGACATCCTCGTCTTGTTCCTGACCTTGGGGGAAAAGCTCTGTTTTTCACCATTAAGGCTGAAATTATTAGCTGTGGGTCTTTCATATAAGGCCTTTATTATGTTGAGAGATGTTCCCTTTAGATAAAGCTACTTTGCAGAAGGTTTTTATCATGAATGGATGTCGTACTTGGTCAGTTCAATCATTCTTAAATCGTTTTTAATTTTGTTAGAGAGTGTGCGTGCACACGTAGAGGGGAGGGGCAGAGAGAGAATCTCAAGCAGACACCACGCTAAAGTACTTCTCAAACATTCGAGATAAATCTTGTACTTAAGTTTACTCTGAACAACCAAGACAGACTCTATGAATGACAAGAGGTTTAAAAAACCAACATTTTAACATGCTTTTTAAAAGACAAAACATACACACTGATCTCTACTGGTATCTTTGTACAGCAGTTTTGGTACACAGACACTGACCTCAAGCTTCCTTCTACCTCAAGAACTGTTTTAAGTTCAACAAAGAACGTTACAAAGTAAGAACAGTACCCAAAAGGGACAGCAGAGACTGGTACGGAAGTGGAGACGACTCCCTTAATTTCGATTTTTGTGCATTACGTCCTTCACGTATACAACAGACAACCCAGGAACTGAAGAGGCCAATTCCGCTAGAATAAAGACAGACAGAATCAGCAAAGACATGATGGGGGAATGAACGTGCATTACAGTCAGTCTCCCTCTTCAGAGTTTTCTGTTAACCAGATTCTACTGAAAAGTACCGTACGCATCACTGAACCATCCCTGCATTCAAAGGCCAGTGATCTATCCAATAAGAAGTTTTCTTTCCTACAAATCAACTGTCCTCTCAATGTCATATGGCGATTCTGTCTCAACTGTGATCAAGAAATCAAAGAGTATGACACAAATGACAGCAACACGGAAGCTCTTTTTTTGTGACACGAAGCAAGAACAGTGGGAAAAAATCAGAGATGCTGTCAAATGTAAAAGAACAAAGATTAAAAGGTGACAAGGATTTTGGAAGAGGATTTTGGAGTCAAGGAGCTACCCCCTTACAAGCAGGGGGTCAGACCCTGGGGAAACAGAAGGAAAACTTGATGTATCAGTTCAAGAAAGTAACTAACTACTCCCAATTTGAAATCTGCTGAATCTTGATCCCCTACTGCCTACAGAGACCTAGCACTGCTCTATGAAAAAATTCTAAAACCACACAGAAAAATACTGTGAATTGTGAAATAAATTCCTTTGATAATTCTTCATAAAAAGCAGAGTTCAGAAAATTGGAATACTTAGCAGCAGAATTTGCGGTGAGTTTAAGATATATCACTAATTTAGGAGCTACTACTGAAACACTGTATTCGTTTTTTCACCTGAAAGTGAAATTCTACTAATGAGCAAAGCGATAAAGTAAGCCCTATAAAAACGAGTTCAAAGGGGGGAAAGAAAAACATTTGGACTAAATTCTCATCAGGAAATAAAGCCTTGTTTTGAATAACTCAAAAGGGAAACGATTTATCAAAATTAAGAAAAATACCAAGAAGTGTAAGCATGAGTGTTTCACAGAATACTATTACCACGTACCTGTTTTAGGGTGTACTGAAAAAAATCCTTGTGGATTTCCACTTGTAATTTTGTACATCAGCTTGTCATTAGAGCTAGAATCTGGATCGAATGCCTCTATGTGGACCACTGATACATCCTTGGGAGAATTTTCTATTATCTCTGGATAGTAAACAGGCTCTGACGTCTGCGGTGCGTTGTCATTGACATCCTCGACCTCTATGTAGATCTCGACGAAGGATGAGAGAGGCACGACACCCCGATCCGCGGCATAGACTGTGAGCCAGTAGTGGGGGGTGGACTCCCGGTCCAGTCGCTCTGCAGTCTCCACGACACCTGTGAAAGAAAGAAGACGACCACTTGTCAACAACCACCAACTGCCACGCTGACCAAGGGGCAGCCTCAGTAACAGTTCTCATGTCTCAAGGGCTTATGCGTCACTCAGAGCTGCATGACCTTGGGCAAGGTGCCTCACCTCTCTGCGGCTTCCTATAAAACAGAGCGGTATGTTTACAGGTTGATCAAATGAGCGAATACACACATTCACAATTGGAAGAGCACTTGGCACGTGGTACCGACTGTAAAAGTCGTTGTCAGTATTAGACGTCAGGCACTATGCAGAACAGTCTACAAAGAGTAGGTCGTTGAAGTCTCAGAACAACCCACTGAGATGGGCACTAAGAGCTCAGCTAATAGCCCAATACTCTGTGTTTCCAAAGATGAAATTTATGACCAGTTGAGATCTGCAGATTTTTCTAGAGGTCAACCAGGGACCCAGACAGAATCAAAAAGCCGTGGCCCAGATCAGAGTCCCCACCATCCAGCAGCCCCTGCTTCCCACACTACGTTCCCATGACCACTACTAGAGTTTAGATAAAGAAGCTACAGCAATGCTCCTTGACACACTGTGGTTTGGTAACACACACCCTTTACAGTGGCTAAGAAAACAGAGTACGGCATTTCAAAAATCCAGAATAAAGGTTTGCTCAAGTCTCTCGTGCACAGAATGAATCCCTTAGGCTCATGGCAAGACAACCGGTGTGCTAAAAATATAAATTCTCCCACGACAATATAAGTTTCACAAGGACAGAGGCCACATCCTTCTTGAATGCCAGTATAACATCTGACCCAGCCGTAATTATTTATTTAATGAATGAACAAAAATGAATAGATGCCTTAATTAAAGTTGGTACAGAAAGTCCTTCAATGGGGACCCAAACTAGAATACATTTCCTACTAAGTCAACCAGTAAAAGAGGAGTTATAGGGTTATAAAGAAAAGGTCATGTTCTAGCCCAGCCACTAAAACCAGTCAAAACCTTACTCAATCCCTGGAGTAACCACTTCTCAGGAGGAGGATAAAATGGAAATATCCATTACTCTTAGGCAAATCCCACCTTTTTATTTAATGGTGTGATCCTGTCCTTTGGCTTTCCCAAAATATGTCACTACATTTTTTCCTTCTGCATTAATCATTCCGAACGAATGCTACTTTTGGGGTTTCAACACTATGGTCCAGGTTGCACACTGGAACTCCTATAACTCTAGCATTACCGGTTTCTCATTTAATGCAAAATACTACAGGAAAAAGAACAAATGTCAATTTAATCTGCACTGAGACAGTATTTATCCCAACGAAACATAAATCTGTATTTCCTACTTTCTGATCACTGCGTAAATGTAAATCTTTGCTTATGTGAAGTAATTAATGTCACAAAGACTCATTTGTTTTGAATGTCAGATCATTATATCTAACACTTCCCAAAAGGTTTACAAGTTATAAATACCAAACTTAACTGAATATTAACATGTGAAATAGATGATCATGAAATGAGTACTGCTATTCAGAAAGCATAATTATTTACAACTGTTTCACTAATTCTCCATAAGCGCTCCGAATGGATCTGTAGTGCTCCTAGAAATAACGAACGAAGCCTCACAACTCTTCAATAAAAAGGAGCTAACTGGTCTCCCTATGCAGCAGAGGTATGGGCAGAGAAATTCAATGTTTTCCTGTTTGTCTGTTCCAAACACAGTCTATGCATACCCAATCTGTTCACTGTTCACCAAATTAGTAAAATTCTACCTGTTTTTAGCCTGAAAGAGCATCCTTAGTGACCAAGGAAAAATAATCTTTTCCAGTTTCTCTTTTCATCGCCCCCATCAAGGGACACAAAGGAAGTCAGGGAATAACAGAATGTTCTTTCTACTAGGATTGCATATTAATAAATGAGTGTACGTATGTTCCTCTGTGTTCTGCCATTAAAGTGTAACATAATTCATTTGACAGGTGAAGTATTAGCAAATCTCAGGAAGACAGCTACCTGGGGCTTGTATTCACCTCTTTCTGGTTCTAATACTCAAATAATTCTTGCTGCTATCGACTTTTTAAAACTGTGTCCCTCTAAATGTGATCTGTAGGCATTTAATAACAATGATAATTACAGAAACAAGTGTGTTCAGTGTTTACTACATGCCAGGTGCTATGACACCAGTCTTACATGCACTATTGTATTTGGTCATGACAGCCAACCCGACTACGTGTGCTGTTATTATTCCCATACCACAGATGAAAACCTTAGATTAAGAGAGATGAGGAATTTTCCCAGGGTCATAATAAATGGCAGAGCCAGAGTTCAAACACCAAGAATCTTTGACATCAGTGCCAACAAAAGGCCATCGGCCCATGGCAGTACGACAAAAGTGTAGTAAACAAAATTTAATGTGAAAACTCTAAGAAAACAAGTGAAACCTCTTATTCATTTTTTTACACGTCAGGATTCAGAAGGACTCTATTAAATGTTCATTCACATATAACAGCTTTCTCCAGTTTCAAGATGGAAGGAAAAACAGAAAACATGTATTCGCATTTTACAAACAAGTATATAACATAAAATGCAAATACAAGGTTTAAAATCACAGACAGAGCAGCTATTTCTTTTCCATCAAATTCTGCTTCGAGTCTAGTCTGTGAGCACCCAGGCTGCAGTGTTCAATTACGGGATGCCTTCTGCGGGGAGCTACTCTCCCCTATCACCTGGCAGCTAGAGGATCAACCATATCCTCTTCACGACCTCCTAGCCACCACGAGGACGGGACGTTTCCAAGTCCCAGGTAACTTCCAGATCTTACTCAACATTAAAAGCTAGAGAGCAGGGGGGTCTGGGTGGTTCAGTCGGTTAAGCGTCTGCCTTCAACTCAGGACGTGATCCCGGGGTCCTGGGTTCGAGCCCTACATCGGGCTCCCTGCTCAGCAGAGAGCCTGCTTCTTTCTGCCTGCTGCTCCCCCTGCTTGTGCTCTGACAAATAAATGAATAAAATCTTAAAAAAGGAAAGGAAAGGAAAAGGGAAAGGGGAAAGGAAAAGGAAAAAAAAGAAACAGCCCCGGATCAACAGTTACGGGGCAGAAGTGGGATCTGAGACTGTCTGACTCCGGAACTCAGGGTCTTTGCCACGGCCTATATTGTCATGATCGGGCCCAGCAACACGGTCACACGCTCCACACCACCAAGGACACTGGGGGCCACAAGGAGACACTACAAGTTCTCAATTGCTTAAGTAAGGGTCCTCCCCACACTTGAAAGACAATAGAGAGAGAGGATTCAAGGACTCTGCTTGGCCACAGACGTTCAGGGGCAGTGCCCATGTGCTATTCTAACTGCTGATTCTAATTGTAAGCACTATTTTAAAAGCAGAAAGTAGGTGGGAAAAGACCACACGTATGCAAAGCTCTTTTATGTTGTGCTCTTTCATCTGCCTGTTCAGTCACGAGAAGCATCTATCGAAGCCTCCCGGGCAGAAACTTGTGAAGCAGGCATAAAGCACCGCGTTGAGCTCTGCCTTGAACCTGGAAGAGCAGACCGCTGGGCCAGGACCGGCTGGAAGCAGTCTACACAATACGGGAAGAAAGAGCAGCAGACCTAGCGTTGGTGCCCTCGAAATCAACAACGGTAGACCAGCAACCCCTCAGCACCCCAACAGTGCAGCTCCCTTGTTTTTACAGCAAGTTGAAAGGATCTGTCAGGTGTAGGAAGCTAAGCGGGTCTAGAGTTGGAATCCAGAATGAGGCACTGCCTCAGTCACGGGCTCGTCACACCTGATCGTTCTTTACGGAGGTCCTGGCCTCTGAGACCACCTGCAGACCTTGCTGACCACAAGCAGCGTCCAGTCTCCCAGTCACGGTGTCCATATTCCTACCCGAGTTCCCAGTCCTTCTGGCAGCCACAAGCAGCACGGACACACGGATAACTTCAGCAGTACCTTCATTCATAGAAGAGAAATCCTCAAAATTCCACGTGGAGGACGTTTAGTTGGTACCTCTGACACAGGAAAGCAACAACTAAAAGGCTCCTCGCCAGCACCGGAAGTGAATCTACGGTTTCGTCTCAAAACCAACCCACTCCTACTTCTCTCTCCCTATGCATGACCCAGCTTCCAATAACCAGCTTCCACTAACCACTGATTTCGCACTACGGTATAAATTCCCTCTCCCTGAAACAATTCTCTGAGGAACCAACAACAAAGATAAATATTCAAGCTCCAGTCCTTAAGATACCTCTCTTTAACACATATCACAGTGATACCATACTTATTGGGCAAAGACAGACATCCGGTCTCATCCCCGGTATTCTTCCCCGTGTCTTCAAATGTCTTTCCCTTCTTTCTCTGCCATCTCTATCCTATTTTTTGATTCTGCTTTCACTTTCTGAGAGAGCAACGGCATGCGACTAGATGATGTGTAAGCCCAGGCTGAGAGAGAGAGGAGCGGGAGCCCAGACCTTCCACAACAGCCCCTCCAGCCACACAGGAGAGAGAAAGTACCAGGGAGCCTAGCCCTTCCAAATGTGAGAACGACATCTTTCTAATCACGAGGTTCTGGTACACAAGCAGTAGCTGAGGTAGGGGTGCTGCTTCGTGATTCTGGGATGTATATTTTGAATACAGAGACAAGTTTAGACAAGCCTGTTATATGCACCACCCAGCAATGTTACAAGGAATCATTCCTTTGCTTTAATGAAACATGACAGGGGCAATAAATGACTTGCTTTCCAACCTCAAGAATACAATGAAGACATTTTCAAGAAAAGTTGTTAATAAGCTGAAAAATTTGAAAGAAGCCAGAAATCTGGAGCTATTAAAGTAAAAATATTTATCATTCCAAACATACTATCTACGATTTCAAAGCCACCACCAGATGTCACTATGGAAACTAACTTTAAATGTGCATACAGTGGAACAGCTAGACTGAAAGGGGAAATAAATACAACGTAACTGTTAAAAGAGCTTGACCAATGTGGCTGAAAATGGAGCTCACAGCAAAAGGTCTTTCTAGAAGATTCATGCCTGTCCATATATAATAATTAGACGGGTACTGATGCTGTCTTTTCACAGACTGATTATTCCTAGGTCACAGGGTACGGTATTAGTTGCTCAAGTAAATGAACCAAAAGTAGAGGAAGGGGGGCGCCTGGGTGGCACAGTGGTTAAGCGTCTGCCTTCGGCTCAGGGCGTGATCCCGGCGTTATGGGATCGAGCCCCACATCAGGCTCCTCCGCTATGAGCCTGCTTCTTCCTCTCCCACTCCCCCTGCTTGTGTTCCCTCTCTCACTGGCTGTCTCTATCTCTGTCAAACAAATAAATAAAATCTTAAAAAAAAAAAAAAACAAAACAAAACAAAAAAAAAAAAACAAAAGTAGAGGAAGGTTTCCAAGAATAACTAATTCCTATTGCCCACCATCGATGGCTAATGATGTTAACTCGAAATCATCCTTGAATAGGGAAGGCCAGCATGTCCCCCAGCTGACACAGGTGGAACAAGATGCTTTCAACACAGTCCTTTTTAAGGCAAAAGTAAAATTATACATACCCAGAATACTGCCAAAAGTATTCTAACTAACTCAAATTTCCATGGCCACAGAACATCTTTCTTCCTGGAATTTTCCTGTTTTCTTTGTTGAACAGGTCTTGGCCCCCTATCAAGCCCCAGTGCCAGAAGTTTCAACAAAACCTTGCTATTTCAGATTCTTCAGCTACTCCAACTCAAAAATACTTATCAGCAATGGCCTGGCAACATACCTTTGCAAACCTTACTTTCCTTTCTGGTAGATCATGCCACATGCCTTATTATTTTTTTTTTTAACTTTTCTGGAACCAAACTTAAGACAGCAATTGTATGAAAAGCCTCTTTAGTCAATCATAAGAAAAACTAAAACATGAAATATAATTTTGGATAATATTTTCCCTACAGGGAAAAGCAACTGACTACTCCTTCCTCCAATTCTGTAGTCTCCTCATACACAGAATAACTCTTCCGGAGATAAATGTCTTCCCAAATATAAAAGCAATACTCAATTTTTAGAAAAAAATTTTTTTCAACAATATACACTTTAGGGGCGCCTGGGTGGCACAGCGGTTAAGTGTCTGCCTTCGGCTTAGGGCATGATCCCGGTGTTATGGGATCAAGCCCCACATCAGGCTTCTCTGCTATGAGCCTGCTTCTTCCTCTCCCACTCCCCCTGCTTGTGTTCCCTCTCTCGCTGGCTGTCTCTCTCTCTGTCAAATAAATAAAATCTTTAAAAAAAAAAAAAAAAACAATATACACTTTAGAAGAACAGATACCTTCAACACACTAGAGATGCAAGATCTATGTGTCTGGAATTAATCCATAAATGGTTACTCAATTTTTTCCTATTAGGGAAAAAAATCAGAAGTCTTACAGTTGTCACATTCAATATTAATTTGCTATGAAATAAATTTTAAAAAGTAGACTATAAGCTCCCTCTGAAAATGCAAACGCTTTGAGGGCAGAGATGTCTTGTTTAGGGCATGGTAACTAGTGGGAGCTTGTTAAGCATGTGTTGTCGAAAACGGATGTCCGTCACCAACCAGGGAATTCTGAGAAACAGTCACAGCCAAGAGTCGTCGGGGAGACGGAAGGACTAAATGTGATGGGGGGCCTGCACAGGATCCTGGCCCAGAACAAGAACACCAGGAAAAAGCTAATGAAATCTGAATGAACTATGGGCTGAGTGAACTACTGATAAGAATGTATCAGTATGTGCTCCTTAATGATAACAAACATACTAATGTAAGAGGTTACTAGGGGGAACTGTGTGTGGCATTGGGGCGCTATGGGAACTTCATACTATCCACTCGGTTTTTCTGTTAATCTGTTTCCTTCTTTAAGTGACAAAATTTTTCTGAATTTGTTTTTATCTTCTTTTCATTAAATACAAAATTTTATATATACGTAAATCAAATTTTTTTTTAAGTAAGCTCTACACCCAACATGGGTCTTGAACTCACGACCCCGAGATCAAGAGTTACAAGATCTACGACTGAGCCGGCCAGGCACTTGCCCCTATAAATCAAATTTTTAAATGCCTGAGACCATACAAATTAGTAAATATCCCATGCTTTTGATAATAAAAAGAAAAGTCAAAATAAGTAAAATGAATCCACCACACAGCATCCCTCATGGGGCAGAACACCAGCGCGCTGCACGGTTCAACGGGTGCCTCTCCACCTCTTACCGCTAAAACCCGAGTAAGTCCTGCTGTAAAATTCTCTCTCCGGTTTAACTAAAGACATGGTACTGATTATTACCACGACCTGATCTTTCAGAACCAATGACCTGCTGTGTCATTTGAGGAGAAGCCATTTGTGCCTGGAAACCCAGCAAGCTCAGGGAAATGTTAATGATGCTGCTGGTGATGTACTAACCACAAATACACACGGGGAGCTCATGATGCGACAGACGCTATTTTAAGCTCTTCTACTTTAATTCATTTAGTCTTTACAGCAACTGTAAGAAGTAGGTAACAGGACCAACCCTATTTCACAGGGGAGGAAACAGTGTTCATGACTTGCCCAAAGTCACCGTTTGTGCACGTGGAAGTGGGATTCAATCCCAAAGACACTGGCTTCCGAGGACCCTGCAACAGCACCTCCCCGTCTCCGGCTGGGTCCTCTAATTAGAGAGAAGCATGAAAGCAACTGAACACAGCCTGCAGTTTCCACAGAAAAAGTCCTGGCTTCAATGGAATGTAAAAAACATAATGACCAGATGGAAAAAAAATCGGTTTTGCTGTCTTCACAGCATTTGGGGATCTAGGTAAAGTGCGTGATGCAACAGAAACCTTGTTGTTCTGTGCCTTAAGACATTAAGCACACGTCACGGTTTCAGGAGAAAAAGGAAACCATTTAACACCACATAACAGTAAATGTGATACAGCTTTAAAAAAAGATGTGTATTGGGGCACCTGGGTGGCTCAGTCGGTTAAGCAGGTCATGATCCCAGGGTCCTGGGACCAAGGCCCACCTCAGGTTCCCTGCTCAGTGGGGAGTCCGCTTCTCCCCCTCCCTCTGCCTCTCTCCCCACTCACACTCTCTCTCTCAAATAAATAAAACCTTAAAAAAAAAAAAGATGTGTATATTAATTACATAGAAAAATGTCAGTGATATACAAATTAACAAATGAAAAACCTTTATAAAAGTATATAAAGTATTACCTTGGTTCTGTTTAGCTCTGTTTTAAAAATAAAAATCACACGAACACACAATTTTAGGTGCGGGGGGGGGGAAGGCCTACAAATAAACACGCTGATGGAGAGACAATAAAGAAAATCAACCCAATGAACCAATGTTTTTATTCTTTAAATTTCTATAACAATGACTTTTAAGCCATATTTAAAATGCACATAAAAAGAAAAACCGTTAAGCACCGGCAGCCCTTTCTGCTAGTATAATCTTCGCATTTTATTTTCCCTTTGTTTTTTGATATACTTTCTTTCCAAGTATTTATCTGTTTCATTAATGTGAACAGATGTGTAACAATGGACAGTCTGACAGCTTCAACAACTAAAATTCAAAAGTATTTATATATGAAGCAACTTACAAAGTTTTAGGTCTAGGAAATTCTGTAATTATATTGCCCACAGTTAGGTCACAAATTAATGACTAAAGGGAAAGCTTTTTATGCAGTAACTGCCAATCTGTTTTTTCATTATTTAAACTACCTATTTAAATCCTCTTAATTAAAATGTAGATCTATCAACTCTTTCAATTAAAACTGTTGCAATAACTTTAAAATTAGCTGAGGAAGCTTTCTGACTTGCAAACTTACTAAAACATATTAATTAAGTTCATAATCAGATTTTAAGCATCATGTTTCAAGTCCAGGGATTTCTGCAGCTTTGCAGAGAGAGTCATTCCCATGGCAAGCTCTGCTAAACCATGTTTTCATGCTCTGTTGAGAAATGATTCCAAGTTCTGATTTCCATGTCAGAATCATTAATACTGTTAACGAGGGCTTTCATGGATAAGCTCTCCTAAAGAGGATAGTCCCTGGATATCAAAAGTAACATCTGAATACACATTAACTGGATAAAACTACACACACAAAACAGCCTTGGAGGCATTAAAATTCAAAGGATACATTTCACATACTTATGGCAATGTTTCTAGTAGTTTGTCGTGTATGTTAGCAGCTGTACAAGTTCAATGCTGATTATTTTTTCCACATTATATTTACTGGATGTACACTCAGCAAATGCTATATGCTGTATTATTTAAGATTTTATTCATCTGAGAGAGAGAACAAGAGCAGGGGGAGGGGCAGACGGAGAGAGAGAATCCTAAGCAGACCCTCCGCTGAGCATGGAGCCTGACCCGGGGCTCGATCCCAGGACCCTGAGATCATGACCTGAGCTGAAATCAAGAGTCGGATACTCAAACTGACTGAGCCACCCAGGCGCCCCTGCCATATTATTTAATCCTCACAATTACTCTGTAAGCTCGGTGGTCTTTCCTCATGCTCCTGATGCATCGGTTTCGAGCTGAAAAGTCACTTGTCCAAAATCATTTATTCACCATCCTAAGAGGAATACATTAATCAATGAATTCATTAGTGAATTCCCTTACCAGTTAGCCATCACAGCATTTACATTTAATAACTTGTTTAAGCCTCAAAAGTTAAGTAAATTGCCTTAAATTACCCAACTAGGTGCAGAGAAGAAAGAATCCAAAACTTGGCCTACCAGCTCCACAGCCCAGACTCCTGAGCACCAGTGTGCTCCCCTCTGCTTTTCTCATCCCTACGGGGGAGCACAGCTGTGATGCAACAGGGAGAGCTGGCTCTCAGGCCTCTTTCCTGTAAGCCTCTGTAGGTGATCCCCACTAATCCATCACTAGTAACGAAAAGCAAAATTAACACATAACAGAAGTTTACCAGCATTTGCCCATGGAAGAAGGAAGGACAGGACATAAAGTATAAACCCAACTAAATGTGGGCCAAAGAGATCCCTACACAAATTTCAAGAATCCCATCTGACCATGTTTAGGATAAAAAAGGAAAAAGGACATGAAATAGAATCCAACGCTATTCTAGATCTGGAAGGTTAGTTCACACAGTTGACCTTTGAACAACTTGGGTTTGAAATGCACGATGTGCACTCACACGTGGGTCTTTTTCGACAAATGCGGTATAGTGCTATAAATGTATTTTCTCCTCCTTATGACTTAACATTTTCTTTTCTCTAGGTTACTTTACTACAAGAAAACTATATATAATACATGTAAGCACACAAAATATGTGTTAAATAGACTATGTTATTGGTAAAGCTTCTGGTCAACAGGCTATTAGTTAAGTTTCGGGGGAGTCAAGTTATATGCAGATTTTCAACTGCCAGGAGGCTGGGAGATGGCAGCACTCCTGATCCCTGCGTTGTTCAGGGGTGAACTGTATTTTTCCTATGATCTTGCTACATAAAAATTCAGACTGAATTTATATTACATTAAACATAATAGGTGGCGTATAAAGCATTACATAATCCATGATCACTGTGAGAAGATCATAATTGAGCTGTTGAGTGCACTTAGTAACTTTAAAATACTGAGCGGTGGGTGTAGGTCCAGAACTCTAAATGTTAAGCCCGCTGTAAGTTTTGTATCACATAAAAACTGGTATTTTAAGGAATACTCCTCTTTGGAAAAGAAATCTCACTGAAATATTGGGACTAGATGAAAAAGTCAGTAACAGATTTTTTTTAAATTATATCCTAGAATATCCTCTTCATTAAAAAGGAGTTTATGTTGCTTATAATGTGGTCTGGATCTTCCTAGAAATTAATCTTAAAACGCATTCTTGATTTACACTTTCTTTAATTCATTCAACGAACAGGGTTCCTACTGTTTGCCAAGCATGGTATGAGGTGCTAGAGAAACCAAGAGTAGTAAAATAGGGTCTTGTGGGAAAGATAGTTAAATAAAAGAGTAATTTATTCTCTGAAACAGTGAAGAGAGAAGGGGAAGAAAGCACAAGTATTTGAGAAAGGAAACATAGTAATTTAACAACTAGGTATTTTAATATTTTCTATTTTTTACACAAAGGCCAAATAAATCTTTCTGAGGTTATGAGTCCCTGCCTGAATTTAATGAATGCAACATATAATTAAGTAATTAAAAAAAAAAAAGACTGTAACAATTCCATTTTGTGAGCTACCTAAATATAGGGAGAGGGGGTATATATATACACCAAAAATGTTGGGTTATAGGAATGAATTTTTTGTGTTAATGTTTTCTAATTCTTTCTACAAGAAATACACGTGCAGTACATAAAATTTTCAAACCTGTATGTGTAAAGGATTAATCCAAAGTGTACTCAACAGAACTTAAGAAATGTCAGCAATGTTAAAGCAACCTTTCAAAGTGACGAGTGATGGACAGGTTTCCATAAGCGGAGGAACAACTGCCCGAGACATTTGTATTGCAAAGTATGTTTTCGCATGAAGAAGACAAGGCACTATTCAGTGCTTAAAATGTCAGTTGCAATGACTAAGCCTCATGCCAAACTCCTTCCAGCACTCCCGGGCTAAAGAAGGAAAGGAATGAGATCCCTCTGCCACAGGCCGGTATTACACCGGCCACTATATAAACACAGCTCTTTCCAAAAGAGACAGTTGTCTCCAGAGTCCTAGAATGCACGAGGCTGGTAGAAGAGCAAGTTTTCCTTTCTCTAAGGTTTGTTTAGGCTTCCTATGAAACAGATTCTAAACACAGAAGATGGAACCTATTTATTTTTCTTAAAATAAAACCGAAAAGACCCACATGCAGTTCAGCTCTGCCAAAAGGTAGGTACGTTTTATGTGAACCGAACACCAGTTGAAGCAAACACAAATCCCCCCTCCCTCTCTTATCCATTCCAAAATCACATTTCCCCTCACTTTTGATCCAAAAAAAGGGTTCTGTATTAAATTCTATTTTAACTCCAAAGCAGTTTTTAAATTTTAAAAATTCAAATTATTTTACAAATCTAAAAGGTGCAATTTAGAGGTAATATTCGGCTACTTTAAATACCCATCTACTGCCAAACCCAACACTGTAAGAACTCGGAAACTCAAGTTATGCCTCAATTTCCTCACATATAAAATGAGGAAAACAGATGTATTGGAAGGACTAAGTGAATAGTTCAAAATAAAGGTAATTACTACTAATAACCTATTGTGATGCTTGAGAAACTAAAGCGAATTCAAGATTTAGCAAGACTCTTACCAGAAGGGTAACACCTTGATTCCTAAGCTCTGTACTTACACGGACGCTACTATGACTCCAGGGAGTAAACTGGCTAACAGAAACTACATTGTGATAAAGCAGCTTTTAAAGAGAACTATCAGAGTCACTTAAAGACCAGGTGACCGAAATACTCCTAAGTGTTCTGAACTGAATACTGCAGAGCCAAAATTAGACCCCTGTGGCAACATCTTCAGTAGACATAAATAAATAAATAATTTCCACTGATGGTATAAAAAAAAGGTTACGTGTGCACAGCCCGTGTCAAGGTCGCTCAAGCAGCCTCTGACATCTGTTAACTCTCTCCCATGGCCCAATCAAGTACAGAATGACTTTTACGAGACACTATGAAGTCCCAATCTCAAGTACGGCTTGATAGTCAAAACTGGAAAGAATCAAATTAGAAATTTCTGGAGCAAAGAAAGAACATTATGTCCATCTTTGCCCTAGATACTATCTCCTTCCCCACTTATTTTCATCAAATTTTGATCAAACTTCAGCAAAGTTCCAGCGTCATTATCGATTTATGAGTTAAAACTAACCAAGTTCAACAGAAATGACTGCTAGAATGTACCATGATCGCTAAAAAAATTTATTTGAAGCATAAACCTTGTATCTACGTAACAGTTAACCCTTAGTCACCACAGTACGAAACTATTAGCGTCGCGTGGAGATGAGGCACGTTAGCGTGCCTCCTTCACTAGACCTGCCAAGGAACACCTAAGGCCCCACCCAGGTGCAACAATATGCATCATACGCCCCCCGAGATTTCTCCCAAAATATCAGTAACTTACCTTCTGAACTGCTAAAAGTCGTAAACGTTTCTAACTCAAAGTGTTTTATGCCCTAGACGTGCAAAGACTTTTTTTTTTAAATAAAAAATATGCTTCTGAGAGAAAAGAACTGGCTTTTAATGAGTTCCTTTATACGTAGTTAAAAACGGCAATCTCATCCAAGGGTGTTTATCCAAAAGAAAAGTCTATTACCAAAGAGGAAAACTGGTTTGGCAAGCCATCAGAACTGACAGGAGTGCGGAGCAAAAGAGAGGAGCATCTTCCTTCCTTTCTGCTGGTTCCTGGTGATGACCTGCAGGCGTCCCCGAGGAGCCGAGCCTACAGCCTGGACTGGGAAACGAAGGGAGCAACAGGGCTTGCAGGACAGGAAGGCGTCAGCAGTAGGGAAAAAAGAGCAGCATCTACCACTAAACTGAAGGGGACACGCTGCTGGTCCCCCTTCCCTGTAAGGCAGGGCCATCCCCGTCCCTGGGACGGACGGCCTGGACCGCACGCCTCCGTGCCACCGGGCCCCTGCCTTTCTCACCCGCCCCCTCTCGACTCCGGCCACACACGCCTGTTCCTGTTTTGGAGGGAGCTCTTCCCTAGGATCAAACATCGCCCTCAAACGGCTGCCTCTCCACTCCTGTCACTCAGGTCCCAGCTCACGCGGCCTCCTTCTCAGAAGTCCTTCCCTGACAAGTCGGTTTTCAAGAAGGTCTCATCGACGGCCTCCAAAAACCACCGTCATGCTCCCCTCTTCCACGTTCGCCACAGCACTCCTAAGCCGAACGTGTGTGTGCATCTTTCCCGGCACGTGTCTCCTTAGCAGTCTCCTCGCTCTAGAAAGAAAACTCCACGAGTCCACAGGACTATGCGCGCACCTTGAACGGTACAGAACCCCGGCAACCACACGCTGGCGTGTGCAAGGCTGTCACTAAATGGTCACAGGCAAAAAAATAAAAAATAAACATAAATAAATAAATGGTTATCAGCAAGTGAACGAATGAAGGAGCTCTTCATCAAGGCCTTTTTCCACCATCTGAAATCTTGCTTCTATGAAATTCTCCCAAAGCTTCACTTGCAAAGGCCACTGGTGACTTCTCCGAAGTTCTCATCCTCTGGGGAGCCAAGCAGGAGTTGAGACCGCTGACACGCAGACTCCCGGGCCACAAAGACTTTCTCCCTCTCCTCCGTCCCCACAGCCTCCTGCCAGGCTTCTAGGAGAGTCCAAT
Organism: Ursus arctos; assembly: GCF_023065955.2. Classification (NCBI taxonomy): domain Eukaryota; kingdom Metazoa; phylum Chordata; class Mammalia; order Carnivora; family Ursidae; genus Ursus; species Ursus arctos. The sequence continues at coordinate 37,547,139 of NW_026622952.1, forward strand.
AAACTGGTTCTTCTCCTTCACAAGATCACAGATCCATCAAGGACCATGAGGGCTTGTTGCCTGGCTCTTCATTCTCTCTGCTCACCCTCTGGAGTTATTAATCGTTTTAGCAATCAGGGAGCCCCTCTGAAAATGGTTACATTCCTGCAGTGACACCCAAAATCTTCACGGAAAAAATTTTAATAAAATTTTTCGCAAAATATTGCATATAAAATTTAATAAAACTGTATTTTCCTGTTGTTTAAGAGTTATAGCACAGTAAGATGACTAATTAATTCCACTGAGCTAACACACAGGCATTCTGTAATTCACTTAAGCAAATAATTGAATAAGCAGATAACTGAATAAGTAAATTAATAGTTTAGTAAATTACTGATCTATGCTTACTTAAGAAAATAAGCTAAAATTAATCATGTTTATTTGGATTTAAGAAGTATTAAATCTAGGGGCGCCTAGGTGGCTCAGTCAGCTAAGCATCTATCTTCGGTTCAGGTCATGATCCTGGGGTCCTGAGATCGAGCCCCATGTCGGACTCCCTGCTCAGCAGAGAGTCTGCTTCTCCCTCTGCCCCTTCCCACCCCCACCAATCCCCACTGTGGTCTCTCTTGTGCATATTTTTTTCTCTCTTTCAAATAAATAAAATCTTAAAAAAAAAAAAGAATGTGTTAAATCTATTAAATCTATAAGAAATTATTCATTCCGTAGGAGCCCTATCTACTCACTCAATTAGGTCATTATGAACCATGGGTATTTGACAATAAAAAACTAGGTCATCTACTTTAAAAAAAAAAAAAAAAAAAAAAACAAAATTTTAAAAGATGTTTCTAATTACACTTTTTTTTTTTTTTTTAAAGTCTGTGATCTGGACTGAACCCCTCTCCAGCTATACTATACCCACCCCAGATGGGAAGTTCTACCACACAGTCCATATCAGTGCTTTGTGCTAGACACTGAATTGAGTCTGTAGAAAGGCCAGGCTGGGCTGAGAGGGAGAGAGAGTGCTTTTGCAAATTTCCTGTTGGCGCGCATACAAGACTCACTAGCTACTGTGAACCGTGCTTCCTCCTGAGAAGAATGTGCCTGCCTTCCACACCTGAACATTCCAACCCACGGAATGCAGAACTGACACTTGGCCGTTTTCCAACAGGATGAAATAACTATGAAACTTCTTTCGTAAACTTTAAATAATTACCATGTATTTTCCAAAGCAACCAATGTTCTTTTCACGAGTCCATAACCATATGTTAATCATCAATTTGGGGTTAACAGGGGAGAAGAAAAAAGAAAATCACAGGCCCCTTCACCCCACCAATATGAACCCCTTCACCACACCAGTATTAACTGCAGCAGGTGACAGTTTCAGGTAATGTAAATAGGGTAACAAAACAAAAATGAGGCAAATCTAAGCTTACATGGTAACCTCCCGATACTGCAACGTATTAAACCCAGGGGTGTGGTTTTCATTTACTGTTCTGTGCTCAGTTTGGACTAACTGAAAATGTCAATCTCTCATTGTTTTTGGCAACTTCTTTTATGTCTAAAAATCAAGTCATGCATTTCAGGAATTTAGCAAGCCAGCCCCATCTGTGCATGAAACACTGTATCGAAAAGGAAGAAAGTCAACCAGCGACCTAATCCCTTGGGGGAAAAAATACAGTAGACAGCCAAAGTCTCAAAACCACAATGACGGAGAAGTAACCAAGAAGGGCATACCCGTCTTATCTGGCCTAGGACTCACCTCACCTTTCTTTCATTCCTGGAAGGGCATTCCAAGGGCATCACCCTTAGAGGAAACAAAGCATTCCAAAAAGGCAGAGGCACTCACAGGAAGCTCTTCTCACAGGGACAGCAAGAGCGAGCCTTGCATTCATGAATGACTAAACGGTAATGAAGCATTTCTGTCTGTCCTTAACCAAAATTTCAAGTAGCTGAGAGTGCATGGAACGGCAATCAGGGAGCATTAAATGACCACGACAAAGAGAAAATTAATAGGAAAGCCAAACTTCCCTATGTTTCAGTTAGAACATAAATTATATGAAGGCCTAAAAGTTTACTTGAAATGAAAAATCTTCATTGAGATTTTCTTAAACAATCACAGATTGACGACCGGCAAACACAGGCCTGGCTTTGCCTGTGCACTTCGAGTTACTCCTCAGGTAAAGGATGTGTTTAAAAAAAAAAAAAATTCATTTTTTTTTTTTTTTTACTTCAGTTTAACTTTTCCTTTCAATACATCTGAATTCTTTTCTTCAACTTCTTGAAGTATTTAGCCAGTAATTTTCAACCCGAATAATGCTTTCTATCTATGGGATTCTGTAATGAACACAGATCTCTGATTTCCATAAAGCCAACCTAATCTGGTTACTTTAAAAAACAGGGAAGATTTTCTGTTAACTTTTACAAGAAGCTACTTTATTCCCTCCAACCTAGGTAAGAAGCATAGCATTCTCTACTAAAAAAGAACACAATGGCAGACCCTGTTCTCTCTGGCAGGTAGGCTGCACCATAAACCCACCCAAGTTCACCGTACGTATTCGTAGAACCTATGTATTTGTAGACAGGGGTCCGTGTCTAAGCAACCAGGCTGCGGGAATCTCCTGCTATAAGGAGATCTACTTCCCTTAAACAGTCTAATTGTAATGTTACAAAATACCAAAATTAATCAAATCCCTACTCTAAATTCTTTGACTCTCTGACTCATTTTTAACAATCCCTAAAGCCTGAATTCAAATATGTACAGGAAGTAAGCACTGGAAGCATTGGAAAATAAAGCCCCGAAGAGCTGTAATCAACCAACTGTTCCATTAAAACAGACAACCACTGTCTGGTTTAGGAAAATAATGGATTTCTTACTTCCAGATGATTAAAGATGCATCCACTCAGTTCGGCCGGCGGCCTTTAGAGTGAGCCCCCAAGGCAAGTAAGGCAGAAAGTTTGTGTACCGTAATTATTGTGAATCTTCTCCTCCACCCAAATCCTGAAGAAACCATGGAGAGATTGTTTTGCCTCCATTCTCCCATCTTTATCATTTTACTAGTACACTGGACTCTAAAATACAGTTTTTGTAAGTTACTATTTTAAATACGCAATATAAAGCAAGCAAAAAATAAAATATTAGTGGATTTCTGAATGAGTATTCTTTTTTCCGAGGGGTCAATAAAATCACCTCAGTGTATTTAAATCAATGTATTAACCTCATAATATCTGGGCCTATATTATAATTTTTATATTTTAACTCTTAGATCCATTGCCTAAATCATCAACTAAAACTTTATCACTTTTTTTTTTAACTGGTATTTGCCCAATTATGTCTTGAATAGAAACCTGTGTGTTTTACCTGCTTCATGTCTTTCCTGGGTCCTTCACTTGAGTTAACAGCTGTCAAGAACTGCTTGTTGCCTGATAAAAGATCTTTGATAATTTGTTCTGAAATCACCCCATGAATAAGATAATTTGTCTCAATTCAATCACTATGCTGCTAAGTACGGATCAGCTATGGACTCGGGTTAGTGAGTCAATGTACAAAGACCACTTAGGGAAGAAAAGAGAAGAAACCGTATTCTTGGTTGCAACAGTAAAATCACTTTTCTTTTTTTAATTACTGAAATCTAGTTGACGTGCTCGTTATATCTTAGTTTCAGGTATATAACAGTGATTTGACAACTTCTAAAGATGACTCAACGCTCACCACAGTAAGTGCAGTCACTGTCACTACCCAACCCTGTTACAGCATCACTTGACTACATTCCCTATGCTGTGCTTTTCATCTCCAGGACTAACTTTATAACTGGATATGTGTACCTCTTAATCCCATTTTTAATACCATTTACTATCTGGAAACCCTCACAGCAGCTCAAAATAGAAATTCACGCTAAAAAGAAGCTTTTATAAACAGCAGCTAACCAAGTGAAATAAAAAGCCTCCATTTTTAGAGGCCTCCCCCATAGGACGTTTATCTGACACACAGGAGACACCCATTTTTTTAAAAAAAGACAAGTTAAAGAAACAAGCCTTAAGAGGTCATTGGGGACAAAAATCCAAAAAAAGCTAAGCAAATCAGAATATGGTCTCAAAAAGTTGGTTTATAAAAAATAAGAATTTTCAAACATATAACCAGACACAAAACTAACAATCACCATTTCAATTATGATAGTTCCCTGAATAAAGTTTTTTTTCACCAAAAATACTGGCACCTTTCCGGTTTCTGTTTTAAATCCAAACAGTTAGTGTCAGCAAGAGTGCAGAGATGAATATTCTCAAACGGCTAGTGAGACTTTTCTTTCTGGATGAAAATGTGGCAATTTGTTTTTATCAGAAAGCTTTTTAAATTTTTATTTTCTTTGACCCAGTAATTCCGCCTCCTGAAATTCATGTGAGGGCAAAACAGAAACACACCAACAAGGAAACAATTTACATGTTCTAAAATTGGGTGTTATTCTACATATTGGAATATCTCTCCGATAGCATTCCTTATAATCAGGAATCACGCTCTGGAAGAATAATCATAAAAAGCTGTAGATATGTTAAAAGGAAGTCAACAATATATCTGCATTATATATTTACCTTTTTTAAAAAATATAGTACCTGGAGCTGTGTGTGGGGTGTGTGTGTGTGTGTGTGTGTGTGTGTGTGTACACACACAATTTAACAAAACTTCAATGGTGCTCCGAAGCAGAATTTTAAGTTTTTTCCTTCTTTATAACAGTCTACATTTTCCCAGACTTCTACAATGGTGATATATTGTTTTATTGGAAAATAAAGCTCATTTTAAAATGCCGGTTAGGTCTCTGCCCATTTTGCGCAAATGCTCAAATAGAAAATCTACTCTTCAAAGAAAAAAAAAATCAGCATTATATAATCATTTTCAAAGTCCCCTTCCATGACCTTTAAGGGGACTTCTAAAGCCAACAGACTCCCCAGCAGGAAATAAACCCGCTGCTGAAGGGATGCGCCCGCAGAGAGGGCAGGACGCACCCAGCGGCTTTGGCAACAATTTCCTTTTATTATCCCTTCGCTCCCAAGTGCTTTTCAATTCAAGGAGAAGCCTGAGGAAGTTAATAGGTCCTTAATACGTGCTCTGCTGCCTGAAGGGATTCCTGTTCACAAGGTGCTAGTGGAGACCCCCACGTGGCCTTTCACGGGGGCTTTAGCAAATCCCCTGCGGCGAAGCGGCCCCGGGGCATCTCTGTTTTCCGAAGACCAGACTGTGACCTAATCAATGGGGTCCCCGGCAAGACAATCCCTACATTCAACAGTCCTGACGAAATGAACGGGGAGCCAGGGAAGAGTTCAGGCTTTACTGAGGAATGCTATTTACCTGTCACAGTGATGCTTCACCCAACAGGGGCTTAAGGGGGCGGGGGGAGGCAGCAGCAGCAGAAGAAAGAAAAAACCTCCAGGCGCTTCAGATTCCTGGTCAGCAGCCAGCACAAAATAAACATATCTACTTAAGCTTCATTCACCACGTCTGCTGTGGAAGCCCAAATGGAAACAGGTAGATCTGCGCTCTCGGAGGGCAGCAGTGCCAGGACACAGGAGATTTTAACAGTCTGTGTCCATTAAAACGCCATGAAAAGGGTCATGACTAGAATAAATATGACTGAAAAAGTCATCTCGGTAGTGCACATCCCAAAACTTACACCAAAAATTCCAAAATCTAAAAATACGACTTTTTAACTCAGAAAAGAACACTGAAACAACACAAAGAGCAAGTTTATGTAAGAGGGACTTCTCATGACCGTCCACAATTTCAGAGAAGTATAAAAAATAAGGGCTTTGAACTACTTATACAAGTTAACAATTCTGTAAACCCACAGGAACTTGTTTGTTAATGACTAAAGGTTGCTTTCACTTGGAAATGGCAGACCTCATCTAATCCAGTCTTTTGGAAAATAACTGTAAATTTGTCTTAAGACATCATACTTTCAGAGAAAGATATACATCTCAAAGGTCAAATCAAATTAGAATTTCTACCAACACCAAATATGCCTGCAAAAAAAGCAATCTGAATGAGGCAAATTAAATTAACAGATGTGTATCCTGGGGAGAAAAAAAAAAGACTTGATTCATTCAGAATTTTATAAAAGCTATCACTGGACAATTTTTAATTGAAAACAAAATTCTAACTTGAAAGTAACTGTTAGGTTGTTTTCCTACATTCATTAACACAAAGCAAGAGAACGCCCGAGTCCAATGACTGCAAAATGAGTTTCCATCTGGCTTTGACGTCACTTTAACATCACAAGAATTGCTTTACTGTAATATTTTAAAAGCCATGCCAGGATCCAGGCCATCAGCATCTTTGACAAAGAAATTTTCTGCAACACCAGCATAATGGGTTTTTAACATCCTCAGTGAATGCCATTAGAAGAGGGTATCTGACTCCCACACAGCAGGGAACTCAACATGCAAAACCACTTAACCCTTTCCACTTCCCGCAAGGGGACACCAGCCAGTCACGGAGGGACAGACCGCGGGGGCACCACCTCACCCGGGTGACAGAGCCTGGCTTTAAATCCACAAATATTCTTTAAAGTCGCTGAACTCTGCACAGATCTCTAAACCTCTGTTGTGGTAACCGACACTGGAAATGAGGCCAGTCCAAACGGAGGTGTGTTCCTAAACATAAAACACACACTGATCTAAAGATGTCACGTGAATACAAGAATGGAAACGATCTCATTAATACTTTTCTATGTTGACTTCAGGCTGAAATGACCCTCTCTGATCCGGTGGATTAAATAAAATTTATTATTAAAATTAATTTCACCTGTTGCTTTAGTGTGGAGACTAGAATAGTTAAAATTAATAGTGGACGGTATTACTGAGCAGTGCTGCTTTCACTTGTTAGCACCAACTCCTATGAAGAGCTGACAAACAGTGAAAGTAAACACAGGATTTACACAAGTATGCTAATATAAACTGTGAAAATCAGCTCACTTTTCACATGGATACTGGTATCTAAGTAACAGAATCTAAACGTGGACTACTTCCAATAAATGCGTGATGGTCCATTCTGGGACAGGCATTGTTCCGTTGTGTTTCTTTTCATTTGCGCAGGTTGTACTGAATAGGTCTCTATAATGCAGGATCATCTCTAATCCCAAAACAGAGAATTTAAAACTGTTTTCTCTTAAATACATTGGGGTCTTCTGTAGACCATATTCAAGATTCACTATTAAAGTATTAAATTTTAGGTCAGCACCTGTAGATTAGGTTTCTCATGAAACATGAGGTTTCTGTTACAGAACCTCAATTTCATCCTATGAAAGAGTTTTACTTTTTAAAGATTTATTTATTTAAGAGCGCGCACACACACACACACACACACGTGCGGGGAGGGGGAGCAGAGGGAGAGAATCTTCGAGCAGACCCACTGTGTGTGAAGCCCCAGGCAGAGCTCCATCTCAGGACCCTGATATCCTGACCGGAGCAGAAACCAAGAGTCAAGTCAGTCACTTAACTGAGCCACCCAGGCACCCCCCCCATGAAAGAGTTTTATTAGAAACTTGACCGTTTTGGTATTTAACAATCACTGCTCTCTCTTAAGCAGTAAACAATGGCAAACATTTATGCTTTACTGAGGTCACTTATTTTTTTCATCTCTAACAATGATTATTTTTACTTGCTTGTTTTTCTAATGTCTTTGAGGTAAAAAATGCTGACTGGAGTTTCATTGTATTTTCTCTAAAGAACCCTGTGAAAGATACTCACAAGTTTCCTTTTCTATATACAGGTCAATGTGTTCAAAGACATTAACTCTCCCCAAATTTCCAGAGAGAAACATCAGAATATTTAGCGCATCAGTACAATTAGGAGTTTCTGCTTCAAATCCTGCAATTTCTGTTTCAACTCATCACGAAGCCTTATTTCCTATTTATTCTGTTACAAATATGTCCCCTAACAATTCTAATACAAGCCAAATTTAACAAAATAGTAAGCAGCACTAAAATACATCTTTACTTTTAATACAATGCCACTGAAGCTGAAACTCAGCAGAGATATCAGGGATGTGTATGAAGCCAAAAGACACCAAAGCAACACTCTGTTGTTCTCCCCTCTACTCCAGTTTCTATCTTCACGTCCCCCAAATCTTCCATCTACTTTCCATTCCATTTCCCCCACGTCTTTCCTCCTCTAAGAAAAAGCAATAAATGAGTCAAATAACTTGTGACAAATTAACTAGCAAGAAAGGTGGTGCTAAGGAGCAAAACCACCATCTGCAAGCAAAAGGCCATTGTGAAGAGCTCCCTCTGCCTTTTACTCTTCAGCCCATCTCTTGCTTTAGCATGAGAATGCTGTCCAAACACTGGGATCCTCTGGGGGCAAGAAACTTAAGAAATCTTTGTGACAGAAACTGAAATAGAGAAGGAACAGAGGGCTACTGCCTTGGAACCTTCTCATGCAATACTCCTGGTATCTCTTAAAGTTCTAGCTTAAGTGGAAGCATATTAAAAATAACTTGAAGTACTTCAATACCACTAAATGTTCTAACAGTATTAAAAACCTGAATATATAGCTAAGGTAGAAATTTTTTAAGACACCATAGATATTTTCACAATTTTAAAAAGCCTTTAAATTCTCGTGCACATTTAATATCCAAAAGGTACATCCTCATCAAAGGGAAAAAAAAACCAGATAAAGTATCTGTGCAGTCAACTGAAAAATGGGGTGCCTGGGTGGCTCAGTCGTTAAGCGTCTCCCCGCATCGGGCTCCCTGCTCAGCGGGGAGCCTGCTTCTCCCTCTCCCCCTGCTTGTGTTCCCTCTCGCTGCCTCTCTGTCAAATAAATAAATAAAATCTTTTTAAAAAAAGACAGACAGACACAGACAGACAAATGAACCCAATACTCTGCAACTCCTCCCATTAAGAGGTGCAGCCTCGGGGCACCTGGGTGGCTCGGTCAGTTAAGCGTCTGCCTTCGGCTCAGGTCACGATCCCAGTCTTGGGATCGAGTCTCACATTGGGCTCTCTGCTCGACGGGGAGTCCTTCTCCCTCTCCCTCTCGCTCCCCCTACTTGTGCTCTATCAAAAAATAAAATCTTAAAAAAAAAAAAAAAAAGCGGTGCAGCCTATTTTCCTACCTGCTCAGTCACCTTACTCGGCCGACAGGATGGAGAAATGAATAGGAGCTCTGACCCAGGGCATGAGATCGAGCTACTTCTCTCTTCCAGCACTCGGAACCCTGACGCACATGCCAGGCAGCTGAAGGATGGCAGACACAGGCCCTGGGAGCCCCTGCCGGCAGCCAGCACCCCAACTCCCAGAAGCCAAGCCACCCAGCTGCTCAGCAAGGGACCCAACAGGAACAAATGCAGCTGAAACTAGCAGAGGACACACCCAGCGGGGGTCCGGCCCAAACTGCCAACCAACTGAACTGTCACCCAGATGACGGTAGCTGTATAAGCCGCTACGTTTCAGGGCAGTTTATTTCCCAACAAAAGGCTACATAACAAATCTCTGTAATTTCCCTCACAATATTTATTACCAGCCCACATATAAAACTTCCAACTGAGCTTTGGACAGGTCTACACTGGATCCACCCCGTTTTCTAATCTCCCTCATCAAATCTAACGGAACCGAGCCATCATCTCCCCATTTCTCTCTCACCTGTTCTCTGGTGCCCAATGTGCCTCCTTGAGCAGATCTCTACCCAAATGTGCAGAGAAAACTGCCACAAAGGTCTTCAGACCTTCCTTTCATCATCCTAAGGAGTTCTTTATAAATTAGAAAGACAGAATTAACCAAACAGGCTACTGCTCTCTATTCACATGGATGAAAGGTTCACAGAATGAGAGGCCCGGGTAACAAAGGGAGACCAAGACCAAGGGACAGTTTCAACAAATTTGTTATTTAGATGCATTCATTTAAGCAAGAAAAGTATTTTTAGTTTTGCACACTTTATTCTCCTTCAAACAGCCTCATCGTTGGGTTCCCCTTAATTCCACTCGGCTTTAGAAGGAGGTTTGCTTCTCAGCAAACAGCACCCCATCAACAGAAACAACCAAGGACTTCACATAAACACAAATAGCTTTTTAAAAGGTTACATCTATAGGTGCTCAATTTAATCCAGGAAACGGACAGTTTCAAAGACTCTGTGAATCTCCAGAAGTAATCACTTCTTTGAAGCTTTAGGAAATTCAATACTGATACCAACAAAAACAGATCCTACTAATCTGAGAGAGTCTTTCAAAAGTTCAAAATTTGCCACATAATGTACGATATAAACAGATATTCATCTTTTATATCAGAAGTAGGGGCACGTGGGTGGTTCAGGCAGTTGGGCAGCTGCTTTAGGCTCAGGGCATGATCTCAGGGTCCTGGATCGAGTCCCACATCTGGCTCCCTGCTCAGCAGGGAGTCTGCTTCTCCCTCTGCCCCTTCCCTCTTGCTAGTGCTGGCCCGCGCGCGCGCGCGCTCTCTCTCTCTCTCAAATAAATGGATAAATAAAATGTTAAAAAAAAAAAAGCAGATAGATAAAATCTTAAAAAAAAAAAAAAAAGGTATCTTTCAATCCAGAACACAACAGCTAGAGGCAACAGCAACAGCACCACTCTACGGCCCAAGAAAACAGCAATGCCTCATCCAGTATTATCACCTGGAAAGTCACAGATTTTAATATTTCTAATCCTAGGCTTTGGTACTCAATCTGACATATTAGGTTGCTTCTACAGAGGACGAAATATAAACAAAAGGAAAAAGTATTGCTACTGAAATGTTGTTATGGATATTATTCTAATTTTCTTGTTTTTAGCTATTTCAGAGGTACAGAAAATGAGGGCATTTTAAAGGGAAGAGCAATTTTAAAGAACAGGCAGTCCTCTGTCACATACGACACTTCCCCTAGATACAGAAAGGAAATTCTCATCGGGAGTAGAGAACAAATTCAAAAGGTCTTTCCCAGTAATAGTTACTGATGGGTTTCTTTTTAATATTGTGGAATAGCCTAACTCATGTTCACATCAGACTCATCTGTCAAGTGCTTGCTGGGCCTACCACGTGCCAGGAACAGTTCTAGGCACCAGCAATCAGAGCTGAGCAAAGCAAAGTCCCCACCTATACTCATCAAGCTCACATTGTAGAAGAAAAATGACAAAAGCAGATTTTTAATATGCTAAAATCACTCTTGACATACACTGTATGTAAAACACCATTTAAAAAATCATGATGAGCCTTTAATTAGAAAACTTTATATTCTATAGACGTGATGATCTCCTTAGTGTGACTTCTTTCTAAAATCAACAGCACTGAGCTAATTAAAGCCAAACATGGGTATTACGCATGTTCATACTTTCCTAATCAGCTTTCATCTTCTACACAAGGCAACACACTATTAAGAAAAAATACTTGTGTTAAAAAAAAAAAAAAGTTTAGATCAACCCTTTAAAAGTGACTGAGTTCCATTCTGATGCTTCACCCAATAAACTAACTCGGTATTTACACAGCAAATTCATCTTTCTTCCGTTAAAAATGTAAACACCTTCAGCTGAGCAACGGATCAAAAGAACAACATTATGTGACAAACATTCACTGGGTTTATCAAAAGATGAACATCACCGAGTAAGTATTTACTAAATACCAGCTGTGTGCCAAGCACAGTCAGAAGACAGGAAAGCCGTCTGGGAGTCCTGATGTCAAGCAGCTCTAAGAGGAAAGGCGTGAATAAAAATATCAAGAACTAAAACCAAATGAATTTCAGAGGACCTTTTAACTAAGAATTTATGGTGGGACTGCTTTAAAATACTTTAAAGTACACCAACTTTAAAGTCATTTTCCAAAGACCTGCTTTTACTTTCAACTAACAGAATGTCTTCAAGTTATGATAAAGAAAACATGACTTCATGAAAGATTCCAAAATCGCTGTTGACAAAAACTCCTCTCCAGGGGTCAAAAAACATACCGACTTGAAGTGATGTGAATATCAATGCCCATAAACCACAGATCAGAACATTTTGCCACATATGCGTTTATTCCATCTATCACTGTAAAGCTGTTTAATGCTCCTTTTACAATGGCAGGAGAAAAACCACCCTTTCATTATGGGAAGAGCAACCGTTAACAATAGGCATTATTTTTCATTTTTTTCTTTTGTACAGAATAAGGGACTATTTACAAAACTAAAATGGTTTATTAATCCCCAAATGCTCTGGTTTTTAAAGTCCATTTAAATACAATCCAGTCTGTGAAGAAAGTTAACTTTATGATTAGAAGTCTTTCTGACAGATGATTTTACTTTAATAAATAAAGGCATACCAGCTGAGCAACAGAGGGTTTCCATGGTAAGCTGGCAACACAACAGATCAGATCCCGGCCTAGAGGGCTGCTTAACTTAAAAACAGATATATTACGTATTATGTGTATTGCAATTATTTTATTATAATTGTCTTGTACACTTACACGAGGAGACAGAGCTCTCTGAGGATACAGGTTTATGAAGAACGACAGGCTACTGTACCGCTTGGAAGGAGTCTTGAATGACAGACTGTCTTGAATCATCTCAAGCACACATACAAGCATACATGGAAGTGGCTGCTACTCGTCGACTGTACATGCTGACCTCCCTCACTTACAAAACAGCAGTGACACCCACCGTGTAATAAGCACATGTTACACTAAGAGCCATGAAGTGTATATAAAAATAGGTGTAGGCTGTTGTGGCTTTTTCAAATGCATGTCACTACCACTGTCACTGTCGTCATCACCACCGTCACCGTCACCACCGTCACCATCACGTCACCACCGTCACCACCACCGTCACCACCACCGTCCTCACCCTTCTCCTTGCTATCTGGTCCCCCTCAGGAGAACTCAAGAGGACTGGCAGCCCGGAACCTCTAGAAGAGAGGGACATAAGACCGTGGATTCAAGGACACAGACTGGGTCAGCTCTTCATGAGCCTCCCGCTACTACAACCAAATCTCGGTCTCTGAAGACAGAATGCACAGCTTTCCACAGATTTTCAAGTTTCTGTAACGTCAAAACTATTAAGAACCACTGGAAGTCTAGAAACAGACAGGTGGTAGAGGAAAGGTTTCTCCCAACCTATGACCACCATCATTAATATGGTATAATCAGTTTGCCGAGCAAACGAGGGCTACACACTGCCATGTCGGCCACTGTGTTTAGGAGAGGCTAGAAAAGGAGTTAAGACTAAGCTGTCCTTGAGTTCTGGGAGACAGACAAGAGAAAGGTAAACAATACCCCGACATGTGACAGAAGAGCATACAGAAAGTGCTCCTGGAACAAAGCAGACTACCTGTTTCAAGAGAGGCAACAACGGCTTGTGAGGCTGACCTAAACAATATTTATTGAGTGCCTCTTTTATGAGTCCAGTGGTTATTAAAGGCTTAGCATCCACCCACACAAGCTGACAATTCAGAGGAAACAGGACAAATAAAGATTCGCACGAGAGTGATACTTACAGCAATATAAAAAAAAGTACACACAAGAAAAGAAGAATGAGCTCCATAAGAAGGAGAAGGCCAGTCAGGAGAGATTTATTATGCAGAGTCGGGGTTAGTAAGAGCCGATCAAGTGGTCAATGCGTCACCCAAAGACAGGGAGACAGGACACAACGGGTGGAGCAGGGGGAGGGCCTGGCTTCATTTGGCTAAAGCACAGGATGATTGGGAGTGAAAGAGCGAGCACAGACAAGTGGGAGACGGACGGAGGTCTGAGGGCCCAACAGCTTATGCAAAAACCTTGGGCTTTATGTAAGGGAGACACCAAATGGTTTTAAGAAATATCCAACGAGAGATGAACACCTCTGCTTCGAGAGTCATGTCTATACTACCATAATAATCTCAAAGCACCACACTTCAAACCCCATCAATCTCTACTACACTTAACACACACACACACGATCTCAAAATTCAATGGCACAAGGTCAGTATGTACCATCGTCCCCATCACTTGTTGAATATTCAGAATTTCATACAGGCCCTACATGAACACAGCACATTACCATCTAATTTTACTCATAAATTATTGTGACGATCCAGGGAGACAGCTCAGGAAAAGAGCTTGAAATAGCGCTGGTTCACGGTAAGCATTCAATTACTGTGGCCCATAATTATATACGAAGGACGAAGAAGAAAGCTCACCAGCGATAAAAAGATAATATAGTTAAATAACCACAAACGAGAAAGAAATCTTAAGAACTACAGAAACTGCTGGGTAACTTTTATCAAAAAAGAAAAAAAAAATCAATTAGGCTGAAACTAAAAAGACGACAATCCTGAAGAATGTCTTCCAACAGGCCAGCTCGCTCAGCCACGCGGAGGCCTGGCCACGGGACGGGTTCCACACCGCTCCGACACTCTGGGGAGGTCACCGTGTAGCCGGCAAGGCAAACTCACCAGGGAGTTGACCCTGGAAGCGCACGTGCGAAGTTTCCTAGACTCACGTTACCGCCGTCGCACCTGGTAACTGCCGACTCGGCAAGTACAGGCACGTGCCCTTCGAGAGGAAGCTCTCCAAGCACACTTATTCCCAGTAACGAAGACACGAAAGACTGCTTCGTGGCAGGATGTCTTGGGCAGCACGCACGATTTATAACCAACACGCTTGATTTTTTTTTTAAGGGCCATAAAGGTAATTGCAAAGTAACAGTGTACAACTTATAAGCGAATAGATAATAAAATCTTGACAAACCCAGCCTTATGAATAAAAATAATCCATAAAGTCAAAACAACAGGAACTCAATGGTTAAAAACCAAAATCCAACAATGGCCAAACCCCTAAAGTTCTAAGATCTATTCAATCCTCATAATTGGGCAAGGCAGGCAAGAGGACGGGGGGAAATAAATGGCCAGATATTAGCTGAGCATTGAATGTCTATACACAGGGGCCACTCATCAGGTTATGAACACTCAAGTCTTCAACGAGGCTTGGAACATAAAAATGGTTCCTTGCCAAGAGGGCTGAGAAGGAGAACAAGGTCACTGGCACAAACCAGATGGCCGTGAGGACAGATGCTGAAGCCAAGACCTCAAGGAGAACAATGCCAGAGAACAAGGACTATCAGGAATGTGATTCGGGGGGGAAGTAGGGACTGTAAGTTAATGTCAGCTATTTGTTCAGTGGGTTAAAATTGGTTTTAAAGGTTAGCCAGGACCCTAACTACCATCTAAAACATTGTCTTGATGAGAAAAGGTTCCAATTAACATATAGTTATGGTATAGTTCACACCAGCAGCATTTTTATTTGTGAGACGACTGGACCTTCACAACTGCAAACATGGGGTGCCTGGGTGGCGCAGTCGTTAAGCGTCTGCCTTCGGCTCAGGGCGTGATCCCAGCGTACTGGAATCGAGCCCCACATCAGGCTCCTCCGCTAGGAGCCTGCTTCTTCCTCTCCCACTCCCCCTGCTTGTGTTCCCTCTCTCGCTGGCTGTCTCTGTCAAATAAGTAAATAAAATCTTTAAAAAAAAAAAAACAAAAAACTGCGAACAGATAAGACACTAGACAGTGAAACACATGGTCTGTGCTCAGCATGACCCCCCCCCCCACACTAATAATCACTTCATTGGAATAATCTTAAATTGCTTAAATGCCACCCTACGTATTTCTAAAATTCTGGTCACTTCAACATGCTAAAGACCAATATGCCACCTTGAGAAGAAATGATGGAAGAAGATCGTTAGATTCAATACTTCTTCAAGACCAAGCCTCAACATCTAGAATTCAAGTCTCCAGCCCAGCTCGGTTCAACCCAGTTCAGTCCAGAATCCCACTCAACTAGTAGTTTTCCGGGGCAACTGGGGTGGCTCAGTCAGCTATGCGGCTGCCTTCGGCTCAAAGTGGCCTTAAGCAAGTGACTTCGCTTCTCTGTGAATGTTCCCTCGTCAATAACATGGGGATAACAGTATCTGCCTGGTAGTCGTGACAAATAAACAAATATACACAGAGTGCTTAGAACAACAGCTGACGGCGGCAGTAAGTGTCGGTGCCTTATTCTACTGATGCCCTTCATCCTTCTCATCATAATCACTGAAAGCACACAGCCAAAGAGAGCATATTTTAAGTTGTTTCTACTCTATCCTGTCCAGGTTCTGGCCCTGACACTCCCTTTAGGATTATGTAAAGGCATGGCAGGGCTCCCCTCCAACTCTGCCTCACAACAGAAGACCACCTGTATTTCGGCCGCGACAGACTGACAACCCAACTCCTCCCCCAACCAGTATTCCATCAGGGCTTAGCGCACCAACCTCTTAAATATCCTACAAATAACTAAAGAAAAGCAGATCTGTTTTCTCTTAAAACAAAATGAACTTCCTTAGGATTCCTAATTAGATTCTATTTTCACCTTAACATCCTCCAGCTTCAGAGGCGGCTCCTGTCCCCAGTAGGAATTACCATGCCCTCCCTGCCTGGACTCAGGGCCGGCGCCTACCTCTCTCTCTCTCTCCCTCTCTCTCTCTCTCTCTCTCTCTCTTGCGCGCGCGCGCACACACACACACACACACGAGCCGACTGTTCCTCTTCAACACAGCAACAGCACATTATCACAACACAACTTCTGCCAAGCCCTGATGTTCACTCTCACTGGGGCTAAGAAATTGGTTTCTTTTCTGTTCAACTTTCCAAGGACGAGAACAAAAAGAACAGGACAGCAGCTGCTGCCACATTAGACAGGAGATGCCCCTTCACCGACACATCTGTGAACTCCCTTCGGGCCTCCCCCCCAGTCTCTGTTCAAGTTCCTGCTGCCAGGAATTCCAGACCCAGCTCCAGCAGAGGCAGTGGGTCCCTCCACAGAAGACCACACTCCTAAGGACGGCCCAGCTCTGAGCCACTCTTCCAGACTTTTGGTCCACTGGGGGCCATTAATATCGTCCTTTGCATTCTACTTGCTCTCAGGACAACAGGCCCTAGGAAAAACACGGGTCCCGGCTGTATGCCTGATATTCTACTTTAAGTTGGGGAAAAATTGGGGTTTTTTTTTTTTTTTCCTTTAACTTAAGTAATTAGATAATAATTAAATATTCAGACTTCTGCCAGATCAGAAAAAAGTCCCAGAAACATTTTCCCCTTTCCCTGATGTCAACAATAAGGTCAGCCTGGACTGGGATTCCCTTCTGGTCCCACTACACAAATCCGTTCATTCTGTGCCCCCTAACAAAGGAGAGCCAGGAGCCAGTCCCCAAATGGGTAATCCAGGAATCCCTCATGATGTGAATGTAACCATGTTCTCTTCCGAAAAATGTCCCTATTTTCCCTCCCCTATTTCATGAATGGTGATTTATCTCATTGCAACAGCTGTACTTCCATATTAATTCTTCCCAAGCCTTTTCACTGAAATGTAAATTTCAATTCTGAAACCACAATGGGGATTCGAAGAGCAACACAGCATTAGTAAGTTTAGAAATTTGCTCTTATCTTAAAGAAAAACATGGTCTCCCCCAAATAAGTCGAAGTGGAAAGGGGAAACACTCTTACTGGGCTGCATTATAGTAACAGCCAGAAACTGAACCAAGGTACTCTAGACCGAGGAGAAAACGTACTGAAGGCGTCGCAGTACAACACATACATCAGGGGAAGAGACCCCCAACTACCAACAATTAAAAAAAAAGATCTGCTGGCCAAGCATTTTTTCTAGACATTACCTTAGTTCAAAGGTTAACAAGAAGCTGCACCGTTTTCCTGATGCTCAGGTAATAATTAACTTGGATGTATAGTCTCGGCCACCAACGCGAAGCTGCGTTTATTCCATAAACCCGCAACAGGGGTATTCCAGGTTCTGTTCCGCTCAACTCGGAAGCTTACAACAAAGCAACCGGGCACACATTTGACCTGCGCATGGGGGTGAATGCTGAGAAGTATCAAGTCAGACAAACCAGAATCTAAATGTGAAATTACGCATGCTTCAGAGACCCTCTGCTAACATTTCTGTTAAATCTGTTTTATGGCCACCCCTGTAGGTTTTTCAGGACACAAATGGGGGGGGGTAATTTTAATTAGAGCCCAGCAGATTGGCTCTCTAACAAGACCTATTTTCCAAATCATTTCTCACAAAACCGCCAAACCTGAAATGGACGAGCAATCCTGTGGGCATGGATTGGTCGGAACGGTTCACCAACGGTTTTCCTCTCCAGGAAAAGCACGTGATACAGCGAGAGATCATGAGAGGAGTCAAATGACAATCACCCCACACCGCGGTTCCACATCACCTCCCCCCACACCGCGGTTCCACATCACCTCCCCCCACACCGCGGTTCCACATCACGTCCCCCCACACCGCGGTTCCACATCACCTCCCTGCAAAGCCAGAAAGCAAAATATGTGCAAAAGGCAGAGCTAACAGGACCGCACATTTGGCTACATGTTTTAGGTAGTTCATAGAATTTCTATTTCAAAAAAAGAAAAAAACTTAAAAACTACTTTCAGGGGATGTTTCCAATTTAAGTCGCTTTTTTTAAAGAACAGGACCATAAAAATAGTAAGAACTAAATTCGGACTGCTGAATATATTCTCTGTTCTATGAAAAGAAAACAAATGATACACCTATTTGACAATGCTGAAATAGGTACAGTACCCAAAAAACTTCTCTGTATTATTCAACCAACACTACAGTTTAAAGTTAAGTCAAAGGCAGGAAGCGAACAGTTAAGTGGGCAGCTTCTTGGTCCTGCACAGGCCCTTGCGAATCAGCCCAGTAGGACATGCGTCACCACAAGACAGAGAAACAGCACGAAAGAAACGGGCAATGAACAGCGTCTGAAGTTCTGGAAAAGTGCTCTTAAAGCTGACCAGAGCCAGACCATCTCCACCTCACACTGATTTTTAGTGTCCTGTCCTATGGGGCCCCCACCTGCGTTCCTGAACTTCTCCTACTTTTTTTTCCATCAGACAGGTACCTCTCTCCACGCTTTCGACCTGCACTAGGAATTCGCTACACAAACCCCCAAAAATAACATATCTAATTTTACTATTTCTACTGCACAAAACATACTGACTTCTCCTGAAAGAATTCTATGCTATGATGCCAACTATCTTGCCAAAAATCTCTAAAATAACTCAGGCTGATAATCCTCTAAAATAACTCGGGCTGGTAATTCTTTTGCCAGAAACACATCTTACAATGTAAACAGGCCAATGTGTAAATACTGTTAAATCACTTCGATTCGACTCCAAAAAAAATAAACATTAATCTGTGTATTAAGTACTTTTTTTGGTAAAGCCGAAGACCACAGAACAGATGACCAAGAAATTTCCACCTTTGCACCTTCAAATCTCATTATCTATAGACATAGACAACAGTTTCTTACACACTTACAACCCCACTGTCCACAGTCTCACTTCATCCCCTCACCCCCTACCAAGTTACCACTAGAAAACTCCGGCACTGCCATTCAGCTCCAAAAACTACTATAGATTTCAGAATACGGCCTTGTTTGGTTGGTTGTTTCCCCTTTTTCCCTGGTAGTAAGAGTATCCCAATCTCTTAAATTTATAGGCAAAAAAATACTCATTATTCTAAATGAGTCTTTAAAAAGCAACAATAGGGGCGCCTGGGTGGCTTAATCAATAAAGGGGCCAACTCTTGACTCAGCTCCCGTCACCATCTCAGGATGGTGAGATCGAGTCCCACATCAGGCTCCATGCTGAACGTGGAACCTGCTTCAGGTTCTCTCTCCCTCTCCCTCTCCCCTTCCCCTGCTCACGTGTGCTCCCTCCTCCTCTAAAAAATAATACATAATACACACATAAAAAGCAACAATAAAAATACTCTTTCCCCTTGAAAAAAAAACCCAAAAGGCAGTGCTCATATAATTTACATTACCTGATGACTTAAATTAAGACTGTGGTTCTATTTTCTGTCTCAACTTCAACTTGTACCAATTCTTTTTAGGCTTTCAAGAGTGACTTTAGAAAAGGAAAAAAAAAAAAAAGTAGGAATAATCGTCCTTAGGAAATTCACAAACATACTCATTGTTTTATCCGCAGTTCTTAAATTCTGGGTATTCTTCCATGTTGACACTGTACCTGAAAATTTGAATTAATATTGGAGGGTATAACAAAATATATATATATATCCTATTCTTTGGCTGAGTGACTGAAAGAAAATAGCATCACCAACAGCAGCCAGTTACACTATTATTTTAAAATCTGGCTCTAACAGCCACGTTGTGTCCCCAGGGGTGAGCACCTAATCTCCGCTGGGCCACCCGAGACCCACCCTGAGCACCAGCCTAGTCCGCCGTCCCGTGTCGTCCCCACCCCGCCAAGCCCCCAGTCCCACCTCTGCTCGCACAAGACGAGGGGAAGGACGGTGATCCAGGAGAAGCTCGCCAAACTGCGAGCACACGTGTGCGCTGGCAGGAAAGAGGTGGTTCACCAGACAGCTAGGGCGGATGATAAAGTACTGCCGCTCCGCCTGAAGAAGGTAGGGGAAACACGATCTCCGGGATTAAAGGAGGGACTGTGTTCGCAAACCAAGGAACACGGCTCCACTTGGCCAACGCTGACGTGCCAGCGTCCCCAGCAGTGACCACGGCCGTGACAGACCCTGCTGAGGCACCGCCCCTGACAGAAATGCCACCCAGCATCTCAAAGCAACCGGGTGCGGACAGTCTGACCAGTTCAGGAGGACGGGCTGCCACTCGGCCCGCACAACCTGTGGACGGAAAAGCACCGCTTGCTACCGGAGACCAGGATGACGTGGACGTCCCAGATCGCGGGCAGACTTAAGAACAAAGCAAAGTGAACGCAGACAACGTCCGAAGGAGACAGAACCTGAAGACGTGGCTGGCAACTGCTATTTTACGTTAGCACGTCCTTTGTAAAATGCCGTTCAGGGGTCCGATAAAATCTAGAGCTCTCAACATTTTTATGCCCAAGCCCCTTGGACTCTGCAGCTCTTTTCAGTTTTTGCTTAGACACAATTCATTCTTTGCAGCTAATGGAGCTGAAGAAGCCTGGGAATAAAGTGTGAAACAAGGTTAATAAAGTCCTTTGCCTAGTATACGGTTGTATTTCTTATGCCGTCGACACTGATTTGTACACAGAAAGCAAAGTTGTCTACAGAAAGCTAATCACGGCACGTCATATGACTGACAATCTCATGAAATCTGACTGAAGATGTTAAATGGCAGTATAAGGTAAAAACATAAAAATGGGGCATTTTATACATTAATTACACTGAAATTTAAAAACAAAGAAAACATAAATCTCTAAATAAAAATTTTTTTTCTGGTACTTTAGACAAGTGGTATATAATCCATAAATACATGTAACACACGCCAGTGGTACATAACTCACTAGAAATAAGAATCCCCTGGGAAAACAAAAGTACATTAAAAATATCACAGCCTCTAAAATAACTCGTTTCTAGGATAATTATATGTTTCTTGTACTTTATACATATTAGATGTAGGCATGGTTGGGGGGTGGGTATTAACTAAAGAATTTATTTGTGGTATTACTGAACATAAACTTAAAGTTTCAATGTATTAAGAAAAGCATCTTTTCTTAGAATGGATATGCTCCTAAAGGAAGCATCAAGGAGATTAACAAACCGAACTCCATCCATGACAGTGCATCCGGCACTGTGATTACTACCCAATTTCCTTCTACTTCCATGCCCGTTCTCAGAGGGCCGACATTCGAAGCCCCATAATCATTAATTTACTCCTTCTTTCAACATTTAATGAGCAGCTTCTACATGCCTGGTACTTCCTGCTAGGCCCGAGGACAGAACCGGCAGGAGCTAAAAGCCTGTCCTGAAAGATGGTTTGGGGCTGAATTGTGTCCCCCAATATTCATGCGTTCAAGTCCCAATCCCTCAGAACACTGACTTGGAGATAAGGACTTAAAAGAGAGAAATAAAATGAGGTCATCAGTGGTCCCTAATCCAACAGGGCTGGTGTCCTTTCCAGAGATTAGGACCCAGACATACGCAGGGAAGATGGTTTGAAGACACAGGGAGAAGACAAGACAAGGAGAAAAGACTCAGAAAAAACCATGCCAACACCTCCAACTTCGACTTCTAGCCTCCAGAACTGTGAAACCATCAATGCCTGTGGTTTAAGCCACCCAGCCTGTGCACTCTGCTAGGGCAGCCCTCAGCAAACTAGGACAAAGGTTCACACTCCACTGGGCAGACAGACACACAGCCATTCTGTGAAAAGCAGCTCCATGAGAGATCTGCACAAAGTGCAAAACAACACACACTCTAGCCTCAACTGGCTGTCTTGGATGTTCTGGTTTTAGGCTCTTATTCCAGGGGGAAGAGTAGCGTAACAAAGCATTCCCACCATTCCCAAGACACGAATAGACTCTAACACATGCTGGGCAGCCCTCCCACGTTGTTTCACTTTATCTCCCATTCGTCTTGCAGCCATTTCGAGTGTCCCCATCTTACAGATGAAGTCAGTGTCAGTAAGATAACTAACTTGTCAAGATCACCCTGCAAGAGCCAAGTCCCTTCAATGCAACGTCGCACTGCCCTGCTTCTCTCTCAAACAAAACCTGGAGGACCTCCTAAGGAAAGCAGCCCACATCAGGGAAGCTCCAGCAGAGCGTTCTCTCTGTGCCCGGCACTGGTTCGCAGGTGTACCATCACCTCGAGAAGGCATGCTAGCAGTGGGAGGGGCTGTTCTAAGTCTGCAGACAGTCTGGAACGGTTTCGCAAAGCTACAGCGAAACCACAATGATGCTTCTGATAATACAGAGCACAAACTTAAAGACCAGTATCAGTGGTGATGATGTCAATTTTCCCCTGCCTGTTTTTTTTTTTTTTAAACTCATTTTATGCCAAGTCATTCACGTTCCTTTGGTTCCAAACGCATTGCTAACTACGCACAGAGACACCTGTGAAAGGACAAAAAGCATGCACGCAACTTCTGTGTTGAGCCCTGAGAGGCCAAAAGGGAACGTTAAAGCAGCTAGCGCGGGGCAGAGATTTCCTTTAGGAAAACCAGAGTAATAACGTATTTACCTGTTTCTTCATCTATTCTGAAAACCCCAACACCGGAACCATCTCTAATGGAATAGCGGACCTCCCCGTCTCTTCCTGTGTCCTCATCATGAGCAGATACTGTCATTATGGAGAAACCAACAGGGACATCCTCTTTCACGACAGCCTTTTCCACGAAGCTGGAAAACACTGGTGGGTGTAAGTTCTCATTCACATCAATGACCTCCACCTCAACATAGCAAGTGGAAGACAGAGACACCGGCTTCCCTTTGTCTTTGGCCCTCACGGTGAGATTATAAACTTGCTTCTTCTCAAAGTCCAAATGCTGTACAATCCTGACTGCTCCGCTGAGTTTATCCACATCAAAGTGTCCTTCTCCGTGATCCAGAAGACTGTACCTCACTTGGCTAGACGGACCTAAATCAGGATCAGAGGCCTCCAACCACATGATTATGGTTCCTTCTGGAAGGTCCTCTCGAACTTTCACACGGTAATTAGGTGGCATGAATTTAGGTGGGTTGTCATTAACATCCTCTAATGATACTTTCAAAAGCACAGTGGAAAGCAGCTGGGGCTCCTCTCGAGCTTGGTCCCTGGCCTCAATCTTTAAGTAATGCACATGCTGTACTTCCCGATCCAAAGGGTACGTGGTTTTAACAACTCCAGTCACGCTGTCAATGGAAAATTTATCTGTGTCTGTAAGAATAGAGTAGGTCACATGTCCATTTGGCCCTAAATCTTTATCTGTGGCTTCAACCTGGATGATTTCACTATTTATCTCTTTGTCTTCGCTCACTTCAACAAAATAGCTCTCCTGTAAGAACTCCGGGGGATTATCATTGGCATCCAGAACTCTGACGTCTAGGAGACGCCAAGCGGCCTTCTGTGGTATTCCAAGGTCAGAGACCGTAATGTTCAGGGTGTACTTGTCTGTTGTTTCACGGTCAAGTGGCGATAAAATTTTTAGCATTCCAGTTTCCGTGTCAATAATGAAGCAACTGTCTTCATTTCCTCCAGAAATAGCATAGACCAGTTTCCCATTGAAGCCAGTGTCAAGGTCAGTAGCATTCATGAAAATTATGCTGGAACCCACTGGACGGTTTTCCTTTACCTCAATGCCGGCTGGAAGGGTACTTCTGAACTGAGGCGCATGCGCGTTGACAGAGTGGGAATCAAAGAAAATATCCTCGACCTCTCCCTGACTGTGTAACTTATTCGCCTGCAGGAGCTTCTCCGCCAGCATCTTGGCCACGCCAGTCTCTTCACACTGCAAGTGTACTGGCTTGCGACTGGCGGCCACGGTCAGGTTGATGTATGACGGTGTGGCGAAATTTTCTCCATCTGTAGCTGTGATTCTCAGGCTGTGAAAGGACACCCTGGTCCCTAAGCCATCCAGGAGCGACCGCTTTAGGGACAGCACCCCAGAGTTGGGGTTTAAGCTAAACAGATCCAGGTCATTTCCGGCTTCAATCTGGTATCGGACCAACTGAAGTTCATCGGCATCGATGGCGGAAACGGTAGCTATTTGCTCCCCCACACCTAGATCCCTGGGAATCGTCCCCTCACAGTTGATCTTCTCAAACAAGGGCGTGTTGTCATTCAAGTTACTCAGAGTCACCGTGGCAAGGACTTCAACTTCCCGGCGGTATGGCAAGCCCCAGTCTGACGCCCGAATCCTCAGAGTGTAAACTCGAGGCATCAGCTCGTAGTCCAAGTCTTCTGAAGTACTCACGGCACCAGTGAAATGGTTAATGACGAACGGCACGTGATTTAAGTTTGCGATACTGTAGGTCACATAGCCGTTCTCACCCTCATCCGGGTCTACGGCACTCACGCTCATGACTGTCGTCCCAATGGGCACATTCTCGTCAAAAGATGCCTTGTAAGCAGTCTGGGTAAATTCAGGGGGATTGCTATTTGCGCTTAAGACTTTAACCAAGACTCTGGTGGAGGCTCTTCTGTCACTTGTTGTTACTTCGAGTTCAAAATGGGACGCCTGCTGTCTTTTAATTGGTTCTAAAATGGAAATGAGACCAGTGTTGTGATTTAAACTGAATTTAGCTTTTCCGGGTGTACTTTTAAAAACATACCTCAAATGAGAATAACTAGGCGTGGCTTTCACCATGACCACGGGTGTATTGGAAGGAGCAAATTCACTGATCTCTGCTCTATAAACATCCTTTTCAAACTTGACCGGGCCAGCTTTGAACTGCGGAGAAGTCACACGAATGACTTTTACAGAAGAGAACTGGGGAGGAGTCCCTTTATCTTTAGCCTGTAGTGTCAGATTGTAGCCAAAAGGATGACTGTCCCAGTCGATGGCACCCACAGCTTTGACTTTATATTCTTTGCTCCCCGGGGAGGACCGCACCGTTCTAAACTGTTGAAGGAGGTCACCGGCCACAATGCTTAAGGAAGCTATTTCCCCATTGGGACCCTGATCGCAGTCATCCACCGTTACGAATGCGTATGTTGGGTCCTTGTCCAGCTCTGACGGGGACAGCGTCACCGCCGTTAGGACGGGAGCACATCCATTGGCCTGCTCCACGTGGACGGTCAGCTTGGCCATGCTGCTGACACCACTGCTTCCGTACAGTTTCATGCCACGGTCCACAGCAAGAATTTCCAGTTCATAGAGCTTGGTCTCTGCGTAATCGAGTCTGCCAGTTAGAACTACTGCACCACTGGTTGGGTGAATCGCAAACATGTCTGTTCGGTCTTTGAAACTGTAGTAAAACTCTCCATTGGTTCCTATGTCTGCATCTGTGGCACTGACTCTTGCAACGCTGGTCCTTATGGCTGTGTTCTCAGGCAAGGAAACACTGTACGAGGTGGGTGAGAAGAGCGGTCTCAAGTCATTTGTATCCAGCACTTGCACCCTGACCTTTGCTCGTGCTTCAGCATTAGTATTCTTTTCAACTGCTTTGACTATCAGGGTGTAATGGTCTTTCACTTCTCTATTCAGAATAGCTGTATTTCCTCCTTTGGTCCTTATTCTTAAGAAGCAAAAGTCCCCAAGAATGTACTCTTCGGCTTTGAAAAGGTTTTCATTGTCTCCGGAGACAATTTTGTACCTTAGCTCCCACAGTGGGTTTGTAAGGTAGATACCCATCTTCAGGGGATGCCCCACATAGGTTTTCGCGGCAGAGTTCTCGTGCACAGTGACGTTGTACTGGAACTGCGTAAACTGGAGAGGCGTCTGGGCAAGGGTCTGGCTTCCATCACCATCTCCAAAATGCTGGAGGAGGAGGAGCAGAAGTGGAAGAAAGACCAGGGGTCTCCCCATCGCTTAACCCTCAGGAACCTAAAACAGAAGAAAGAAATAAGAATCATGACCTCAAAGAAATAAAACAAACAAAACAGTGTAAATTTGTTCTGTTAGTTTGTCTGGGACCTTACGGATTAATAAGTACTGCGGTACATCTGCATGAAATATGAATACATGCAGTAGTTATTAGGTTTTTCCCTGTTTTCCAAGTATCAATACCTCTAATACGTCTGGAATTACTAAGTTTAGGAAAAATCTTTTTCTCATACTTTGAAGACTCAAGTTTAAGAATCAGAAGGAGCATCAGATCAAAGACTGCCGACTCAGGGGCGCCTGGGTGGCACAGCGGTTAAGCGTCTGCCTTGGGCTCAGGGCGTGATCCCAGCGTTCTGGGATCGAGCCCCACATCAGGGTCCTCCCCTATGAGCCTGCTTCTTCCTCTCCCACTCCCCCTGCTTGTGTTCCCTCTCTCGCTGGCTGTCTCTGTCTCTGTCAAATAAATAAATAAAATCTTTAAAAAAAAAAAAAAGACTGCCGACTCAAACAACTAAGTTATAATCTTATATTTAAATCTTCAAGGCAAATATAACCAATTGTTAACAAAAGGAGATGACAAACATTTTTTAGGTTTACTCACACACAATAAAATAAATGCCCCAAAGCTCACAAATTTAATGCCACTTATAGTATTCTAAGCTCAAGAAGCTCTGAACAATGAATTTAAAACAAAAACTCTGAAAGGTGGTTTCATGTGACCTCCCATAATGACACTGTGTAAACTCCTTTCAAAATTTATCATGAAATTATTTCTTTATAAGAGTAATTAAATTCACTCCCTACAAAACGTAAGGGTTTACTGTCCTGTTTAGCACCATAACTACTTAAGGGTATTAAAATAATTATAAAATAATTATATCACTTTGATACTGAGGTCACTTCTACATCAACATGAGTCAAAAAAGAGTCCATTTACAAATGGGAAACCAGCAGCTTAATGTCAAACAGAACTTTTCCTAAGTCAGCAAAGCAAATTTCACCAACCGCATCAATGTTTTCTCACCGCTATCAACAACCAGTGTTCACAACTGAATACAAGACATACACATACACACACAGCTAAAGTATCTAAGCTAAACACACGGAAGGGGCCCAATCAATGCAGCAAGATGGCGGGCCCTCTGGGAAGGTCGGAGGGTGAGACAGAAGGCAAGGGGGCATTTGAGACAGGGCCGCCTCTAACGTGGGAAGGAAGGCCAGTGGCCTGCTGGGTGAGTAGGACAATTATTTTCAGACCAACTATTCCTCTACATGCCAACAAATTCACCTTACAAATCAACGGAGCCTCACCACACATCCCAGTACTCAGCAGAGGACAGCACCGCACCCGGCAAAGGAACTCTCGGATGAAGATTAGCTAACGGGAGTCCCACCCAAAGGTGAAAGCGGCAGCAGACTGCAGGCCTGGTTTAACGGCCAGCTGAAGTTAGCACGGCATTAATTTAGTGTCTCAACTGTGCCACTGCCAACTCTGCCCATCAGTCATCTCATGAGGGGAAAAAGGAGAGTCCTGATATGCGCAAACCAAGAAGCAGCTTAACTGATACCGAATTACGCTGCAGTTGGGCCCCTACCTTGTTCCTTAGCTATCACGCCACATCCTCAGCGGAGAAAGCCAGGAGACTACAGAGATTTTTGGCTTCCAGGAGAATAATCATCATTTAAACAATAAGAAAAACGGTTTTCTCCCCCAAGTGATCTCTTCATTTGGTCAACAGTTCTAATATTCAGAGAAATCTTAATTTTGTCATGATCCAATAATTTTATCAAAACAAGGGAAAACTTCAATTCGACCTACAGGTATTGAGAATCTGCTACCATGTAAGGTACGTGGAACTAAAGACCATTCCCTGATCCTAAGGCATTTACAGACTAGGGACAGTGTGTGTGTGTGTGTGTGTGTGTGTGTGTGTGTGTGTGTGTTTGAACATATATATAAACAGCGCTTTTAAAAACACTTAAAAAGCTGTCAAACAAGCACTGTCTTTTGTTTTACAGGATTTGTTACTGCTATCTACTTTACAAGTATTATGCCAAGATTCTATTGTAAGCAATTAAATTATCTTTGCTTAATTCTACATATAAAATATTATGCAGTCATTAAAAAGAATAAGACAGCACTCTCTATGTTGCTATGTGGAGATCGTCCGATATGTTAACTGGCAAAACGAAACTGACCCCATTTATGTTTGTAAAAAGGGACGGGAGACGAATTGTGGGCACAGGACATGAATGTGCTGAAAACTGAACAGAAAAATTCTGGATTAAAAAAATAAACGGTCAACAGTGGTTAACTTCCAGAGAATAGGCAGCTGGGGGAATGTTCACGTTACATTTTCACTTTTCTGAATTTCTTAGCATAGCTGCATGGTATCTGTATCAATCATTCATTCACTCCTCTCACCCAATTATTTGATTTATTCAGTGAGTATTGAATGAACCCCTGCTATGTGCTAAGAACAGTTCTAGATGCCGGGGATACAAAAATGAGCCAAACTAAGCAATAAATCCTCATGGAAGACATATGTTTCCTGGTGAGAACAAGCAAACAGTGTGTATCACGTGCTGACGACGAGGCAATAAGGAGAAAGCAAAGAAGGGAAGACACTGTGGTCAGGAACCGGAAGGGAAAGAGAGAACCCTAAATTCCAAAGGCCCAGGAGGCATTTTAGGATGTTCAGTATTATTCTGGTCTGAACCCACTAAAAGCCTGTTGGATCTTCTTCATCTCACACCACACACCCCCTACCAAAAAAAAAAAAAAAAAAAAAAAAGTTTCCAGACATTGCCAATGTTCCCTGGGGCTCAAAATCACCTCCAGTAGGGAAGCAGGAGTTAGAGAAACAGCAGAGACCACTGTGGTGGGGGCACAGTGCGTCGGGGGAGGGCAGTAAGGGAGATTTTTTTTTTTCCTATAGATTTTTAATTTTAGAAGCATTTTAGATTTACAGAAAAGTTATGAAGATAGTTTCCCCTGTTGCTCACATCTCACATTATTCTGGTCCACTCGTCACAACTCATGAACTAGTACTGATAGACTGTTAGTAACCAGCTAGAAGACTACTGCACTAATAGAGGTGACAGGCCTTGGTGGCTTAGCCCAGAAATGCTAGTGCTGGGGGTGGGGAGCAGCAGTCAAATTCTGGATGAATGGGGGGGGGGGAGTGAGAGGAGACAAAGGGGAGAAAGGAGACAGGTATCAAGATTCCCAGGACTGGGTGCTGAGCATGGAGAATGGAGCTGCCAGGCACTCCCCAAGAGGAACAGGATCTAGAGATTAAGATCAGGAGCTCAGTTTTGGAAAGTTAAGGTGGAAATACCCACTGTTACCCAAGTAATGATTTCAAATGGGCAGGGAGAATTGTGGGAGAGGTCCAGCCTGGAGACACAAATGTGAGAACGGCCCGAAAATACAAAAGATATTTAAAACCACAAAACTGAATCATATCACCCAGGGAGAGAACACAGATGGGGAGGAAAAGAAAACCAAGCACACAGCCCTGATGCTCCCCAAGACTTGGAGGACAGAGGAGGAGAACCAGCACAGGAGACGGGCACAGTCACTGATGCACAAGCAGGAAACGGTGGCGTGGTAAAGACAGGACAGGTCCAATAGTCTTTGAACAGCTGAAGCCGAACATTAGGATGCGCAGACGACCCATAAGAACTGGCTGGTCCCGCGCTGCGGCACGCACTGCTGGCTGGCCCTGGACGCCCTCTCAGCCCGTAAACCCCGGCCAAGGGAAGACCCAACACATCACCATACTGTGTCTGTTCTCTCCCCACTGCAGCTCAGCCACTCAGCAGGACCATGGGCTCTGCCCGCACCCCCCCCACGGCCCCATTCCCGCGCCTGGACCACCTTCTGCAGCGCCCCCCCCCCCCCCCGCCAGCTCTGCTCAGGGACGCCTCAAAGCTGGACCACACTCATCACAGAAACCTTTCCCACCCCGGAACGTCCTGGCTGACAGAATGCCGCTGTGATCAGAATCAACTATTAAAGGCAATCCTTTTGATTGGGAGGGAAAAAACCCACTTTTAAGTAGGAGATACTGTTAACCCTTAGTAACAGAACCCAGAACTGTGAACTCAGGTTCTGCTATAAAATGCCACGATCCAAGAACAGTGGCTGGTCTTCTCTGCAGAACACACCGGAATGTTGAACGGAGAAGAAAAAAACCCAAAAAAGATACTAGTACCATTTCATCTGAAAAGTACATTACCTAGAGTTCATGCTTATAAACATTAACATGATTTTAGCCAAAGGCTACACTTTGATAGTTAGAAGGTGATCATAGTCCTTGAACTCACAGTAAGTTAGGATTTCTATGCATTTTCCAGAGTGAAAACCAAGAGTGTTTACTTAGCTCAGCCCTTACAGAAAAGGGCCTCAGGTCCACAGCTGAGATACCTTTAGCACAGATTTCTGAAAATCCATAAATAAGTGAAAAATAATTTTCCTAGTAGAAATCAGATATTAACACGCTCATATTTCTTCATTAGGGAGACCTTCATGTCAACTATTCCAAGTCAATGACTGTGACCACACATTCTTCACAAAACAGAACCCAGCCCCGGCACTGGGAACGTAACTGCATCAATTCAAATACTTAGATCTAAAGATGAAGATTCAGAAATGTTTCATACGCTCCCGAGACAGGATGAGGGGAGAGGCAGCATTACACATGCATAAATTCTATTAAATGTTACACATTTACTATTTAGAGGTCCCAGGTCTTAACAGCCCATTAGTCCTCCACGCCACAGGGAACAGTATCAATTCCACGTATGGTGACAAAATACACAAAAATATTCACATGAAGAACTCTGTGTTCTCCCTTAGCGTGTTCTCCCACATACTCCCACTCTGTATCAGCAGCAGTAAGAGCGTCACTAGAGTTGAACTTATTACTTTAATTCAGAGCTTAATGTTCAGTTTGAATAGTGTCACATTTTTAAAGTATTTTTGAAGATGTCTAAACTGCAGGGAAGATACCTACATTTTCAAAGAAAAATGTCACAAAGTTGTCAAAGAAAATATGAAATGTGACTTTTTTTATTATTGTATATTAAATAAACGTTTAATGGCCTCTAAAATCATTTAATAAGAGTAAAAAAAAAAAAAGATTGTCTCCTACTAAGGAAGTCTGTTTATTATTCAGCTATGACCAATTCACAGCTTCACAACATTGACAGGAGAGGGAAAAAAATCATTTTCCTAATAAATTATAATAGCCGTGAACAGGACTTTTAAAAGTTTTCATTATGCCACTGAAAAATTAATGGGTTGGGTCTTCTTTATTTTCTGGGTGCATACCACATCTTTTTTAAGCCATATTAAGACGTCGGTCAGTAAATACAGGGGTGGGGGGCCCAGCCATGAATCCAGAATGGAACAGCAGCCTTAAGCTTGGTATGTATCATTTAACTGCTTCTGGTAGTTCTGCATGTTGTTAGTTCTGATTGGAGCTGCAGTAAGTCTGATTACTCTGGCAATGACTTCATTTAAATATTGCCTTCAAATGATCAACAACGGATTCTAATTTAACTCCAAGCGGTCTCCAAACTATCAATACTGACAGTGAGAACTCCACGTCTCTCCCCTCAGCACCTTACAACTCTTTTTCAGGACTTAAAACCTTAAGAAAGTTAATGAGACCTCCTAATTTTTAAGGAGCCTCCACAGAAAATCTATGTAATTTGCTTCCCATATGAATCTATAAAACACGTCTCTGGGTATCTGAAGAGGGCAGTCTCTGGCTGTTCTGAGCTATTGTGACATTAAAGACAAGTCAGGAGAACACCGGCGGCGTGTCCATTTCTGGCTGGGGACGGATGCCTCGCAATTCACTCCTCTCTCCTCTTTTTACAGACAAGACGTGACCACTACCTGTTACCCTCCAAGCGCTTTCTCCTCACCCACGCTCCAGGGCAAACGTTACTCACAGAGAAGCTCCATAAGCACAGTTTACCCTGTGATTTAAGCTCATCTCACCTAATGTATTTTCCTCTGCAAACAGCAATCACTTAAATGTCACCTTGGCAGGGCAGCCGGCAATCAACACTGGCCACACCCTGCACTCCCAAATTAGTGAAGTTTTACACCGGCCAAATTATGATTATAGTTATTTTCAGGTGTACGTACAGGTATTTCACTTAATAATGGATCAGGAATGTGAACGTTCCTTGCAGGGTAAGAAAATGCAAAGTCACCCGGGAGAGAGTCCCTCCTCTTCCTCTCTTTAAAATGCTCTCTTCCCCTATTCTCCCTTCTTCCCACCTCTCAGAAGAGATGGGACCCACCCCAGCTACAAATGAAGACACCCTGTGAGGCCGGAAAATTTCTTCCCTAAATTATCCCTCTCAAGCATCACACTCAAATGACCCCTTCGACAGGCCCCTTTCACAGAGTCTACACACACACGTTTGTCCCTACTTGAACATAAACATTCAAACCTTCACTTCCTTCAAACGCACACCTTAGGGTTCTCGTTCCTGTTCAGGCGAAGTTCTAAGAACATATGTGCTCAGGGCGACCTTGACTTCTGCCTCCTGTAAAGAGGCCGTTTCTCCCCTGAATGGCTCTCCAGGGCTTCACAAACAGCTTTTCCTGGTGTCACAAGCCAATGTCGAATCAGATGCGCTTTTCTCAGCACTTCCTGACTCAATGTCACACTCCTTACACCCTCCCCAATACCACTGTGTCCTTTCCGTGTCACAGACTGCCTAACACACGGCAATCCACAACACGTGAGCCATGAACGACACTAACTCTTCCTGATTCTCTTCAACACTCTTCACGTTTGACGTGACAAACTTCTGTCTTCGACTCTTTTCACACATGCACGAGGCATCATCCTTAAAGACCTCGCCCACTACGCCCTGACTGTAAAGGATCACTTTGCAAACCCACATTCCAGCCTTAACCTCCCTCAAGAGCAGGAACACCCCTCCTGAGATACCATCAGACCTACAGGACCCAGCCTTTCACCCACTCCCAGTTGCAAAACACCAGCCATTCCACTCTATGATTCCACTACGCATTTCTATGCCAGGGAAGAGTTTCACCACTTCCCAAATCACAAATCACACAGGCTTGCAACCTAAGAAATCAAAGAAAAAAGGGGCTAGCAGACAAAAACTGTGATCTCGCCCAGTCTTTGTCCCTAACCAACTGTGTGGATTCAAGGAAGTCACCTAATCCTTGGGTTCCATTTCTTTATTTGGAAAGCTACAGATTGTACTAAAATCTTTATAGCCTCCTCCCTCCAGGGCGACACTTGTCTCCTCCCCACCCTGCCCCCACCACTTCCCTCTTGCACACACACTGATCTTTTATTTCTAACTACCAAACCTCCATATCTAAAGTTATCAAGACTGGACATTTTCCCCCCTCAATTTCTCAAAATTGTTCCCTGTTTCTGCTGCTGCCATCTAGTTCTATTTGTATTTGCTCGGGCACAGTGTTTCCTAGCTTTCCGGTATTCCCGCTTTCTGGCCCCCTTTCTACTTAGCCTATCAACCACAATCACAATCTCAGGAAAACTTCTTTGCAACATTAGACCCCAGTTTGCAAAAATTCAGTGTTTCCCCTTAGCCTGCTTATTAAGTATATTCTTCTAAGCCTTGTATGAAAGACCTCTGATAATTTTACCTCTACCTACTCTACTAATTGAATCTCTAATTTACTATTTCAAACCAAAAAAGCCTACTTCCCAAGGCTGGGAACCACCAAGCTGTCCCGGACACACGACACCACCTAGTGGTGAAGGCTCTAAACTTAACAAGCTCTCCATCCCCCGCCTTCCTACAAAGACAGGCTAAACGTTTTTTCTGCCCTTCAGTCCTCACATTTATTGTCATCTCGGTCTTCTACATTTCTTCTTTACCTTCCCTTCTTAACACCTGCCCCATAAAAAAACTATCCTCCTTGTCTATGAACCAATGTAAGCCCAGGTCATGGATTTCCTATGTTCTACTTGCACACGCGCACACACACACACACACACACACACACACACACAGGCTAAGACATAAGTCATGTAAAAACAGGATCGAAGAGGCATTTATAATAAGCCCAACCCACCATTTTCCTAACGATAACATGGTAGCTTCAGCATGCCACAAATCATGTCACAACCAAGGTTTCTACGATTTACTTCACACACGTCATTTCCTGTCCCTGAATTATTCCCTTCTGATTCACTCTGCCCTCAGAACTCACCCTAATATCCACCTCCCCGCCCCTGCCCAGCTCACTGAGGTGCTAGGATCAACTACCCTCTCCCTATCACGCTGGATATAACCGACCACGTACTTGTCCTCCCCCACAGGACTGCAAGGTCCACGAAGGCAGGAAATGGGCGCTGTCTCCTGTATCCTGTGTCCAGCCCAGTGTTCGGCACAGAGGAGAGCCACAGTTGCCGAGTCCATAAATGGATGGAGATTGGAGGCAGGACTCAAGCAGGGGAGGGGAGGGAAGGAGGGGAACATGGGAAAATACACATCCAGCCTTCTGAAATTAACAGAAACTCCAGGTGCAACACCAGGCCAGTAACAACAGTGCAGATGGCTGCCCTAGAGATGGCTCTGATTTCCAGCAGCTGAGAAAGGGGTCACACCCACCTCAAAATGCTTCCAAATTGGCTATAGGAGATGCCAGATCGGTTTCTGTGATGCAGAGTTTAATATGAAGCTCTCTGCTCCAACAGTCTATGAAGGATAAGGATTAAATATTGCCTGGTTTTCCTAAATAGTTTGTAAAAAGACATTTAACCACAGATATATATCCACACATATAATAAACCTTTGGGATTAAGCAAGAATTTTGGCAATATGTTTAAACCTGGGA
The DNA here is from genome assembly GCF_023065955.2 of Ursus arctos. Classification (NCBI taxonomy): domain Eukaryota; kingdom Metazoa; phylum Chordata; class Mammalia; order Carnivora; family Ursidae; genus Ursus; species Ursus arctos. The sequence continues at coordinate 37,582,231 of NW_026622952.1, forward strand.
CTTAAAGGTAAGATTTTTAAAAACTTTAAAATACGAAACAGATTCTTCATCTGATGCACTACACTTTGCAATCAGAAGACAAAGTGGCAACGATCTTAAATGAATGACCTGAATCACTCATTTCAAAAACTCCTTTCCAGTGCCTAAGGATAAACTAACACTTGCAAATTGACCAATTAAGTGAGACCAAAAAAAATACAGTTTGGCGTCATCATCTATATAATTTGGTCAAAAGAAAGCTTACCTACTGCAATTTCGCACTCATAAAGATTAAACAGACACCTAGCCTTATGGCTTCCTGCTATTAAGTCAGGTCCTTTAGGCCACAAATTAGGCCACTGAGACAACATTTAATGCAACAATAATGCACTAATTTGATTCAGTTTACTGAGTCTATGTAAAATCAGCCAAACTGGGGTGGAAAACAGGTGGTGGCAGACTTGACAGGGGGTTAAATAACCGGTGAGGTTCCGTTCACCTCTAACAGTCAAAGAAACAAGTGCTTCAGAGGTGGCTCAGGAGCTGAGTCTACAGACAAGCACGAGACAGGCAGGAGCTCGGGACGAAAACAGCGCTAGTTTACACATAATTTTCAGATTCCCCTTTTGGCACTTGTCCACAACACAGATTAAATAATCTATTAACATTATGATAACCCACTGGGGGAACTTCTAGTGACTAAATAAAAGACACAAGGAGTATACAGGTGGCCTGAATGCTTTCATTAAGTCCTCTAACAATCTTGCTTCCCTTCAGAGTAACAAAAGATTTTGGCTCAGTTAAGATGTTCCTTTTTCAAGAAATGGGTACACAAATGCACACTTTATTCAAATCAAAACTCACACTGAGCTTGTCAAATGCCATGTTTGGCTTCACTTAGAGTTATATCAATTTTTTTCAATTATATAATGCTTCAAGTATTTTTAAATCCATCTTAAAGTTTAATACTACAATAAAGACAAGAATAATAATTCTAGTTGCGGAACTAGAGCTGTCCTTTTAAAACTCAAAGATAAAGCCAAATATCCTATATTATATATATATTAACCTATACAACTACAGAAACACATTTTCATGAATAACCATAACAACTGGACATGCTGGGTATCAATCACAACTCTAAGAATATGGAAATAATACTACCACAGCCTAGTTTCATCACGTGCAGATAACTCCAAGTACTGAAACCCATGTCCGACCATACAAAGCCTTAAGAAGCTGCCTTTACTAAAGATAAATGAAGATCATTTGCCTTTTAATTTTTTTCCGATTTTAATAGTGACTGTAAATATCCAGTAAAAAAGGAAAATAAAATCTACCTACCAAGCACCAGAGCTGTTTAACAAAAGCCCCTTAAAGAAACCGTAGTTCAAACACATGCAAAAAAAAAAAAACAAAACACCGTTAAATGCATAAAAAAAAAATACTTGAGTTTACTTTCCTAATGCATACAATTGCGTCCTTGTTTTCAAAGCTCTGCGATTCACTTCAGTGGGAACAAAAAAATCTCACGGCGACAACAGAAAGTTAGCTTCCTGGAAGACAGCATTGTAAGAAAAAGCAGTGAAGAATGAGAATCCCTTTCTTAAAAAAAAAAAAAAAAAAAAGACCTTACAAGCTTCTCTTCTAGAAAGAAACTAGTTAAGCAGCACATTTTTGCAAAGGTTCGGCCCCGCAATTTACCAGTCGCACCAATTCCATCCACGTTCAAGCAGTTAGCGCTTAACCTCAGAGCAGCGCTCCCTCGGGGCACAAAACTGCTATAGGAGTCGGACTCCATTGCAAAGACCCCATCTCTGGCTCCCGGCCGCCCCTTTCATCTCACCTACGCCGGGACTGTCTCGTAAACTGAAGAACTAACCCAGGGGCGAGATCAGTTAAGTCTTGAGCAGGCTCCAGGGTGACCCGGGGAGCGAGCGGGGCGCGGCGGCCAAGTTTCCGAGCTCCGGGCGCAGCGGAAGCCCTCGCCCTCGCCCTGGGCCGCCGGGAGCCCCGCGCCGCGGCCGCCGCTCCGATTTCCAGCAATGGCTCCAGGACCAGAGCCGCGCAGCCCGGGCCGCCGCCGCCCGCCGCCGGCTCGCAGCGGCTCTGGCTCGGTAATTACCATGCGGTTCACGCCGCCAGTTATCCCCTCCCACCCCTCCGCCCCCGCGTCCTCCCGCCGCCCGAGTCCGGAGCCGGTCCGCCACTTCCCGAGCCGGCAGGCGCCGCGGCACCGCGCCGCCTTCCCGCGGAGCCTGCTTTCACCGCACTTCCCTGAGCCCCGGCTGGTCCGCGAGGGAAGCACCAAGGGAGCCGAGAGCCCGCCAGCCCCGGCAGCAAGCTGCACGCCGCCCGGCACCGACGGCTCCGGCCCCGGCCGCGCACTGGCACCCCGGCGCCTCGCCGCCCCTCGCTCGCCCGCCCTCCAGCCCCAACTTCGTTTCTACCAAACTTACAGCAAAGTTGGCCCCAAGTGGCGGCGGCGCTCTCGGGGACGCGCGCCTCGTCGCCTCAGCGCGCCCCCGACTGGGGGCCGGGTCGTCCGGGGGCCTCCGTGGGCCGGCGGGGCCGCACGCTGTGGGCGGCCCCCTCGCTCCCCGCGCGCCCCGCTCCCCGGCCCCCTCGCTCCCCGCGCGCCCGCTCCCAGGCCCCGGCGCCGAGTGTATCCCTCCGCCCGCAGCCACGCCCGCGAGCGCCGGCGCTCGTTTCTGCCGCGCGGAAACTCGACCCGACTTTCCCCGGCGGCCAGACGGAGCTCGCGGGCCCCGGGCAGCGGCCCCCGCCGCGGGTCAGTGACCCCCTGCCGCTACAGCCGCCAGCTCCTCGCGAGGAGACAAGCGAGCGCCCAGGGTGATCTGGCGACCCTCCGAGGAGCAGTGTGGGGCTTGCCCCCGTGCGGCCGTTAGTTACGGCTGGCACACAGATTTGTGCGGGGAATTAGTAAGGAATGTGTCCTGCAAGGAAAGGGGAAGCAGTTCAGCCTTGGGGGGAGCCAGCTGAGGCTAATAAAGCTTCTCCCGCTCGCTTTAGATTCCCTAGAACCTTCAGGGAATTCCTAAATCTGCATTTGAAAGCCTGTTCTGGGTCTGCAATTGCTCGGTGGAATAACATCTTCCAAAAGGTCTCAAAAGGAATGCAGTTAGATCGGATCTACTTCCTCCTTCGGTCCACACCAAGATCCAGGGAAAATGAAAGCGCTTCCTCCGCCACTCCATCGTGCAGAGCTAGTTAAACCCCATCACCTCCCCGACCCCGGTCACGAGCCCCAACGCCGGCCTCTTCCGGCGGACACCCCGGCTCCCACGTCTGCGGGACAAAAGGCTGCGGAGCCGCCTCGTGCGCCTTCCCGGCCGGCAAGTCCACCCCACAAACTGTGAACCCGGTCTGACGAGCAACTACAAGTTCCCTAGGGAGAAGGGGGAGCCCCACGCCGGGAAGCCCCCCCAGCCCGAGCGCGCCGTCCGGGGTCCGGGGGCTGCGAGCCCAGCCTCAGCGCCGACGTAGCTCCGGCCGCCGGCTCCGCACGGCTGAGCCCGGCCGAAGCCCGGAGTGCTCCTGGGCGTTGAAAACGGCCCAGGGAAGAGGGCGGACAGGATCTCGGAAAGTTTGTGGGGCTCGAACATTTAACACTGTGAGGACAAAGATCTGATCTCCCCGGAACCGGTGGAGGGGGCTGCGGGGGGGAACTGCAAGGCAGACGCGGGCGACTGAGTCTAGGGTTAGAGAAAGTCCTTGGTTCAAAGTTAATGCATCTCTTCTTAACACATCCCAAATAAGGTGTTTGAAAAAATAAAGGTGTCTAGCAGGTTATGGCTAAGAAGGAAGAACAATGCCTGCAGAATGAATGTGCCGATTCGTAGCACTAAGAGTAGGTGGTGTATCCCCCGCGCATTACGTGGAATACACATAAATTCACGCACCCAGCAAACACCACCATCCGAACACTCGGCCGTGGCCATAAATGCGCAGTGTCCTGGACTTACAGGTCCATTTTATACTTCGAACACATCGAAAATAGGTGACCTGATCTCCAAGCTCTACCGGTTTGCGCCCCTTGCCTAATACCAACTCTCAACAAATCACAGTCACACAAGAACGACAACAGTTTGCTGGGGGGGGGGGGGGGGGGGGCGAGGTAGAGTTGGAGGGGAAAGAAGAACAGTAAAAAGTAAAAAGACATCATCCCGTAACATAAAATCACAAGACGTCTTAAATGGCACAAAAGAGCTCCTGAAGAAAATGACCATTCATTAATAAATAAAAACCCTCACTCGGGCTAGAACATCTGCTTGGGAATCCCGATTCTCCAGGCTCACTGCGAAACCTAATTGCCTGGAAGAAGTTGCACTTTTTCGCCACAGGAACAGCCGAGAGCCAGAGATGGAGATTTCAGACCCTGGCGCTGCCACGTTTTCCTGCTCCTTTAGCCCTAAGGAAACGAAACAGAGATGCCTCTGCTACCACCGAATTACCTTCACGAGAAAGAGAAATGCAGTTAAAGCTCCGCGTGTGTCCTTTCGATTGTTGGCCCTCCCTAACCCTGTCCCCAAAGGCTTTTGGAAATTAGGGGACTGGGGGACGGTTCCTGAAAACGAAAACGCTTTCCTCCAGCACCGCCTCTCCAACCAGTGCACCCAAGCTCGTGTGTGAAAATTCGATACAGAATAGCCGGAGTGGGTGGTAAGTGAGGGCTGGGAGCTCACGCCCACGTCCCAGGAGCGCCCGGCAGGTCCAAGTTCTCGGTCCGCGCGGAACCCAGCGGGGACCGCGCGCCCTGCCGGGTGCCCGGACTAGAGGGCGCTGCGCCACTGCAGATCGCGCGGCCCCGAGGTGCGCCCTCCCTGGGCACCATTTCTATAGTAAGTTACATTCAAAATAATGCACAAACGCACAGCTTTTCAAGTTCTTTTGAACAGTGCTATGTATGTATTTTATGAATTCCAAAGCCTGTGCAGACTGATCTTGCCATTCCCGAGCCATGTGCCCCGAGAGGGGTGTGCAGCTCGCCAGGAAGAGAGCCTGTAGGATGCACACGCTTCCCTGCGCTGGCGCAGGGCCAGACACCCCACGCAATTTCATTTACGTTTAAACTTAAATACAAAAGGCTTATACTAAACAAAGAACTCACCAGTCCAGCCACTCGAGTCCTTGGGTGCTGGCTTTAAAGTCTCCGGCAGCTCCGTAATCCCCACACGATTTGGATCTTTGCTAAAAGCCGTATCTCAAGTACCAACTTTGCCTGCCTCCGATCTTCAGCATGTCCCCAACGAGAGTGCGATCCGCCCGCGCTGCCCGGACCCGGGGCGCCACATCTCCGGAGGCTCCCGTCCCGGGTGGAAAGTTGAGCACTACGAGGAGGCGGAATGAGAGTGCGCGAGGGCCACGGAACAGGGCCGAGGAGAAGCCAAGTTTGTCAGGACATGTCCAGGCAGCGAGCCGCCGAGTTCAGGAGTTGCGGCCGGGAACTGCGGCGGATCACTGCCTCTTCCCCACTCCCTCCCTCCTGGAGGAGGTGGGGGAGGGGAGGTGACGTCAGCGCCCCGCCTCGCCCCCCGCCCCGCGGCGCGGACGGGATCCTCCTGCGGGGTCCGCCTCCCCGACAGTAGCAGCGCGGAGCGCGGGGCTGGGGCGGCGTCCGCAGCCGCAGCGCTGTCCGCCCGCAGGCGCGTAGCCCTCTCCACCGGGCGGCGTGTCCCCGGCTCCGCCGAGCGCCGGCGTTCCGGGCACTCAGCACCCGCGCGGCCCCGGAGCCCCGCGGCGCGCCCCTCCCCGGTGTTCTTTTTTGCAAGCCCCCTCCCGCAGCGTTTCCCACGCGTCGAACTGCAGGTGATGCTCTTCGTCTTCTGCAGCTGAATTTCGCCGCGACGTGTCGCCTGCCGGGTGTTTGCAGGGCGGGAGCAAGAACAGTCCCTGCAGACTGGCCTGGACGACTTGGACTTTGTAGCCCTCCAACTTCGGGATGTGATATATTTTATATATTTTAAATAGTTCTTGTGCTCTAGCGCTGTTTGTGGTCTTTGTGTCGAAAATCACAGAGCCATATTGTAATTTTCAAATCCTTTCCAAAAGCGCCTACGTTTTTACACGGTACTCCGAAGCGTGTAAGGTTCCGAGGGGTGTGGGGAAGAGATGGAGGAGGAGCCAGTTTTTAATGTGTTTTACAAACCATCCGTCGTGATAGGGACCAGTACACAAATCAGTGGTCTACTCGTAACGTAGCCTAAGATAAATGCGACACTATTGAAATGCAATTTATAAACGAACGCATGGTTTTTATGTAAGCGTCCAGACTCCAGGAAAAATATCTACTGTTGGAATGTTGTGGGGTTTTTTAATGCCGCTAAAGTACCAAAATAAAATCTCTCCTGAAGAGCGTGAAATTCCCAGGGAGCCATGTCTGTGAGCTGACACTGTCCACAGAAGGTCGGCATTAAAATTCAGAGAACCCTGGAAAGGGCGAGGACGCTGGGAGCGGGTTCTATCAGTACATTTGCTGCCATTGATGTAAATCTGCGGGTCTGTTCAGCGGGCTGCTCTCCTCGCAGGGTAAAGAGCAAAACCCTGCGGACACAGGAAACAAGGCAGGGAGTTAAACAGTTACGAGACAAGAAGATTAAATGTTGGAGTATTGTGTAGGAGGAAGTCGTATAACTACTCTAAATTTCAGTTTCCTCACCTGTGATAAGGAATCGTATTTGTTTCACACGGTGAAAATGCATTTGTGTATTTATTAAAAAAAAAAAAAATTACTGAATGCCATGCTTTTGCCAGGGAGACAAAATTCATCCATGTGAGCAACACTTTCACTGAGCATCGTCCAAAGTGTCTAGCAAGCGCACAGCAGTACACCAACAGCCGTTTTCTTACCCTCCCCACCCGCAGTGTGTCTGCTTTCTCATCTCTAAAATTCGGAAGAGTAAAAGGGAGGTTATCACAAGTAATCCAAGATACGTTTTGATTTAGAAGGGAGGAGAGGGCAGTGAGAAGCTAGGAGACAGAGAACTTTGGGAAAGGACCTTAGGCCTCTGCAGACCAGAGGGCAGCCAGAAGGTGCCAGATTCCTGAGGAGGGAGGAGGCAATCAAAAGAAAGACTGGCTTGGGAGGCCAGCCGGTCAGTGCCGAGGACAGACTTCTCATGCTTCACTATTTCAACACACAGGCTCGCTCCTTTTATGTCAATAGTTGAAATTAGAAATTGACCACATATTACAAGTTCTTATTAATGAGCCACATAAATTTTCCCCAGATGCTGCTGTGCAATTTGATCTTTAGAGTTATCATAGGTAAATCAAAGTATTTCCATTTAAAAAAAGAAAAAGAAAAAAACACAAACAAAAGGAAAGTATCTAGAATTGAGGGTATCACTCAAAATAGCTATTTTTAAAAACAAAGTGAGAGGGGCAGAAAACTTTTAGCAAGCTCCAGACCTGCCTGTTCCAATACCATAGGTAGATAACTAGCCACAAGTGGTTGTTTAAATTAATTTAAAATCCAGTTATTTTGGTCTCACTGGTTACATTTCAAGTATACCATATCAGCTTGTGGCTAGTGGCTACCTATTGTTCAGGACGAATGAAAGAATTATTTTCTTCGTGACAGAATTCTATTGGACAGCATTATTATAGACTTTGCTATTATCTTTGGAATGCTACATCAAGTATTATAGTTTTTCATGCACCCAATACTGAGTCACTTCCAAAGTAAAACAAACAAAAAAAAACCAACCAGAATCACAGAAGGATTCACTCATTCTGCAAATATTTATCAAGTACCAACAAAATGCTATGAGAAATAGGACTCGAATTTTAATGAGTTAGATGTGTTTGGTGATTAAGAAACATTAACATGGCCTAACATGGACTTCTAATTGTTTGCTTTCATTGCCAAATACTAAAACCAGGGAAAATCATACACTTAAAGCAGAAACGAATTCTAAGGCACTTTTAGGCCTAGTCCTAGCATTAAGTAATTCTTAGTCTGATTGGCTTCTCTGTTCCTTGTTCCTGCTCTCATCACCTGTGCTCCCTTTCTGCCTAAACTTCCTGGAGGTAACACCCTCTTCCGCCCTCTTCTGCCCTCTCCGCTTCCCCAGCTTTGGAATTATTTTACTCTTTGCATTCAAATACAGCTCTCCTCTGGGATCTGCTTGTACTCTCCAAGGGGGCCATTAGAACCCACAACGACTCAATCTGATAAGAATCGGTGGTTAACTATGGGTATGAATATGTTAATATTTCTAGTCCCTCCGAAGTGCCTTGTAACAAGGGCTTTCTTAAAGCTAAACCTTAATGGTAAAATTTCATTCTAATGGTGAAATTCCAGATGCCCTGGACAGTTGGGCAAATACAAATCACTTACTGGGTAGCTATTAAAAAAAAAAAAAAAGTATACCTTATTTTAGGAATAAATACATAATAGAATAGGGTGGTTGTGGACATTCTGTCCCTACAAAGATAAAATCAACATCCCCCAAGTGGTTTAGGACAGGATCTTGCTGGATAAATATAATTCTTACAGTGTTTTCTCAGCTCAGTGAGTGAAGGATCCCAAGTCTACCTTTTTGAACAGAAAGCAATGGATCTTTCAGAAACTGTTAAAAACACTTTCTCCATAAAGATAAGAGAAAGAACTCAAGGTCAGTAAATCTGGTTTGAGCCTAGTCTTTGCCACATAAAATCTAATGTTTTTGGTTATTACTAAATTTGGGAGTCTCACTTTCCTTTATAAAGGTGCATCTCTAAGAAAACAAAACAAACAAAAAAAAATCTGCCTTGACAGTTGCGAAAGATACCAATAAACTATACTGATGATGACTACAATATTGTTATTCTCCTCAAATCTACCCACTAATTCTCACCCTACCCCTCCATCCCGGCTATGAGGCTCTGTAGACCAATAGTAAAAAAATAACCTTGATTTGAAGCCAATTGTGCCCCAGACTCTGCTCCGACTTCTTCATATGTATTATCTCATGTAATTCTTGCGAAATCCTATGAGGTATTAGTAATTATACCCCACCACCCTGTGCCAGATGAGAAACTAAAGTTTAGGTAGATGGGGTAACACCCTATGAATTTTCTACACTAATTCTTATACCCTGCACCTCGTTTGAGCCCTTTATGACCCAAGGTGGTGGTTGTAGTTCGGGAAGCAGCCTCAGAGGAGAACAAAAGCCTATCAAGTGATGGCTGGAAGAAGACACTCCTTTGTAGTGGCTACACTGAGTATGGAGAAGAAATTGTTTAAAAGTGGGTCCTTCCATCATAGAATGAGAGCATCACTGACGTGTTTAGGAGTATTTATATGTAATACACCCATTATTTGTTTGGCCTTCCTATTTTTCTAGGTAGATACACATACTCTTAAACTCATTTTGATTCAAAATCATTGTCTGCCTTTTAACTTTAGTCTGAACAGCAGAAACATACACACCAGTGGTTCTCAATGAAGTCTGACAAGGACTATCTCACAGGATTTCCTGATCAGCATTTCAATTTATATTTTACTTTTCCTTTCCTGGTCTGCAACCACGAGTGTGTACTTTCTTTCTTTTTTCCTTTCCCATATGACAATGTGGGAAATTCCCTCTACCGATACTTTTTTACTGTTATGATACCATCCCTTTTCCTGGTAGAATTTTTTTGGTCATAAAGGCTAATATGAGATTAAAAGGATCCCATTTGGGAAATGAGAATTATAATAGTCCTTCAAAATCCTTTCTCTACAAGATGATCTAAGTCCAAGGGGTAGTTCTGTAGTCTCGGTCATGGGCATGTGGACCAGCTGCAGCCAATGAGATGTTAGAGAAAGTTTGCCAGATGCTTCTGGCAAAGAAAAAAAAATGTCTCCCTCCTAAGAGAGATCCACAAGAGACATTATGTCTTTCTTTGGACTTTGTCGGATTAGGAAGTCATGCCTGGGACTATTGTAGTTATCCTACTTGCTGAGGAGGAGACCTAAACCAGGGAAGGCAAATAAAGGTTCTCGATGACATTGAATCAACCATCTCTGAAGGCCATCTTAACTCAAGACTTCTTTAATGGGAGATCAGAAGTTTCCATCTTATTTAATCTGAACTGTGTCAGGATTTGGCGTGCTTGTACCTGACATCATCTCCCACAGCTAGATAATCCATTTTAAAATACAGTAGGAATTGCGTGAAAGAGAAAATAAGTGATGTATGTCCTCAACTCATTGGTCAATAGGAATTGAGCCTGACTCTCATGCCAAGATGGAAGGACACTTGGAGCTTTTTCCTTAATGGTGAAAAAGAAGCTTTTCGATACAAAATGATTCAGTCTTGCATACTGTCCATTTTTCTACCATAAGGAAGATGAATATAAGGATATGAAATTTTATTTATTCAACTAAAAGATTTTCCTTCATTCCTACTGTTCTTTCCTCTCAAGTGCCACAATCTTTTTAGCATATTTCCCAATATCTTTGTAATGAACTCCCAGAAGTAATTTCTTAGAATCTACAGCGAATGTTAACCAAACTAGGATTTCAAATAATTACCAGAGGATAAAGCAGTCAGCTGGATTGCCCCCTGACAGTAAATCCATGACATTTGGAATTTGTATCTATTTGTTCCTCCAATTGACAAATATCCCATGCCCAGCCAAAAAGTGAAATTGGTTTAAATTAACATGGCCCGCTTTGTCCACACTTTGCCCTTTATTGAAATAGAATCATTAAAAAAAATTTTTTTTAATTAAGATAAGCTATGGTTGAAGATATGGCAATCTTTAAGTCAGCTGTATTGTTTTATATGTTTAGGAAAGAAGATAGTCTGCTTCTGCCCATTTCATAAGCAACAATGTGTAGAAAGCCTCTTCTCTTCTCCTGTACGAGTAGACAAAGAACAAAGCAATCTTTGTAAGGTAAGGGGAGTGAGAGAGGATTCTGGCCAAATGGATGGGACAGGAGGATTCTTGCTGAAGGCAGCCAAGGTGATCCAATATTACCTGGGACATGGTGGGGATGACGACAGTTGATCAGATATCCAGGGTGGGAGATTCTGACTATGCCGACTTAACAGATTTCTAGCTACAACTGAGTGATGCTGGTCTGGCAAGGACAGACACCAAGGTCGAGGCCTAGAGGGCTTAGAGAAGCCTGTCTAGAGTTTGGTCCAGCAGAGAATCTTTGTCAGTAGCAGGCTCCTTCTGTTGTTTCTACTCTCCTGTAATCGTTTTTCCTGAATCAAGCAAAGAAAAGGAGAGGAACAACTGTTATTAATCAAGCGTCTACGACCTTTTGAATCTCAGCTGTAATGTTTGCAGGTTAACATTATTAGTCTGTGTCACTGGTTTATAAAGAAGCCAAACTGTTTGAAGAGGTTGAGGCGGTGCCTGAATGGGGGAAGGCAGAGTGCTAGAGAAGAAAGGAGATAAAAGTCAGAAGATTTAAGGGAGAATTTTGCCTCTAACATTTACTGGCAAGTTACTGAGCTTCATAAGTAGTGACGTGATTTGCTGGACTACAAGATGGGGGCCCCAGGGATCCCCACTTGTGACTTGCACACCTTTGTGTAATCTCCTCCCATATCTTACCAACCAGGGTCTGTGACAGTAGAATAAGCCTACGTGATGGTATGTCACTTCTGAGATTAGGTTATAAAAGTCAACGAACTCTCTTTTTCATTATTTGCTCTGCGACAAGCCCAAAAACTCCATAGTGAAGAACGGAAGTCTTCCAACAACCACGATTCCAACCAACTTGGAACTCCAAGAAGGAAGCGGGTCCACCAGCCCCAGTCAAGCCTTTGGATGCATGCAGCCCCGGAGACAGCCTGACTGCAGACTCATGACTGACCCTGAACCAGATCACCCAATGAAGCTGCTCCCAGACCCCTACCCCTCAGAAACTATGTGAGATAGTAAGTGTTTGTTATTTTAAACTGCTGTGTTGGGGGGACTTTGTTGCTCAGCAACAGATAAAGAAATCTTGAATAATAGCTTCTTACCAATAACACAGTAAGGACTCAGTATAAGCATGGATGAAAAAACTTCAAAGTACTACATGAATGTTAGAGCCATACCAGTAGAGTGAAAGAAAGTATCTAGACCACCACCATCCAAAAGGACTTTGTGTGCGGATGGAAATGTTCCATCTCTGCCATTCTATATGGTGCTAAGTACTTGACATATGGCTAGTACAAAACGAGGGGTTGAATTTTTCATTTTACTTAACTTTGAATCATTTAAATTTAAATGGTCAAAGGTGGCTAATGGCTAACCATCTTGGACAGAACACATGTAAAGGTTTCTAATCCAACAAATGACTATTTCAAAACAGGGTCGAAAAGAACACAGTATATAAAAAATCATGAGCAGGCTATCTTTACCAGTTATGATTTCCAAAGAAAGACTTGTGTTTTTATGATGTCCAGAAATTATGGGTTGACTTGAAGTAATATTTCCTTCCTTGTATGAAAAAAAAATGCATTTTATAAACTGGGTTTTTTGAGACCTCAGATAGATTTCCTTTTGCGTGTATGTATGCAATTTATTACACACAAAATTATCAGTTCAATGGACTGTCTCACACGACTGGCTAATTTGCATGGTTGATTGAACAGGCTTACAATGAACCAAATGTGCCCACGATTACCTTAACTACACGGGGCGCTGATGATTCATCCACCTGATGGGTGAGAAAGAGTTAATGACCTGAGTGTTTCTTCGCACTACTTTATTTAGTGATGTCATTTGGTAAATATGAGACTGCTAATGCCAAAACAACTACCGTAAGTTACTTGCGATGATAGTTAAACCTTCCTAGAGATAGACTTAAGTGTATACAAGATTGAATTAGTTGAGGCTTGTAGGACGCCATGCATGTCATGCTGCTGGTAGAGCAGGAATGTTCATCTGGATTTTCTTATTCTTTCTAAATGACACATGTTGAATTGTGCTCTGTAATAAAGCTGATGTCACTTAAACATCGACTGTATCCTTAACATAAAATCCCTTTGTCATGTCAGATCATGCCTCATAGCCTCAAGCTCACAGTCCTCTGGTCGTAAGCTATCCACCGGTGCTGCTGACACTGAGTCAGGATGAAGGGCAGTGGTTATCCCCTCCATGGAGAACAGTAAAATTAGATTCTTAGCTCATACTATGCACAAAAATTCTCCCTTGATGAATTAAAGATGTAAGGCTTTAAGGCCAGTTGTTAAAATACTTAGAAGGAAATATAAGAAAATAATTTATTTTGGACTATGGAAGGATTTACTAGATAAGACACACTATGTTCTAACCATGAAAGAAAAGATTGAGAAATTCAATTCATAAAAATTAAGAACCTCTGTTTATCAAAAGACATCATTTTATTTATTTTATTTATTTATTTATTTAAAGTATTTATTTATTTTAGAGAGAGAGAGCAGGAGGGGCACAGGGGTAGGGAGAGAAAATCTCAAGCAGACTCTCTGCAGAGCTCAGAGCCCAACTCGGGGCTTGATCTCATGACCCTGAGATTACAACCTGAGCCAAAACCAAGAGTCTGACACTTAACTGATGGCACCACCTAGGCACCCCAAAAGACATTATTTTATTATCTACTTATTTATTTTTAAGGATTTTATTTATTTATTTGAGAGAGAAAGAGAGGGCATGAGGAGAGGGACAAGCAGACTTCCCGCTGAGCGGGGAACCCCACACGGGGCTCGAAATCATGGACCCAGAAATCAGGACCTAAGCCAATTCAGATGCTCAACCAACTGATCCGCCGAGGTGCCTCCAAAAGACACCATTTTAAAAAGTGTAAATGCAAATTCACGGGCTGGGATAATGCTCATTTAATAAATGTAATTAACAAAAAAATTAATATCTTTAATATAAAGAAATCCTACAAATCAAAAACAAAAAGACTCGATAGAAAAATAGGAAAGATTCAATAGAATAATGGGGAAAATCACAAACCTGTAATTCGGAAGAAGACATGAACTGTGATTGTACATGTAGTGGGTTAAATTGTGGGTTGCAAAATAACTGTCCATGTCCTAATCCCTAAAACCTGTGAACGTGACCTTTTTGGAAAAAGGGTCTTTGCAGATGTAATAAATTAAGAGTCTTGATCGTTTCAATCATCCTTGAATATTCAGGTAAGCCTAAATCCAATGGCAAGTGGATTTATAAGACATTCAGGTGAGAGACACACGGAGCTAAAAGACCACAGGAAGGCAAAGGCAGAGACTGGGTCCATGCAGCCACAAGCCAAGGAATGCCTGGTGCCACCACAAACTGGAAGATGCAAAGAAGGATCCTTCCCGAGAGCCATCAGAAGGAGCACGCCTCTACCGACACCTTGACTTTGGGCTTCTGGCCTCCAGGACCACAGGAGAATACACTTTGTTGTTTCACACCAGCCGGTAATGGTAATTTGTAAAAGACAGCCCTAAGAAACTAAAACAATGCTTAAGAAGAGAAACTTTCTTTTGTTGTTAGAGAAATGAAAGTTAAGTCCTCAATGTAATACCCTTATACACAAACCATGCTGACAAAAATTAGGATGTCTGATTGTATCCGAGGTGAAGGTATGGCTCAACAGGAACTCTCATACGATACTGGTAGGATTCTAAAGGGATGCACGTATGTTGCAGAACGATTGGGTATTGCCTCGTGAATCTGCACACCTCCTCATAATTCAGCGACTGTACCACCAGGGTTAGCCACCCCAGAGGCACTCTGAAACACATACCCAAGAGACACCTGTAAGAAACTACTGCGGTTCTTTTTTTTTTTTTTTTTACAATTGTAGTTTTAAGTAATCTCTACACCCCACGAGGCTCAAACTCTTGACCCCGAGGTCAAGAGTCCCATGCTCCACCAACTGAGCCCGTCACGTGCCCCCAAAAAGGTATAGCAGTTTTGTTTGTAATAACAAAAAACTGGAAACTGTACACACAGCAAGAGATGCAACAAGAGAATGAAAAACTAAATTGCAGCATCTTCGCATTGTGAAATTTTCACAGGGAAAACGAAAGTGCTATTGTTACATGTAACAATATGAATGATTTTTAGAAAGAAAATATGGTGTGAGAAGTAGAAATTGAAGAAAATTTGTCCAAAATCCAGCAAAGCTAAACAATATGTTGCTTAGGAAAATACACATATACCATATTAGTTTTTAAAAAGGTTCATAGCTACTTGAGAGAAGGCTGGTGGATGTGATGGGGAGATATGTTCTGATACACAATGTTCTAGTCCTGAGATGGGCAATGGGTTCCTAGATGCTTATATCTGTCCTGTGCTTATTTACTTATTTTACATAAGCTCTTCTTAAAAATATATTACTATTAAAAATATGTAATACCAAAATGAAACAAGCAAAGGAAAATGCTATCATAATTAGGACCACACAGAGATCATCTGTAACCTAAAGCTGTCAGTGTGTCTGTTGAATACCTTTTGACAGGTATTTAGAGAAATGGAAGATAGCAAGAATGAATACAACCTCAAATTCAGAGATGGAGAGAAATAAAATGACCCTGTGCACATGTGTTGCAATGAGAACAGGCTGTTACAGTAGGTAGTAGGGGAAGGGGCCGTAGCTCAGACGGAGGGAGACAGGACAGAACTACCTAGATAAAGTCTGACCCGTCACAAGAAATCTTTCCTAGACACTTAAAATCCTATGAGTCATGCTTTGAGTAAAGATGAATTGGTGGGATCAAGAGGCCAAAGCTACCAGGTACTCTTAGGAAACAAACAAACGAACAAGGTTGCAGAATATCCAGCTAAGACACTTACCGGGGCCTTGAAGCTAGAGTACAGACGGCTGCAACCTCGTAACTTGACCTTGTGGCAGCTGTTTTAAGTGAGTGTGTGTGGAGATGGGCAGAGTTCCGTTTTTGTACCCGTGTGCTTAGGTCTTCAGGACAAAACCCCAGGGCCTAACCCCAGGCACATTCACTTATTGGCTGTAGGGAATTATCCTATTTGAAGTGTGCCATCTGTTTCCAGTTGGGACCCTAACTGATACAAGCAGGCCTATTAATTATCTCTCTCAAACCAGCTGTTGGCAACCCTGGGCGTGGTTTCCTGGCAGCTATTACCAGACACCGTTTGCCTATACTCTTCGTAAGCAAAGGTGTCCGTACAGAGCAGTGATTCTCAAAGTGTGGTCTCTGACCGGCAGCACCAGCATTACCTGGGAACTTAGAAATGCAAAGGTCGGTGGCACCTGACCTGCTGAAGCCAAGCCTCTGGTCGTGGGCCACGCAATCGGCTTTCACAAGCCTTTCAGGCGAGTCCAGTATGTGTTAGAGCATGAGAACCATTAGCCTACGCGAATCACAATGGACAGTGCAGCATCCTGAAGCTAATAGCATCCTGAACCCTTTTTTTTTAAAAAAACAAAAGCTGTATATCGTGTGCAACATGATGCTTTGATATACACACACATAGTGAAATGAGTACTGGAGTCACACTAATCAACATACCCACCTCCTGGGGGCGCCTGGGTGGCTCGGTGGCCTAAGTGTCTGCCTTCGGCTCAGGTCCTGATCCCGGGAGCCACGGGTGGAGCCCGGCGTCGGGCTCCCTGCTCAGTTGGGAGTCTGCTTCTCCCTCCCTGCCCCGAACTCGCTCTGTCTCTCACTCTCCATCTCTCTCAAATAAATAAATAAAAACTAAAACAAAAAATCATACCCATCTCCTCACATAATTAACGTTTTTTGTGTGTGCGTGCCAAGAGCACCTTCTGAGATCTATGCTCTGAGCGAATCTCCACCCACGGCACAGTACTGTTAGATGTAGTCATCACGGTGACATTAGATCTCTAGACTTTTCCATCCCACAACACTTAAACTCTGTACCCTTTGACCAATATCTCCCCATTTTCCTCATCTCCCCACCCCTGGTAACTATGGTTCTACGCTCTGCTTCTATGATTTTGACTGTTTGTAGCTTCCACACCTAAGTGAGACCATACGGTCTTTTTCTTTCTATGTCTGCCTTATATCACTGAGCATAATGTCTTCCAGGTTCACCCATGTTGCTGCAAATGGCAAGATCGCCTCCTTTTTAAAGGCTGAATAATATTCCTTATATATATAAACCACCATGTCTTTATCCATTCATCTATCGATGGAGACTAAAGCTGTTCCATATCTTGGCTGTTGCAAATAATGCTGCAGTAGACATGGGCGTGCAGATATCCCTCCGAGGTATTGGTTTGATTTCCTTTGGCTATCTGCCTAGAAGAGGGATTGTGGGATCATGTGGTGGTTCTGTTTTTAATTTTTATGGAGGAAAACCTCCATACTGTTTTCCATAGTGGCTGTACCGATTTACATTCCCACCAACAGCGCCCAAGGGCTCCTCTTGTTCTCCACATCCGCACATTTGTTATCTTTTGTCTTTTTGATAAGGCCCACCCTAACAAGTGTGAGGGGATCTCTCATTGTGCTTTTGATTTGCACTTCCCTGGTAATGAGTAATGTTGAGCATCTTTTCACGTGTCTGTTGGCCATCTGGATGCCTTCTTTGGAATAAATGTCTATTCAAGTCTTCTGTCCATTTTTAAACCATTTATTCTTATTCTTGCTATTCAGTTATATGAGTTCCTTATATATTTTGGACACCAACCCCTTATCAGATATATGGCTGGCAAATATCTTCTCCCATTCTTTAGGCTGCCTTTTCATTTTGTTTTCTTTGACATGCAGAAGCTTTTTAGTTTGATGTAGACCTTGTTTATTTTTGGTTTTGTTGTTTGTATTTTTCATATCATATCCAAAAAATCATAGTTAAGACCAATGTCAAGGAGCTTTCCCCCCATGTTTTCTTCAAGGAGTTTGACCCGTTCCAGATCTTACGTTTAAGTGTTCAACCCATTTGGAGTAGATTTTTGTGTATAGTGTAAGATAAGATCCAATTTCATTCTTTTGCATGTAGATATTTAGTTTTCCCAGCACCATTCATTGAAGAGACTCTCTTTTACTCATTGTATATTCCAGATGTCCATGTTGAAAATTAGTTAACACTGGGGCACTTGGCTGGCTGGGTCAGTAGAGCATGCAACTCTTGATCTCAGGGTTGTGGGTTTGAGCCCCATGTTGGCAGTGGAGATTGCTTAAAAATAAAATTAATAAAAAAGAGTTATCACTGTATACTTGGGTTTATTTCTGGGCTTTCTTTTTTTTTTCCATTGGTCTGTTTTTGTGCAAGTACCACAGAGTCTGGATTACTATTACTTTGTAATATAATATAGCCTGAAGGGGGGGGGGGGTACCTAGAAACCAGGAAGGAAAGAGTCAGGTTTAGCCACCGTGAGAAAGAAGTGACTTGCCACGGAAGGGCACAGGCAATCCAAGGTAACCACACAGGAAGGGAACCAGGGGAACAAGTACCCTGACTTCATTAGCCTCCCTCCCCCAGTTTCCATCTGAGCTCCTCAGGGAAGCCAAAGAGCAAAGAAAACCATTGATATAATCCACAAAGCCCGATCTCCGGGACACAGAGCTGAGTGCGGAAGGGCAGGAGGTAGAGGGGCAAGTGAAAGATACTAGGTTCCTGCCAACTCCCATCTTTTATTTAGCTGCCCTAACTGCAAGTGAAAGTTGACAGTGAGATGATGGGACCAGAGACAGGCGACATACATTCTGGGTTCTTGTCCCATTTTCTGCTATCATGTTAGGAAATAGCACAGTCTGAGTCCAGCTGGCTGACATTTATGGAATTCTCCAGCACAGCAGAGGTAGAAGAGGTTAGGAAGCTTAGACACCAGGAGAAAAACATTCCCTCCAGATTAATTTAATGTGGGGTGAGTCTCAGGGGATCATTATACCATCGTGTTAAGTGACTCAAGGCTATTCCGACAATGTCCTAAATAGATTACTTTATTGGAGATTAATGAACTGAAGGATCCTGTTGAAGACATTTGTGTTAATGGGATCATCATCTAATTCTACAGTTCATACCCTCCCCAAATTTCATAGTGAGCGTAAAAACCAAAACAAAACAATGTCAGTGTGTGATAATTACTCTCCTTGCAATAACAGGGCAGAGGTGGGCTAGGGTCTAGCAGCTCCAGCTCAAGGAAGAACTTGCTTATTGGATGTTTACTGTGTTTGTTTTTAAAAAAGATTTCATTTATTTATTTATTTGAGATAGAGAGAAAGCATGAGTGGGGGTAGGGGTAGCAGCAGAGGGAGAGCGAGAAGCAGGCTCCCTGCTGACCACGGAGCCCAATGCCGGGCTCTATTCCAGGACCCTGGGATCATGACCTGAGCCGAGGGCAGATGCTTCACCAACTGAGCCACCCAGGCGCCCGGATGTTTACTGTTAATTTTATGGATCGGTTATTACCAAACTTAAAGCTGTGACAGTGGGGAGAAAAATGCCTTTTATCTTGTAGCAGATTTACCATTGGAGAGAGCGCTTCAAGGGATCTCAGCAACCCCTTCAAATTTCAGTACATTGTCGAGAAGTGACAAGCCAACAGTGTAAGTGGATGACATCACTGTGTTGGGGAGAATATTATTAAGAGCTCAAGGAATGGTTCTCTAAAGCCCTATACATCTCAGATAATAACTAGAAATGATCCTATGAAAAACTAGTTTTGTCATGACCTCATAAATCATTTATAGCGTAATATTCCAAGATTGCGGCCACTACCACCTGGTCAGGTCCTAGGAAGTATGATCTTTTAGGGGTTCAATATTTAATGTCTACCACACAGCGCATAGCACCTATGCAGAAAACCTATCAAAAACCTCACTGCTCAATCTTTAGTTTGATGAAAGTTACTAGTTATTTATTTTTAACATTTCTTGATTTTTTTTTTTTTTTGGAAAGGCTCCTTAATCATATCTCTTAATGACTCTCTGAGGTAAAGTGCATTTTGATTAAATAGTCTGCTATAAAATGCGTTTACAGTGTGCTCCGTTTGGCACTCACTCTCTGATGTCACATTGCTTGGATAGGAAATGAAAGGTTCTGGAAATGAACTGAATACTTTGACTACAGAAGCCAAAGTAACTGGCTTACCTCTGTTTGTTTTTTTATTTTCCTTTTTTGAACTTATACATTTGTCATCTATGGTCTGTTTATTTCCACTATGAAGAGACAAGAGAGAAATAGGTTTCTAAATTTTGTCTGGAATAAAGGAGAGATATAAAATATTATAAAGATATTTATACATAATACATAATGTTATATACATTGATATAAATTATATACATTATATATATTTAAAGAATAAATTATATATTATAAAGATATAAGGATTACATATATTATATATTATAGTGTGTGTGTGTGTGTGTGTGTGTATATATATATATATATATATATATATATATATATATATATATAAAGATACCCATTTCCCCAGAAATGTTCTATTCTGAAATGTCCTGTTTAAGTAAAAATGTACATAATTTGCCTTCAGACTATGAGTATGTATTTTGGACAGGTTTAGATATGGGAATGTATTCTGGACTACCTTTAGGTCTTAGATACTTCCTGTCAAATAATAAATTTTTAATACTGTTTTTTAATAGTGTTTTAATTTTAGTGTATGTTTTAAATACAGTAAGTGCATCTGTTCAGAGTGCTTTTTGGTAGACTTGAGTCTACTAATTCAAGTAAACTCATTTTTGAAAATCTTTAGGATGCCCTAAACTCTTTCTTTGCAAGTTTAATATTCTTCTGAGATGGATGAAAAGTTAGTTTTTGAATTCTCCTATACAGGTGACTTCTATTTGGTACTGCATTTTATTTTAACCCTTCATTCTGTCAAACTTCAGTTTCACTACTCGCTATGGGAAGCAAGAGTTATTATTAACAGCACAGTGTTTAGATTGCTGAGTATTACGTTCCCTTGTGCCGTCCCAGACAGGCAGGGTACAGAGGACACAGTGACTCTGATCGTGATACTTCTTGAGAAAGGACAAGGCAGACACAGCACCCAGGAGAGTGGCCACAAATCCTTGGCTTTTTTCATTAAGCAGCTTTTTCATAACAAATTGTGCCACTGTGATCATTATCTTGGCAAGCTGCTCTAATTCATTTTTGGACAAGATTACATTGCCAAATGTAGAGAGCTAATTTGAATGTTTTCCGCTCAACTTTAAAAAGTGGTGAATGTTTTTACACGTTCTATGAACTTACCTACCAATTAACTTAATTTTAGGCTCAGATTTGACCCTTTGGTTGGTTAAACTTGCGCTGCACTTTCCATGTGCGAAGGCTCCTTTTTAAATGCATTTACCCAGTCATTATTCATTGAAACTTCATGGAAAAATTGTTTTGGGGAGGTATACAGTGATACAGAGGAAAGAACATGGGATTTAGGCTGCCACTTGTAACGTGGGACAAGTTACTTCATGGCTCGGAGCCTTAGTATTCCTATCTAAACACTTACATGATAATATTTAGGCAATAGATTATTGAAATAACATGTGTAAGTACCTGAAAAAGTTTGCAACGTAGCATGTCCTCAAATATAGGTTTCCACTTTCTCCCTTTTAAAATATATTTGTTATCTATTAACCGTTGTAAAATGTATTCAAATTCTATTTATTTGAGCAATAACCTAAAAGTCTGTATTATATCTTTAAAAGGCATAGATTAGAAAATTGTTATATAGGAAATTTTATCTCCTAGCATAATACAACTCTTCATGCTGAACTCTAATACGCTTTCTTCCAAAGATCTGGGTCTTTAAACTATCTTTAGCCCTGTTATCAGTGTTTCAGATAGGGCCATTTGGATGCAAATTAGCCAGAAAATGAACTCTGGTAGAAGTATTCATTTAGAGACCAATATTGTAGTACTCTGATCCAAAGAACTTCCTCACAAAATGGGATCACACAAAGGTCAGTTGTAATAAAACAAAAGCATAAATCAAAGTAGAATCTTCCTATAAATCAACAGCAATACACTCAGTTATCACATGAATCAAGATTATTTATAAATATGTCGATAAATAGTGTAGCTTCTCTTGGTTTCCCCTCATGTTTCATAGTTCATACAATTTGAATACTTTGTAATGTAATCCATATTGTAAAAAAGAATCCCACTGTTTAATAAACATCCATCCAGGGACGCCTGGGTGGCTCAGTTGTTAAGCATGTGCCTTCGGCTCAGGTCATGATCCAGGGGTCCTGGGATCGAGCCCTGCATGGGGCTCCCTGCTCAGCAGGAAGCCTGCTTCTCCCTCTCCCACTCCCCCTGCTGGTGTTCCCTCTCTGGCTGTCAAAGAAATAAACAAAATCTTAAAAAATTTTTTTTTTAAATCCATGCATTCACCTACCTTAAGGAAATTAAAGAGAACCTACCCTAGGATGTTCATTACTGTTAATCCTTTATTCCGTGCTGGTGGTTCTCAAACTCAGGCATCAGAGCCACGAGGAGCGTGTTGAAACACAGACAGCTGGACTGTACCCTCGGAGCTTCCGCTTCAGTAGGCCCGGGTTGGGGCCTGAGAATCTGCCTTTCCGACAAAATTCCAGGGGGTGCTGAGGCTGCTGTTGCTTGGGTGGGGGCAGGAAAGGGCATGCGCATGCTCAGAGAGAGGCGCGAGCCCTGCCCCTTGTTTCTGTCTTCCTTTGCTGTGGGCTCTCCTGCCCCAGTCTTAGAATCCAGCTGCAGCCAAACCGTTGACCCATTGATAGAAAAATAAGTGTTCTGTGTTGGAAGCCTCTGAAGTTTGGGGGTTGTTATACCAGCAGAAGCTGACCAATGCGTATCCGTCCGCTGTGGCATTGTTTTAATAGCGACATTTGGAAATGATCTACAGATTCTTTAAGAAGAAAACATTGTAAAATATTTAGAGTGGAATAAAAGTTCAATCGAGTGAGCAATTGCTTTTTTTTTTAATATTTTATTTATTTATTTAACACAGATAGAGACAGCCAGCGAGAGAGGGAATACAGCAGGGGAGTGGGAGAGGAAGAGGCAGGCTCATAGTGGAGGAGCCTGATGTGGGGCTCGATCCCGTAACGCTGGGATCAGGCCCTGAGCCGAAGGCAGACGCTCAACCGCCGTGCCACCCAGGCGCCCCAGCAATTGCCTTCTATACAAATATATAAGTCTTAAAAACAAGGTTGAAAAAGAACACCTTCCTGCAAAAAGCTACATACAGCATAATATAATTTATAGAAATTTTAGAAAATGCCAAATATTATTCCATGTTCCTTATGGATATCTATGTAGTGAAACTATCATAATGTGACTAGAATACTAAATTCCAAATTCAGAAAAGTGGTTCCTGCTCAGAGAAGAGTGAAAAGAATGATAGTGAGGGGTAGAGAATAGAGAGCTTCTTCCATATCTATAAAGTTTCGTTTCTTAAAAAAAAAAGAGGAATAGACGTCAACTCTAGTGGGTGTGCGGCTCTACCTTCTTTCCTTTATGGTGGGAGTTGTTCAGCACAACAAAAAGTATCTTTTAAAGAAAAGCGCTTCCGTTAGTGCTGTGTTATTGCCAGCTCCTTGGGTCCGGCAGCCTTCTGCGTGTGGCAGACGAGCAAGGCTGGGATGTTGAGATTCTCAGATTAAAAAACCCACACAATAGAAATAAGCGGTTCAGATTGGCCTTGTATGTTAGACACGGACAGATATCAAGCCGTGTAGTATCAGTAAGCATTCAGGACCCATTATTTCCTTTTTCTTGCATGCTGTTTCACTTACTTAGTTGGAAAATTTGATTGGATCTGAATTCAGTAGAAACGCTTAGGTAGGCTTTGAGAGATTACACTTGAAGCCCAATTTCCCCTCATTTTGTTTTAAATGAAGACAGGAAAAGTGGGGTGGGTGTGATTATTTCTCACCCACTCCTTCCCTTCCCTTCCCTTCCCTTCCCTTCCCTTCCCTTCCCTTCCCTCCCCTCCCCTCCCCTCCCCTCCCCTCCCCTCCCCTCCCCTCCCCTCCCCTCCCCTCCCCTCCCCTCCCCTCCCCTCCCCTCCCCTCCCCTTCCCTTCCCTTCCCTTCCCTTCCCTTCCCTTCCCTTCCCTTCCGGAGGAAGGCAAGGGTATAGCATTGCCTTCAAACCCTATAGCACATCAGAATAATCTGGAGAGCTTTGAGGAAGCACAATTTTCCAGGCCCCACCTCAGATCCTACCAAATCTGGATTGTCCAAATACGAGGCAGAGAATCTTTATTTTTCTTTCTTCCTTTTTTGAAGCTTCCTACAATTACTGTTACCTTCAAGGTATCACAACCCCCCAAATCTCTATCAACTGAGAGTTTCTCTTCTGGATTTGCTCCTCACTGATGGATATTGTCCATTTTATCTATTGTATAAAGCAGTAAGCAGGTCCTAAAAACAAAGCAAACCGAGAAATACAAAAGTATTAACAAAAGAAATAACATTATGTAAAAATTGATTTGCGCAAGTATCATAAACTAATGTGGGTCTGTTAGAAGGAGAGCAACCCAGTTACACAGTTACCCTACTGAGCCTGGATTTTGAGTTTCATTTACAAGTTGGCATGTGTAGAAGATTTCCTCATGTCTGTGCTAAGAGTACTTGTGTTCCCTGGGTGTGTATGCCTTCTACGCAAAGTAGGTACCATCACTCCTACTCAAGGTGTAGGATATGGAGATGCAAAGCCTGGGAGAACATTATTCTGGCAACTGGTATCTTTCAAACCGAAATTGTTATAATGATAACCTTTTACAGATTTTCTTTTAAAGCTATCTGTGCTCTTAGTTGACGATGTTTCACTGGCATTTATTAAAATATTAATATATTTTTATCATTCAAACCTATATGCTAACTCTTACTTGGTGTGTGTGTGTAAGTGTTGCAACCCAGGGAAGCAAGAATAAAAATAAAACAGAGAAGAAGCAGAAAAAGGAGGGAAGTAAAAGCAAGACAGTGTATTGCCAACGAGCTGCAGTTCTACTAGAAAACACATCTGGTTGCCTGGTCAAGAGGGATATCTTCTGAGAGGCCATATGGAACTATTGCATCTTGGAACGATGTCAATGAGGAGGAAGGGTAAGGAATTCGCCAACTCCTTCCCTCTCCCTTCTTGCATTGGTCAGAGTTGGCCTGCGTTCCTGGTTCTCTACTGGGGCCTTCGAGCAGCCTGGGTAACAGAGCCACAGGGTGCAAGGCAAACTCGTGAGCAGGTGTACTTGAGTGATGCCCTAAAAGTCCAGGTGGGAGGGTAGAGGCATGTGGTCTGAGGTATAAGGGGAGGAGCTGTGGGGTCGTGCCACGAGTGGCTTGGCGGACCGGGAGCAGCTGCTGCCGTGAGCCCAGCTAGGCAGTGCGCTGCAGTGACCGGCCTCCGTCACGCAGCTGGTGATGAAACGTGCTGAGCCCGTCCTCACCACAGCCTCTCTGAGCTTTAATGCAGGCTTGGCCTTCTCGGACGGTCTTCAGTAGCACCACGCCAAAAACTTACAGCCAAGCCAACCCAGGGAGGCACATAGGCGGGGTCTGCTACACCAGATCTGCAGCCCTCGCAGTAGAGAAGATGATTCTGGGGCATCTTGTGTCAGAAAGTAAGAAGGCTGCCAAACCCGGGTCTTGTCAAAAGGACACAAGTGCCAACTGGAGAGTGCCTGTTGGCCGAAGACATGACAGTTTCAGCAGCCGAAAGAAGTGCAATGGATTGCAACACATCAAGTATGTAAAATAAAAATTCCTAAGTTAAGAGTGATGCCCCAAAACAATTCATTGTGGTTACTAGAGGCAGGGGGAGAGGGTGGTGGGAGTGGGTGAGGGTGGTCGGAAAGTCGAACCTCAGTTATAAGACAAATAAGTACCGGGGACATAAGGACGACATGACTATAGTCAGTGCTGCTCTATGGTACACTTGAAAGGTGCTGAGAGGGTAGATCCTAGAAGTTTTCATCGCAAGAGAAACACTCATGAGGTAGTGTGTTTGGATGAGACTTCCCGCACTATGCGCATGTCATTTTACAGTATAAGCCTGTCAAGCCGTTATGCTGTACACTTCAAATTTATTCAGTGTGCTGTGTCACTTGTATCTCCATGAAACTGAAAATAAATGAGTGAATTAACTAATAGACAAATAAAATGCAGAAGGAATACTAGAATTTGAGAATGTTCACTTTGCAAACTTTAATAAAAGTATGGATCTAGGCAGTAATAAACAAAGGATCCTACAACCATTAGGTAGAAACTTAAGGGGGAAACTTTATAAGGGATGGAGCAGCCCGACAATATCTGAACCCATGGATCAGTCTGATCACGAAAGATGGAAGAGACAACCAGACATTAAGTGTCTCCTATGCAGTATTCTTGTCTCAAAAAATTGAGCCTGAATCTAATTAAGCATCTTGATCTTCCAGTTTATAAGAAACATGAGGGAAAGAGGAACATATAAATTGATACCTTGAGGATGCAATGTGCCAAATTCAGAATAAGGGAAATCTTCAAAGGCAGAAGAACCCATTTTTCAACAAACAAATGGCATAAAGAAAATGAGAGTGGGGACAGGAAGATAGTACATATTTAAGGAGGCTTAGAAAACATGCCAACCAAATATATTTTTAGGATCTTGTTTGGATTTTGATTCAAACAAACCAACTCTAAAATATATCTTTTAAAAAAATCTGGGGAAATCAATACAAACTGGGTGTTAGATGATATTAAGGATTTGCTGCTAATTTGTCAAGTGTGAGCATGACACGGTGATTATGTTTTCTGCTTTTTTTTTTTTTTTTTTTTTAGAAAGTCCTTATCTGTTAGATATATGTAACTGTTTCTGTGGGTGAAATGATATGGTGACTGGAATTTGGTTTTAAAAACCCAGAAGAGGGCAAAAAAATGGGGAAAGATAGATTAGAGAATTTGGACAAAATGTGGGTGGCTTGTCGAACCAAGGTGGGAACACGTGACATTCATTTGACTGTGATCTCTCTCCCCTTTTGTGTATGTTTGAAAATGTCTATAATAAAAGGCTAAAAAATTAAAATACATGAACAAGTTCTTTTTAAACAAACATACAAGCTCCCCAGTTGGTCCTGATGAACAAGCCAGCTTTGGGAACCATTTAGGTAGAGAGGGCCTTGGAAGGAAGGAGAGGCAAGCATAGAAAAGCTGAAACAGCACCCCCCTCGACCCCCCACCCCCTCACTGTTCGCAGGTGCTCGCCCACTTCCTGTGACAGCTCTCCCAGAGCTGGACAGCAGGTTATTCTCAAGGACTCCCAATCGCAGTGATGGGAAGACAGTGCAGAAGAACTCAGGATGCTTGATGTGATAGCTAGCGGTTCTATTAAAATTCCTTCTCAGATGTAAGAAAAAGATTAATGAGTGTTCCTATTTAGCTCCTATTTCCATGAGAAAGCCTGCAGAAAGGCACCTATGGTAACTAATCTGGAAAATAAATCAAATTAGTCACTGTTGAGGCTTACATTACGATCCAAAATAAGATATATTTTGTTGTTGTTGAGTGGCTTAGCTTGAGGGTAAAATTTATGGTGGGTATTTATGACACAAAATTAACTATTAATTATTTCAGAGTTAGTTTAGTTCAGACTCTAGTATAATTCTATGGAAATAGCACTGAACTGAAGGTCTTGAGACCCAGGTTTTGATTCTGAATCTTCCCCTGACAAGCTGTGTGACTTTCTTCAGTTTACCCTCTCTGAGGCTTAATTTTCTCATTTCCAAACCAAAGTGGTCTGGGGTCCTTCCAAGTTTTAAAATTCAATTTGTGAATAAAAAGATACTCATTCCTCATATTTCATTGCATGAATGCTCTCTAATTGAATTAAGTTTTCTTTATGGTTGAGAATTTAGGTTATTCACAGTTTGTTTTCATAACTAATACTAATTTCAACATTCTTATGTAGACCTCTAGTTGTTTCCTTAGAAAACAATTTCATCCTGAAACTGTTGGGTCAAAGTATGCGAATATTTTCAAGAGTTTCTCACTTTTAATCTATAAAAAGAGGAAATTTTTTCATGACACATCTCCGAAGGCAAGAGAAACAAAAGAAAAAATGAACTTATGGGACTTCATCAAGATGAAAAGCTTCTGCACAGCCAAGGAAACACTCAAAAAAACTAAGAGGCAGCCCATGGAATGGGAGAAGATATTTGCAAATGACACTACAGATAAAAGACTGGTATCCAAGATCTACAAAGAACTTCTCAAACTCAATACAAGAGAAACAAATAAACAAATCATAAAATGGGCAGAAGATATGAACAGACACTTTTCCAATGAAGATATACAAATGGCTGACAGACACATGAAAAAATGTTCAAAGTCATTAGCCATCAGAGAAATTCAAATCAAAACCACATTGAGATACCACCTTACGCCAGTTAGAATGGCAAAAATAGACAAGGCAGGAAACAACAATTGTTGGAGAGGATGTGGAGAAAGGGGATCCCTCTTACACTGTTGGTGGGAATGCAAGTTGGTACAGCCACTCTGGAAAACAGTGTGGAGGTCCCTTAAAAAGTTAAAAATTGAGCTACCCTATGACCTAGCCATTGCACTACTGGGTATTTACCCCAAAGATACAGACGTAGTGAAGAGAAGGGCCATATGCACCCCAATGTTCATAGCAGCTCTGTCCACAATAGCTAAATTGTGGAAGGAGCCGAGATGCCCTTCAACAGATGACTGGATTAAGAAGTTGTGGTCCATATATACAATGGAATAATACTCAGCCTTCAAAAAGAACGATTTCTCAACATTTGCTGCAACATGGACGGGACTGGAAGAGATAATGTTAAGCGAAATAAGTCAAGCAGAGAAAGACAATTATCGTATGGTTTCACTAATGTATGGAACATAAGAAATAGGAAGATCGGTAGGAGAAGGAAGGGAAGAATGAAGTGGGGGGGTAAACAGAAGGGGGAATGAACCATGAGAGACTATGGACTCTGGGAAACAAACTGAGGGCTTCAGAGGGGAGGGGGTAGGGGATTGGGATAGGCTGGTGATGGGTATTAAGGAGGGCACATATTGCATGGTGCACTGGGTGTTATATGCAAGTAATGAATCATGGAACATTACATCAAAAACTAGGGATGTACTGTATGGTGACTAACATAACATAATAAAACATTATTATATTAAATAAATAAATTAAATAAATAAATAAAAAGAGGAAATTTCACAAAATCATTATAAATGCTTACCACTATCATTTTAAAAGTTTTTCTTTCTCTAAAAGCAATACAAAATTCTAATAACATCTAGCTTAGAAAAAAGTACTCATTCCTTTGTGTGCACTGTTTCATTTACTCCTAACAACAAACTTATGTCATGAGTAGTTTTATTATTCGTACGTGACAGATGTAGAAACAGAATTAAAGAGAATAAAAATCTGATGAAGTAGATTCTCAATAGTTGTTGAACAATGAAAGTTTAGGGATGCTTCAATTTTCATTCCCATAGAAATATCCAGTCATTGACTTTTCGTGTGTGGTAGCATTCATTTTTAGTAGTTGAGACTCAAAGGATTTAGACATTGGAAGTATTTTGAAGCTCTGAAACATTAGAAAAATTGGATTTCTCTAACCATTATAAAAATTTTGCATCTCAATACAAACCATAATTTGTTAGACACAATAAGAGCATTTCACAAAATAGATTCTTTTCCACCTGGATTTGTGTGTGTATGTGCCTGCATGTGTATAAAAGTGAATTTCTTAAAATTTCAAGAGAATTAAGTGATTCAATAGTATGCATTAGGTCTAAGGTGTTTTATATAATAAGTGAAAGTTCTCTAAATTTAAAAAGATGCAATCCATTCATTTACGAGTATTTAGTAAGCATTTACTATGGACCTCTTTGTTCCAAGTGAATCTGAACCTTTAGTGTGGTTCAAGAACTCTCTTGGATGGGAGTGGGCTCAGCTCTCATGTAGGTGCCCTGGGATAGAGCCTGGAGTTACCTGCCTGATGTCCAGCCTCACTGTCCTTTAGACCACACACAAAGCATCCCGGCATCCATGAGAAAGTTCGAAATGCCAAACCACTGGTGGTCTAGAACAGAAGCTTGCCCATAAATACAGGTACTCGGTGAGTCGACACTGAATTAAAGCTAACGTGAAGATTTGCTTCTTGAGGAAAAAAGCTGCCAAATCAAAGGCCATTCTAGCAGGTGGGATTTCAGATGGCAATAAATAAATCATATTATTATCATAAGGGTGATACATACCTGCTTCTTTGTAGCTTTCTTGTGCCAAACCAAGCCTGCGCTGCTGTTCTAAAGATGTGATTTCCTCAGTGAGAGTAAAGATACTTGTTTTTCACTTTATACATTTTTTGTTTTTTGTTTCTGTTAACAATGGATGAGCATCGACTGTGACTATTTTTTTTTTTAATTATCAGTGACTGGCTGCATGAACTGATTACCAGAGATGATTTCTTTCTTTTTCCTTTTTTTCTTTCTTTTTCTTTCTTTTCTTTTCTTTCTTTCTTTCTTTCTTTCTTTCTTTCTTTCTTTCTTTCTTTCTTTCTTTCTTCTTTCTTCTTTCTTCTTCCTTCCTTCCTTTTTTTTCTTTCTTTCTTTTGCAGGGAGAATGCCCGGCAGAGGAAGAGGGAGAAGCAGGCTCCCCGCTGAGCAGGGAGCCCAATGCAGGGCTCGATCCCAGGATCCTGAGATCATGACCACTTAACCTACTGAGCCACCCGTGCGCCCCAAGAGATGATGACTTTCAAGGCGGCTTTCAAGCAGCTGCCTCCATAGCCAGCACCAAGTGCACGTGGAGTAAGAGAAACAGAGAGTCTCTAACCTTGAGGAAGTCACCACCTCACTGGCATCAAGGACCATCTGGATGAGCCACAATGAGAAGATGCTTTTTTGAAACTTCTTATTTTATGCTTGTTACAGCACTTTGGTTTTGTTATCTCATTTGCTTTTTAATGTCAATTCTTGAATGACACTTGCAGGCAAGCGTTGGCTGAAATCTTATGGGGATGAAGGTCCAGTCTCACTTTTTTGTGCTAGCGTCTTCCTGCTGAAAATGAATGTAAGAAAAGGAACCGAAAATACTGTGAAGGCGGCTCTGGCTTTTACCTTATGTGAGCAGTGTACAGTTATAGCACTGACTCTGTTGGCTAAAAAAATCTGAAATCCTTGGGGGGAGAACTCTTTCATGCCAACGTCACCTACTTAGCTCTGGATGCTCTGGTGAACCGGAGGGGAACTTCGAGGGCTGTTAAACTGACAGGCATGCCACTCTGTTTTAAGTTGTATGACCATGAAAATTGTAAGTCTTTACAAAACCGTTTTTCTAATTTACAGTGCATGTTAATAAGCATAATTCAGTTATTTAATTCCCAGTAGCACAGAACAGAAAGCAACACTGTAGGTGGCTGATTAATAATTTATGTTTATCTTTAGTAACTAACCATGTCAATATGCGCAGATGTTCTAAAAGAGACAACATATTCAAAACAGACTTCCTTTGCTCCGTAATTTCTTTGGGATATTTCATTTTTTAAAGTATTTATATGAAAGCTTTAAAAATGTGCTGCCTATCCAAATGGTATTTGTACTCACATCTAATGCAATTTATATAAATGGGTAAGGGTGGAAAATGATCGGCTCAACAGCACTTTAAGGAACTTTCTTTCCTGTTACCACCTGCTATGTTGAAAATATCTTTTTGAACACTGTTTAAATCTTTACACTTTAATATGCTTTGGAATAAACTATATAGGCCCAGGTCATTTCCTCCTAAACTTCTCAAAGTTATTCCAAATTTTCCTTTATGCTAGCAATAATCCTGTTGTTATTTTGTCTTGTGCCGTCATGTACGGCTAATTTACGTGTTCCCAACTCCTCACAAATTGCTGGGTGCATCAAGTCTTCATTTTTCTGGTGATGCCTGTTATTTCGTAGACGGTTTGATCTTTCTTAAAGGAAGGAATTCCGGTCAGCATCATCACTTATTAAGAGGTAAGATGATTTAGGTAAACTTATTGACAAGAAAGGCCATATTTTACAAATATTTATAAAATATTCCAAATATTTAACAAGTGATAAAGCTGGGACACGACCAATCAGAACAGACGGGAGCCATAAAGCTGAACAAAGTCCTGCAGGGAACTGTAGCGACAGATGTGAGCCCTTTAGTTGTGGGACCCTGAAAAGGTAGGAGGAGCGGTGAGCCCAGCGAGAGGCAGAGGAGGGACGGGAAGCTCTCGGGGGGCTCATACCAGTGACTACACACCAGGCGTTCCGAACACTTGACATTTTGGGACCAATAATTCTTTGTTGTTGGGAGCTGTGCTGTGCACTGTAGAAGACGTAACCACAGCTCTGGTCTCTATCCACTACGTTCCACTGTCACTTCGCCCTCAGCTGTGACAACCAGAAATATCTCCAGATATTGTCAAACATCTCCCGGGAGGCAAAATCACCCTAGCCGAAAACCACTGTTATATGCCACCTGTACACAGATATTTCAATATTTCAACAACCGTTACATTCACACCGTCACCCATGGCGTCTTGAACTGTGGCCTGCCGCGTGGTGCTTACTAGAGATTTGATGAACAAACGGATGAGTCATTCACGTAGCTAACCCGGTGGGAACAACCTTTGAGGAAAGGTTGACTCTTAAGTTGTCTATTGTACTTTGAGTGTGGGTACATCTTCATTTATGACTAAACAGGTGTTTAGGGAGACCCTTCAACATGTTGACCACAATACTTGACACTGTGCAGGCTTCTGGAACATGAGCCCGGGGTTTGCTGCCTGTAAATCTTCTCCCTCTGTACGCTCTGGATTTTCACTTACACACAGATAATTTGCACCTTTATCCCTCATCCTCTTTCTGAACTTAAGCAGCCCTTCTTCTGGCCTTGTGCATATGAGACCCTACATACGACACCGGAGAACTGAACTCAGCTTCTGCCTCCCCTCCCTGTATCAAGACAAACTCCACGTCCTGCTTTGTCTAAATGAATTAGGTCGTTATCGCCTCCCTCATGCTGGTGATCTAGACAGAACACTTTCTCTCTCAATTCCTACATGCAAACGATAATCACCAAGTCCACTTCACCTGCCAAACAGCCTGGATTTTCTTCTTTTCTCTTATTTTCTGCCCATTTGGATTAATTCTCATCTCCCGACAGGTCTTGCAGACCCTGGTGTGTTCTCTCTCAAATTCAAACTTCACAGTGCCTCTGGTGTCGTCTATCTAAATGGCAACTTAAGGCCATATTATAATGCTTTTGTTTTCTAAAGTATAACATTGAAGCTCTTCAGTACAGCTTTCTAGAGCTGGCCTCAGTCTTTGAGCCTCCAGCGGGGCCCTTCCTGCTCTCGCAATTCTGAGCAGCTGTCAGTTTGCTGTTACTCTAGGATCCACTTGTTCCTTTGATCTGGAACGCCCTCTTGACCCTTTGTCACCAAACCAGCTCCAATCCTTTAGTTCAGGGGACACCTCTTCGGGGCTGTCTTTCTTGAATTGCTCATCCTGGGCTCAGTGGCTTCGTTTATGGTACTCTGAGCCCTCCTTAATTGTAGCATTATCACGCTGGGTTGAAATAATCTGTTTAACTACTATGCGGTTTATCACTCAGGCTGAGACTATGTCTTATGCATCCTTATATCCTTAGTCACTTAATAAATGCTTCTGGTATGATCTCAATTCTGGAAGAAAGAAAAAAGCGAGATCCACGGAAAAAAAGACTGGAAGGATACCCATGTAACATAGCTGGGTTCTATACTTTTGACATTTTATTGGAACTTTCTCCCACCTTGGCCAAAAGAAGTATCAGTGTGAGGCTTAGCCACATTACCACAAGACATACAGAACACACAGTTGCTTTGCAAACCTGGGGAAGGCTGGAAAGAAATGCGGTGAAGGGGCAGAAAGGGAAGAAGGAGATAGTAGCAATAACAAAAGCATAAACTTTGTTAATCGTATCACAGTAAATCCATGTTCTCCAAACCTATAACCCTACTTCTAGTGGGAAAAATCTGAAAAGCAGAATGCAAGCCATTCTGTTCACTTCCTTTGTAAATTGTGAACAATGCCCACCCCTCCTCCCTCACCATCCTGCATGCTCTCCCCGCCAAATAAACCTTACTGAAATAAAAATTAAGTTTTGTGATTTTTTTTCCCTGCTGTTTTCAAGGACTCAAGCTCAATTGAGGACATAAGGTTAGCAGATGGCATAGTTTTAAAGAAGTTATAATATTTGGGTTGAAATTCCCTACTCTGTTAATTATGGCCCTGAAGACTTCTTGTCACAAAAGCAAAATTTTACAACCCCTTGACATTAAGAATGTTGATACTCAGGCCTAGTGCAGCTGCCTGTGCATGAGGCCAACAGATGGGTGTAGTGTTTTTAAAGAAATAAAAGGCTGCATTGCTAAGGTTTAAATTCGCTAATCCAGTCACTGAGGCTCTGCAAGCTCCCTGCATGAAAAAGAGCCTGCTGCTTCCTCATCTGAAGAACCTACTGGCTCTTTGGTGCCCTTCCTGTGCAGGCCCAGCTTCCTACCTGGAGCCACTGGGAGAAGAATGTGAAGAAGCCATTACCAGCTCAATCGGTGTGTCATGGAAGATATTCCTGTGGTCGGTCATGATCATGAGCCCAACACACCTGCTGCTCTTCTGCAGGGACACTTAGGAACACGGATAAAGACAACAGTGTAGAAAACCAACAAATTCTCATATCTTCATATTGTTTCTAGAACATGGCATTACATTTGCAACTCAATGAGGATCTATTTATAGTCAGTCAACAAACAAGATAAGCACTGCCGACCATTTTATTTACAACAGCCTTTTAAAAGAAACATTTCCATGCAATCCACGCGCAAGCTGACTAAGCTTGATGAATATTATAAAATATGGGACGATGAATACAGCAATGGAGTGTCGGCAACCTAAAGGAAGCTCAGCTGAATCACCAGAGAGGCCAAGTTTTTGCTTCAGCAACATGGTATGGTGGAAAAAGCCTAACTTTCAACCAGTCTGGCCAAGGCTCAGATCTCAGGTCTGGCACTTACTAGCCATGTGACCTTGAGTAAATCACGCCATCTCCTGACGCCTGGTTTATTCATATGTAACACTGGAGAAATAGTAACTACCTGACAGATCCTGTTGGGCTTGCAACTTTGAGTTTAAGGTGTTACTGCTCATTACTGGTACTTCTTCCTAATGGAGACTGAATTTGCTCACCGAAGTTCACATCTTGTCTTTCAAAGGCCCTATGCATGGCCCTCAGGCCTTACCACAACGTTTGCTTCACATCTTGTCTTTTGTGGCACTGGACCAGAACTGCAGTCCTTTTCCTGCTCTGTTTCACCTGATTCTGTAGGCTGGGATTTGGTATGCTTTTCTGCACTAGAGAGGTATTTTGGATGTGACCATCTATTTTTATTTTCTGTTTTGAAGGAAATGACAAATACCTAAGGTTTGAATTTTACTTATTTATAAGAAGATACATTTCCTTGCCCAACACACTGATATGAAGTTATCATGGGATGAAACAACAATTGTTGGTGAGGATGTGGAGGAAAAGGAACACTTGTGCCTCATTGGTGGGAAAGCAAACTAGGTCAGCCACTGTGGAAAACAATATGGGAGGCTCCTCAAACAATTAAAAATAGAACTACCCTATGATCCGGGAATCGTGCACTGGGTACTTATCCAAAGGACACAAAAACACTAGTTAGAAGGGACACAACGCACAACCACATTTACACAGCATCATTTACAATAGCCGAATTATGGAAGCAACCCAAGTGGCCACTGACAGATGAAGGAATAAAGAGGAAGTGGTATATATACACAATGGAATATAATTCAGCCATAAAAAGAACAAAATCTTGCCATTTGCAACAACTTGGATGGAGCTAGAGAGTATAATGCTAAGCAAAATAAGTCAGTCAGAGAAAGACAAATACTATATGATTTCATTCATATATGGAAATTAAGAGACAAAACAAATGAACAAATAAAGGAGAGAGAAAGAGAGAGACGAATCAAGAAACAGTCTCTTAACTATAAAGAACCAACGGATGGTTACCAGAGGGGAGGTGGGAGGGGGCATGGGGGGAAATAGGTGATGGGGATTAAGGAGGGCATTGTAATGAGCACTGGGTGTTGTATGGAAGTGGTGAATCCCTATATGGTACACCTGAAACACAGTCTATTAACTATACTGGAATTAAAATAAAAACATTTTTATAGAACAAAAAAGTAGCTATGAAGGAAGTCTGAAAACATTAAAAACCACAGATATTCTTGGGATTAGTATCAAATTATTACTTGAACACTGGATGGATATTAGTCGGGACTCTAACACATATCAACAGAAGAGCCTCCTCACCGTGCACATACCGATGCTGGACTGCCTGCCAAGCGGGTCCAACATTCGTGGGCGGCCAAACGCAGCTTGCGTTAGCTAATGAGGTGAAGTACCGAGAGGGGAAGAATTTAGGTAAATCCTTTGTTCTTACTGGTTCTAGAGGAACAAGCTGCAGCAAGCCCCACTGTCCTTTCCAAGAGTAAGTTTATACTTGAGTAAGGTTGAGAGAGAATCAATTTCAATTAAGTCACCCACCGGGGGGAGGCTGTGGGATTGGCTCTGGGTGCTTAATTTAAGGAACAGGGTTCAGAAGCCTCATTTCTGTTGACTCTTGTGGACTGATTACCAGCAAGATCTGCTCTCTGGACACAATCGCCCTCTCCCTGTGGAATTAGTGCAACTCATCCCTCTTGTACCCATTTTGTCCCCAGAGGATGGACAACCAGCTGCGATTCTCATGCACAAATCTAATTTAATCCTGGCTTTATACCGTAGCACCTTCTCACTCCTATTCAACCAACTCTGCTGTCCAGGTCTAATGCTTGAACACCCTTAAAGACTACACCCTGGTCTTTGGGTCCCCAGCCTTTATTATCATGTGTTATTCACCCATTATCCCCTCTGGGCTGCATTTCTCCTTCTCTGTCCCCCCTTAGTCCCAGAGCACCTGTTCTCACTGCTGGTTTCTGGAAACAATCTGAACTCAGCAATGCATAATTTAAATTGAATTTTAAAGTTAGAGGGGATCAGAGGCACTTGAATATCATGCACGGAGGGCCTTTTTTTTTTTTTTATGAAATGGAAGTTTCTCCACTCTGTTAAGGGAATGTCAGGCATTAGCAAGCTGTATGGAAAGGTTTTTATATTGGGGTGGTGGGAAAGAATGGGTGAGAAAATGGGATCTCCCGACTAATGAAGTGACTGAACACAGATTTAGTAAACATTGGAATACGTGGTTTAATGAACACAGTTATTTTGAGAAGACAGTGAAATTGAACTTAGCCTTTCCGCACGATCTTCTTAGAAAATTCAGCACGCTGAATGAATGGGATGTGATATGCCCGGCTCTGTTCTATTAAAAGATACCACCACGGATGACGTAAATTCCTCCTTCCCTAAATTTACATCTGTTTTCTTTCTCCCCATCCTTCCTTCTCTACAACTTCCTCCATCAGCTTCAGCCAAACACTCATTGAGAACTTAACCCCGGTCCTGAAGTATTTTTTTTCTTGGTTGTACAGAGAAAAGTTTGTTTTGAATTTGATGCCGTGACTCTGTATGTGCTACCTTTATTCACTCACATACTGGGTGCTCCAAGAAAAGCTTTCTTTGCGATCTCTCCATGAAATCGATCGTCAACATATCAAGTGTTCTACTGAAGGACATTCCCCTAGGGTGAGGCCCTGCCACGCAGGACCGTGCCAGTTTCAGCAAGTGCCCAAGAGAAAGATCTTCCCTAATTGTCCTTTCATGGGTGGCGGCAATAAGAGAAGCAGCAACCGTATTAACTAAATAATAAACTATCACTTGCTGAATGCTTCCTGGGTGCCAGGCATTATTCTAAGCACTTTCTGTGAATAAATGCATTTACTTTGCATGACGATCCTATAGGAAGGTACTCATTGGCTACTCCTAAGGGACAGCACTGAGGCTTGCCCAATCCTCCACTCGTCTAAGAAGGTGGCAGGTTATATGTTGTGCCTTGGGCCTAGCTCAAGAACAGTTCTCTGACAAACAAGGGCCAACTCAGCCCCTACAGGGATCCCTACCAAAGGGTGACCCGGAGGCCCGAGGCCAACGTGGGTTTGCAGAAAAGTTAATTTAATCCTCTTCATGGGCACTGAACACATCTTTTTTCCTATGAAGAACGATGGATTAAAGGAACTAAACGAGGGAAGCTAAATCAGATCCAAAAGTCTCATAAAATAAATACTGAACATGACCGATTGAAGGCCAAATATGTCCATAATTAATATGAAATGAATGTCTGCAACACATTTCTAAAGTATGCTTTGTTTTACTAGGCACCATAATTGGATTCAATTCAGTAATTCACTTAACTTTTTCCTTCAAGAATGGAACTGATGTCTTGAGGAATTGATGTGTGTTCTAATGATTGTTTTCGCTTAGTCTTTTGCTGTTAAAAACCAAGTCAGGGAACAAAATATTTAGTAAAGAGCACGTACCAGAGATTTCATCATAAACTGAACCGACTCAATTTCCCTACGCACTTGTACCCTGTCCTGCTGCTATAGAAAGCCTGTGTTTTGGCCTTGGAAAATCTGGCCTCCTCTTGCATACCTTTGCTCAGTAGAGGATGCAGTCTTGGTTAGTGAGGGTTGAAGAAACTGCATGCAGGCCAGCTCAGATGAGGGTGCGGGTTCCGGGGGAATTCAGAATTACGGGCTGGAGTGAGCAAGGGTTTGTTAAAGACTTTAAAGCTTTGAAGCTGAAGACTGGGCCTTCTCTCACCACGGCTAAAGAATGAAATTCTCTTAGCAAAAACATATAGTGAGTGATAAGATAATTTAGGCTGACGTTTTCCACCAGCCTTACCTTCTACCTTTGAAGTCTGCGAAGCAAAAAAGCAAAGAAAAACTGGCCATTTGTGAATCATGACTTAATTATTCACGAGGTCTATGGTATACGTCAAAGAAAGGGATTAAAAATGTTTGATGGAGGGGCGCCTGGGTGGCTCAGTCAGTTATGCATCTCCTTCAGCTCAGGGCATGATCCTGGGGTCCTGGGATCGAGCCCCGCATCTGCTTCTCCCTCTCCCTCTGCAGCTCCCCCTGCTTGTGCTCTCTCACTTTCTTTCTGTCAAATAAATAAATAAAATCTTAAAAAAACGTTTGCTGTATTCCACCTGAGAGACAAATATTATATGGGGTGTATTTATCATCAGGTAGAGAATACAAAACAAGTAGCTGTCCTATGTTCTAGGCTATGAAAAGCCAAGGAAGTAAGTTTTGTCTCTTACAGACTGAGCGATGCTCTGGGACAGGCATTTGTACATCCCTGCAAGCAGAGGGCTATACCAAAAGTCGTACGAAACCTAAAGACGATCGTGGATTACTAATGTCTGTCCTTTCTGATTTTTTCCCAACCTCTGGAACATTTACCAGGGTGCAGCTTGTCCTTGCAGGTGAACTTGAAATTCCCACGGTTCAAGTTTAGGCCAATAGAGATAAATGAGAGCCCACTTTTTAAAAAGAGGAGGAATATAGTTCAAAATACTAATCCTGATAAGCACCCACTGATCTGTCAGCCTGGATTCTATCAGATCAGTGGCTGGGATTCCTGCACCCAGTGCCTCAGGGGAGGGACCTCTCAGAGAGGGCTGGGCTCAGGCCCCAGGCAGCCCAGGGGCAGGGCATCTCACCCCACACTGTCTCAGCATCGATGTGAGGTAGTGCTGTCACTGCATGGGCCTAGAGGGCAAAGCACTGACCCCAAAAGGATTATTCCTGAGCCTTAAGATCTAATGGAATTTACTTGTTTGGGATCTGTCTCCCTTGGTTCTGGCTCTCCCTTTTGAAATGGGAATGTCCGTTCTATACTTAACCCAGCTCTGTATTTTGGAGGCACACGATTTGTCTGGTTTCACAGATTCACAGCTGGAGAGAAATTTTGCCTCAGGTTAAGGTCCTATCTCAAGTCTCATCCATATGTGATTCAGAAGATATTTAAATGAGACTTTGGACCCTAGGCTTCAAGCTGATGCTGGAATGAGTTAAGGCTTCTGGGGCTGTTGGGAGGAAATGAGTGCATTCACAGGAGAGGACATGAATTTGGGAAGGGCAGGGGATGAATTCTATGTACTGAATTGTGTCCCCCCAATATTTGTGTGTTGAACTCCTAACTCCCAATGTGATGGTATCTGGATGGCACCTTTGGAAGGGAATGAAGTTTAGATGAGGTCATACGATGGAGCCCTGATAAGAGGCATCAGAGGACTTGCTTCCTGTCATTTTTCTCCCCACTCAGTGTCTGCAAGCCAGGAAGACGATCCTCACCAGGGACCAAATCTGCCAGTACACTGGTCTTGCTCTTCGCAGCCTCCAGAGCTGGGGGAAGGAAGTACTGCTTAAGCCACCCAGCCTATGGCATTTTGTTACAGCACCCAGAGCTGACTAAGACAGCAGGCTTCCTAGCTCTAGGCCTTAAAGATATGGGATAGTGTTAGCATTTTAATCCTAATAATTATGACTATAATAGTAATGGCCAACATTAATTGGGTGCTTGCTACATTCCAAATGGGGGTGTAGCTGTGGGAAAGTCTACAGACGTGGACTTGGTGGAGGCTTCCTACAAGGACTCTGGGAGACACGGAAATGGGACCGTCTATAGGAAGCAAGGGGTTGAGCTGTGATTTCAGCTGCATCACGATTTCCATAGGGCAGGGACAGATTGTAATGTGTTTCAGAAGAAAAGAAAAAAGTTTTGAAATCCAAAATAATGACATGTTGACTTAATGACTAATCTTGATGAAAATTTCATTTAAACTATGTGATTTCCATTTCAGGTATGATAAAAATGAAGTACTCTTTCTGCATGACTTATAAATAATAAGCTTTTGGGTACCAATAATTTGACAGCAATGGGCTGAACAGAATAAGCGTTTTGATCTCTAATCAGAGAAATGTAAGAACAGAAAGTAGTTGTAGGATACACATTTCCAGAGAACGTAACTGTTCAGGAGGAAGAAAAAAACAGACCTAAACATTGCTACAAAGAAATGTTTGTCTGGTAGATACAGAGTTGCTTTAGAATTCTTAGTCTTTAATTTTCTATTTAAGTAAGTGTTCTTTTTAAAGCAAACAATGGAAAAAAGAGAAAAGGTTGAAAATTTTTGACCCAGGCAGAGGGGAAGCATCCTTCGTTTTGCTGTAATGTTTTAAAACCACCTAAATATATTCTCCAAATAAAGTAGAAGGAGAGAGGGTAATATTAGAAAAATAAAAATCAACCCTGAAGTATGTAATTATTATGAAGTATGACTTTCCCTTAAAACTTTGCTGAAAAAATATAAGAAATAGTAAATACTTCTAAATTATTTATGCTCTCCTAATATGCTCTGACTTTCCACCTCTGCTCTTAGAAACTTTGATTTATAATCTGTTTATTTTTATTTACTGAATTACGGAATAATGAGCAATATCATTATTGCACAAGCGACTTCGACTCTTACAAGCTCTCCTTTGGTGACCATGGCACGCTTCGACATTTTTAAGAAAGGCTCAGTGGATAAAGTTGTAAGTGCTAAGCGTCCTGTTATTACCTAGGACCTCAACAACGCTGAGTATGCCGGGCTACCAACTCGTGTGGATTCCTGAGGGCTTTCTAGCAGGGGTTGGTGGGAACTGTTGCCTCTGTAAAGCCTGTGAATTTGTGTGTGGCTGGTCTGGCCACAGCTCTGCCTCCAACCCCCAGTCCTGCCAGAGGAGTGGGGCTGGGAACTCCAGGAAAGAAGTCTGCGAGGAAGAGCTGTGCTGGTTGGTGTTTCTGAGTGTGTTCCATCCCATGTCATCACGTTTAAGTTAGGATGGCTAGCCATTTTCCACTCTCTGGTAGGTTTTTTTTTCCCCCTTAGGAAGGAGAACGTATTTTTGAGTTCTGTGTAGCTGGTGCAGA
The DNA here is from genome assembly GCF_023065955.2 of Ursus arctos. Taxonomy (NCBI): domain Eukaryota; kingdom Metazoa; phylum Chordata; class Mammalia; order Carnivora; family Ursidae; genus Ursus; species Ursus arctos. Next base: position 37,624,087 of record NW_026622952.1, read on the forward strand.
CCTGTGTTAAATGTAGCACAGTAGATGCAGTCACTCCATCCTGTTACTAATGGTCGGGATGAATCGCTTTGTGAGTGACAGAACTCCATGGCCTGTTTATTCACTCTGAGACCGTCAGGGCTAACCCGGCCTAATCATGTTTGTTTTCCGCACCATCACGGTCTGGTTGGCCCTTTGTCCTCGCCAGTGCCGTCTTCTTTTTGATGTACTTGGGCGAGCTTGTGGCACGGGCTGTGAGGCTCGGGACTCCACTCCTTCCCTGTGTGCTCAGCGCCCCCACGCCCTGCCGCATGACAGGCCTTCATTTGTGCCCTCTGCGTGCCCTTGCACTCTTTGCCCCCTGCCAGAGTCCTAATGGGAAATAGCCTCACATCCCTGCATTCAAGTTCATTAAAAGCCCTGTTTCTCTTATGTCATCAAAGCATTTAGTCTCTCATTGATCGATCTACAGACCAACCAAGCGATTGAGAAAAAAAAATTCATCTTTGTTCTCAAAGGTTCACAGTGCTTGGAAATTATTGAACAGGTGGTAGATACTTTTCCTGTTTTCACTAACAAAAGGCAGAGCACCTGCCTGGGAGTGGGGACGGGGGGAGAATAAGGGTATGTTAAGGCCACCCCAGGCCACCTCTCTGGCTGAAGAGAAGCCAAAAAGCACACAGACCCCTGATAAATATCTGATGGGAACACCGGCATTTACCTTCTCAGGGACCAGATCATGCTAGGGAGCCCTTGGTAAGACCCCTTCTTATCTGTTCTTAACTGCTCACCATCTTGATTCTCATTCCTGTCCCCTCCCCTGTGGGGAGAGATTGTGGAGTGGGTTAACTGATAAGATCTAAAAGAGATCCTTTCATCTAGATGGGAAGAGGCTATTAAAATGTATCTATGAAAGTACTGGATTCAGAGAATTCAAGGGTGTAGTATACTTTGTGGTATGGGGAATTCTGACTTTGGAAATTGTTCTATTGTTCACCTCATTATTTGGGGATATTTTATTTTTAAGATTTTATTGATTATTTGAGAGAGGGAGAGAGAGCAAGTGCACACAAGTAGGGGGAGGGGTAGAGGGAGAGAGAGAAGCAGACTCCCCACTGATTGAGAAGCCAGATGTGGGGCTTGATCCTAGGACTTTCAGATGTGGGGCTCCATCCCAGGACCGTGGGATCATGATCTAAGCCGAAGGCAGCCGATTAACTGACTGAGCCACCCAGGTGCCCCTATTTAGGGATAGTTTAAAGACTAGTCCTATCATGAATTGATTGTAATCATTATAGGTCACTGTTAGGAGTAGACAACCAGAGATAATTCAATACCTTTAGCTTTGGCCCCTAACCAGGAACATTACTTATTTGCCTAGTGATTTCCACCATGGTTCTGTTGTTTTTGTTAAGAGACTTGTGGGAAGGATATCACACAGGTTATCTCATTTAATCCATCCCAATGTTATTATGAGGTGGATACTGTGTGTCGCCATTTTCAAATATGGCACCTGAGAAGAGAACTTAATCTTTGTCTTGCGTAAAGCAATGCTGCTTCCATTACCGGCAAGGACCCTGCCTTGAACGAGAGGAAAGGATAAGAAACAGATTCACAGACATTTATTTTTTTTCTTTAAAATTACCCCCCTGTGCATTTCAGTCTGGTTCCACCTACAGAACAGTGTGCTTTGCTACCTGCATTATGTTCCTCTTTCCCACTGCAGAGCCACAGCTTAGAGCCCATCCTAGCTCCAAGGATGCCTCCGTTGTGTTAATATTATTATTTTCAGTCTCAGATTTGCACCATTTTAATGGATGTTTGCCAGCAGAACTTGATTCCTAAAATGAACTACTTGGAAAACTCACAGTCCTTTGAAAGATGTGCACGCCCTAAAATAAATAGGCAGGAAGCTAGTTATATGGCAACTTAAACAATACTCTTTGATGGCATCCATGTAGCAGAAAGTTCCTTGTTTCCGAAACATTTGTTCTCTCCTTAATAGTAATCCAGTCTTTGCTACACTCAGGATGGGGGAACCGGAGGCCACATTCCACACCCTCCATGGCAGCTCAGTTTGGTCATGTGACTAAGTTCTCACTGATGGAATGTCAGTGGAAGTCATATGGACAACTGCTCTGTCCCTTCTCTGGAAAGAAATCTCTTGCCCTCTATTTATGATCTCCTTCCTTCCTGAATGCTGGACTGTGGATGTGGCATTGATTCAAAGGCAGGCGAGATAATGCCCTGAGACAGCTGTTCTCAGTCTATTGTCTTCAGACATCTAGGGATCCCTGAGACATTTTCAGTAGGTCTCCACATTGTCAAAACTCTTTCAATAATACTACTAAGATGCTGTTTACCTTATCCACTTAGCCACAGAAGCAAAATGGCAGTTTCATTAAAAAATATCCTCGATGAAGCAGTCATACCAATGATCAATGTTGTTAAATCCAGAACCATAAGTTCATGAATTAAGTTTCATAGTATGTGTGAAGAAATGAAAAGTATGCATAGGATTGTCTTGAAGCAAAGCACTTCTGCAACCGTTGAGCTGAGAACTGAACTAGTCACTTTTGTTTTCCTAATGGCACACCATTTTTACTTGGAAAAACAACTGGCAGACAAACCATGATTATTCAGACTTGGGCACTTGGCAGACATTTTCTTGAAAATGAATGAAAGAAGCTTGTTGCTTCAAGGAAAACAACTGACAGTGTTTGTTACCAGAGTAAAGATTCAAGTTTTAAAGAAAAAATGAGAATTGGAAAAGTTGAATCTGCCACTGTGATAGCTTCCCAATGTTTAAAGAATTTTCTAATGAGATTTGGTCGTGATAGTAATAAATGTTGTTGAATGCTGTATAATAAAGTGTTCTAATAGTCAAAAGAGGCACAATTTAGCGAACTGATATTTGCCAAATGATGAACATAATGATGTTACGAAATCATTCATGTGGAAACCCATCAAAGTGAAAGCTGGAACAGTGGATAGCCATGTGACAAGAGCATGAAAACTACATTAATACTGTTTCAGGTTCCACATTGCAGCCAGCCTTTAATAAAATACCACTTGTCAAGTTGTGGTGTAGTATTAAATAAGCATACCCATAATTATTTGAGAAGTCTTTCAAAATGCTCCTCCTTTTTCAGTTATAGGACTGTGAAAATGGATTTTCTTCATATGCTTCAGCCAACATAACACATTACGACAGATTGCGTGCCAGAGCAGATAGGAGAATGCAGTAGGCTTCTGCTAAGCAAGTCATCGAAGGGATTGGCAAAATGTAAAACCATGTCATTCTTCTCACTAAAGTTTACTTTGAGCTTTGGAAAATAGTTATTTTTCATTAAAATCTATTTTATTTATGTTAAAAATAATGCCTTTATCGTCTGTGGTAAGCTGAATAATGGCCCCCTGAGAGCAGTCACACCATGATCGCAGGACCCTGTGCATAGGTCCGTTTAGAGGCGACTTTACAGATGAGATTAATTAAGGATCTTGAGATTGGAAGAAGCTGAGGGTTATACGGGTGGGCACCATGTAATCACTAGGGTACTTACCTGAGGGAGAGAGGAGGGCCAGGAGCAGGGAAAGAAGATGTAATGAAGCAACAGGAGATCGCCATGATATGCCTTGAAGATGGAGGAAGAACCATCATCCACGTAATGCAGGCAGCCTCTGAAGTTGCAAAAAGCGAGGGGATGGATTCTCCTCTGAAGCTTCCAGAAGGAATGCTGTCCAGCCAAGACCTCGATGTTAGACTCATGGCCTCCAGAACTATAAGAAAGTAACGTATTGCTTTAAGCCCTCCCTTGTGGTAATTTGTTATAGCAGAAATAAGAAAGAAATATAATGTTATTTTTAAAAGAATTAAATACTTGAAACATTTCTTAGTTTTCATTTTGCATGTGATAAATACTGATAGATACGAAACGTACAAACAAAAGCTCTGGAGTTCCAGTAATTTTCAAAAGTATGAAGCATTCTGAGGATAAAAATTTGGGGAATTGCTGTCCTCAGAGATGGCAGAGCGCCAAGATGGAAGAAATACGAATCCCTGAATGAATTCTGTAAGCTCAGCTGCCTTGCCTGGCTGGACTGTTTGCCCATCTCTGGATTGCTATTTGTGTAAGAGATAAACTACCTCAGTTAAACCACTGCACTTGGGTCTCTGTGTTATAGCAACCGAGCCGGTACCTAAATAACTAAAGTTATCCTTACGTTTTCTTCTAAGTGCAGAATCCCATTTAAAAGCCAGTTACAACTGATTTCATGAAGATTTTTAATTCTCATCTGTTTTCAATTTAAAAAAAGGTCCAAATAAAATTAGATACAGTTTTAGAAAAATTTATCCTTTCCCTATTAAAATCTATTCCTTACTAAGACTGAGACATTACTTTCTTGGCTTTAGAGAAAAAAAAGTCTTTAATATGATTTTCCTAATCCTTAGATTGAGAGAACTCCCACCACCAATTACTGGTATGATCACTTGCTGTTTGACTCTTTCGTTAATTCTTGCTATTCTTTGGCTCTACCAGCACACTGAAATCATTTTGAGAAATTAAAATAATGATGCTTATAATTTTGCCTCATAAAGTATCTTGATTTTTTTTTTTTTTTTAATTTCTAATCACCTGACAAGGCAGGTTGGGAAGACGTGATTACCATTCGGCAAGTGAGGACAGAATAGGAATGAAGAAAAAGTAAGAGACTTGACTCAAATGACAGAAATATCTCATGGCAGAGCCAACCAAACACCAATTCTATGCTGATGAGCTAACAGAGCACGGTTTTTCTGATAACATACAACTGGTTATTTTCAGACTATCTGGTAGGTTATTAACTGGTAACTGTTCGATTTAGAAATAGCTGGTTTCCAAATGGCTTTTTTTTTTTTTTAAAGATTTTATTTATTTATCTGACAGAGAGAGAGACAGCCAGCAAGAGAGGGAACACAAGCAGGGGGAGTGGGAGAGGAAGAAGCAGGCTCATAGCGGAGGAGCCTGATGTGGGGCTCGATCCCATAACGCTGGGATCACGCCCTGAGCCGAAGGCAGACACTTAATCGCTGTGCCACCCAGGCGTCCCTCCAAATAGCTTTTTAAACGTGTAACCTCATCCTATCAAAATTCCATAGGCAGTGAATATAGGTAATAATCATTAGAATAACAATTTAAGCACAGTAACAAATATTACCACAATATCCTCAACTGTGCTATTTACCTAAGAAAAGACTCAAGGTCCAGAAGCTTTAAGTGAATAATGTGAAACCCGGAAAAGTTACGTCAATAAAGTAAAAATAAGCTAGAAGACTTAAATAGTTAGAAGGACCACCAAGTCTGTATATATAAAGGGAAGCAGTGAGAGCAGACAAGATGTCACATCACAGAACATAGCCTTTGTGAGAAAAAGCTAAGATATTCAAAACAACGTCAGGACAAACTTGCATATATTCACATGGCACATGACATTATGATTATTTTCTTCTGACAGAAATAAATTATATAAATAGGACATCAAAAGGAGTATGTAGCTTTGATCTCATTTCTAATTAATTGCACCCAGAGAATTTTCAGATCACATAAATGTGGGATAGTAAGTGTTACTTACGTAAATAATTAATAAGCATCTATGATCTATTAGGCTTTTATCTGTCCTTCCAAAGAGGGGGAAGTTATCTTCAGTACAGCCAGTAAGAAATAAACTCATCACTTAACTCTCCTCTCTAGGCCTATTTCTCTACAACTTGGAGAAATTTCCTCAGAAGTAAAGCCATTTTCATGATCTTGTTAGAAGAGCGTATGGTAGAGCACAAGCTACAACTAAGAGCTCCTTCCTAAACACGAGAGGGAAAGAGTGTTGGTGTGCCACCAACGTCTGATCTCTTCTTTGTCCTTACGGATACGATCATAGCTAGTTTGTAACTGCCCAGCAAGGGACTTCATTTTCTAAGCCCCCAACAATGAGGTGTGTCCGTCAGACCACAGGAGGTGGCAAAGGAACGCGAATGGAAGTGGGATCTTCACCTCCAACTAATCTTCTATAGAGGAACTTTTTGTCCCTGGACAGCTGGTGATGCCCAGAGCCACCCTGAATGCCATGTGTTAAAGATGGCGAGGCTGTGGACACCTTGGGTCCCTGAATGACCGTGTGGAACAGAACCTCCCTCTGACAAAGAACACTCACCTCACACTAGCGAGAAATAGAAATAACCTTGTCACTTAAGCCCCTTGCTAATGCATTGCTGAAGAAATGAAATGGAATCAGATGGGTTTTAAATTCTTTCTAATCCTAAGCTATACTTTATAAGCCCTAATCAGTCTAATTCTGCTTCTGTGAAATAGGTGAAATATACCCATAGAATTGGATCTTGGTGATTTTCACTCTGCTTGGTGTAGATTGTTTTGGGAGTGGGAAGAATAAAAATTGGAGCCATTCTTTTTTTTTTTTTTTTTTTTAATAGGCTTGAAGGTGGGGCCTCAACTGACGACCATGAGATCAAGACCTAAGCTGAGATGGAGAGTCAGACCCTTAACCGACTGAGCCCCCCAGGCACCCCTGGAGCCATGCTTTATGAGAATCCTCGAATTCTCTCCACCTCAAGATTTCTCTCTTTATATACACCCTCTTTCTATATTCTTTTCACTGAAAATCTTTATCTAATGCCCTTCAGGGACTGGCTCATATGGTTTTTCCCTCTGTCTTGGATATCATATTTCTTTTCTTTGGTCTTTTTCTGCTCCTCATCTTTCTCCTCCTTTCTCCCACCATGTCTTTCTCAAAATTCTTGAAGGAATATTTAACACTTTGTGCTCCGGTTTCATATGGCTTCTTTTCCATTACATTCTTGTACAAAAACTTCTTTCTCTGCTCACTACGCATGAATCCAATTACGCCTTTGTTAGCGTTTGTCTTTCTAAGGACTTGTACAATACTGACTGACACTATCTTTATGTCCTACTTCTTTGATCATTCCTCTGAAATCTCTACTTTGTCCCATCCCCACCTGGCTCAACAGATGTCTGTAACTCCTAAGACCTGTCCTTTAACTTTCTCTCTTTCTCTCTCTTGACAATCTACCTACCACCATGGATTGTCTTATGGGGGTGAACCTCCAGCTACTAGGTATTGGTTTTGTATATTCATGTGAATGACTTACCAGCAACTCAAGCTCCACATCCCAAAGGATAATCATGTTCCTCTCACACAGATCACCTCTTACTCCTGTTTCCACATTTCTGCTCACGGTTACATTGCTTCTCCCACACTCAAGCTTGAAATTTCACAATAAACTTTTAACAAGTCTTTCCCTTTTCCTTCCCAACGTTTAGCTATATGCTGTGTCTTCAGTCTTGTCTTTTTGTTCTACTTTTGATACAATTCTCCTGTTCATTCCTATGTTGACCTGCTCCCACTAACACTCTAATGCAGGTTCAAATTCCTATTTTTCCTGGGCTTTTGCAATATTCTCCTCATTTCTAAATCTTTCTCGCTCTTCAGTCCCATTCATATGTCACCATCACAGTAATTTTCCTACGGTGCAAAACTCAGCATATCATTTTTTCCCAATAAAAAAATCTCTAGTAGCTCTCCATTGCTTATTTCTAATTTAAAATTCAATTTAATGAACATATAGTGTATTATTAAATGAAGTGAAGACTTTTGTTGAATTACAAGACCCTTTGCATTCTGATTTTAAGGTGCCTTCTAGCTCTATTTTGTGCAAGATGTAACTCATAAGCCAGACAAATTGCTCTCTTGATCTCTCCCTGATATGTCCTGCCCTTCCCCACCTCTGTGGCTTTCCTTATGTAATTCTCTTTCCTGGACTGCTACTGTCCTTGTCTTCACTGGATGAATTCTTACTCCATCTTCAGGCTCAGCTTTAATGCTACCTCTTTCATCAGAGGAAACAGTACCCCTGTCTAAACACTATAGCAAATTGTGCAGATCATTCTATGTCACCCTCTGATGCTGCTGGAGCGATTGTCACCTGGGGCAGGACAGCTAAGACAGTAAATGCAGTCTGACCCTGGCTTTGGTCTTGCTCTGCATCAGGTGAGCAGGCTATTTTACATCCCGAGCCTTCATTTTCCTGTCTATGAAATGCAGATAAAAATATCTATTCTACCTCAAGATTTCTCAGAGGATCATATTAGACCATGTATGGGATAGAGTTTGGTAAATTATTAAACACTTTATAAACATTACGTGTTAATATTAGGATTATCTATTATTAGAATCTAACTTCTCCAAATATTTTAAGCTTCTCAGAAACAGGAATAATGTGTGGTCTTTTTCTTCTCCCCTGAAATAATTGCTAGGGTGAATTCGTACATAGAATTTGCTTAATAGGTATTTGTTGAACAACAACAACAATAAAAACAAGCCTAGAATTAAAAGGAGAACTGAAAATTAATGTGAAACATTCTAATAGTCTGCCTATATAATATTCTACACCTGATTGTGATGACACAAAGTTAGAAGAGATTTCATTTTTTTATTTGACAGGTCATGCTATTTATATTGCTTAAGATTCAAAATGACGACACATTAGTCTACAGAATAAGGAAAAGAAGTAGACACAGGTGTATTCTCTCTCAAATATTAAAATACCCCCAAATACTTTAGGTACACACATAGAATGGAGGGATTTTCCTCATCTCTAAAAACAAACAAAAAACCCCCCAAAACAAAAACAAAACGCAAAGATTTAATGCAGGCAGAAATGCCACAAACGAACGTGCCAATTTCTTTAGAACGTCAGGTGGATAATATTATTTCCAGGCAAATCCGTGCAAGTGAAATCATCAGGCAAGCATTTGTTGATATCACACAGTGATTTGTATAAATCAAAACAAGAAAATCTCTGTTCAGACAATAAATTCCTCTGGAGGTTGATTAGAAAAAGAAAATTTTTAAAGAGGATTAGAAGATAATTTTCAGCAGGAGGCCAATAACATATAAAAACATAGTCATTAGCATTCTCTTGGGATGAATAAGAGTTAGACAAACTAGAAGAAACAAGGCATTCTGATCTCTGCTAAGCGGTTTCAAAACTAAGTGCCAGAACCTTCTTATTGGAGACGGAGTGCTTTGTGTATAATTGTCTTACCAATAGGTTTATTTCAAAGAAAACAATGAATAGATTCATATATCCCTAAATGAGGAAAAAATGTATTTTTTTCCCACATGAGCATATATTATAAGAAACAGACTTTTGACTACTTGATTTTTCTAACAAAAATAACTGTGACTAACACCTGAAACTCAGGCTAGATGGCTTATTGCTGATTTATACTCGTCTTTCAAATGGCGATGGGATTGGCATTCTCCCACACTTCTCGCTCACCCCCACCCCTCGGTCTTCCTTCCCCGATGGACAAAAGATGGTGGAAGGAGACGCCCACACATTCCCACAGATTCCCCTGTGTGCACCCATCAGGACTGCCGCTTATGAAACCCCACCTGCTCCTTGGGTCTGGGTGAGGTTGCTCCCATGTGCAGGACCCCCTGGACTCCACAAATGTTCTCCCGGTGTTCTGTACCAGGCTTGGAATTCTCTGGAATCGCTTCTGTGAATTGCTGTTAGCAAGGTCCCTGCATTATTCCCCTGGGTTGTTCTCCAATTTTATCCTTCAAGCACCAAAAACACAGCTGGGAAAGAGCAGCTGGACCATCGCCTTCCATCCCCGGTGGATCCAAAAGCCGTGCCTTGCAACAGATTTTTAAGGTAAGATGTTGACGTATGTTGACATAGCCATTGTTAAACATCAGGTGAAAGGAGGTTAGAGGGAATAACGTGAACCTGGCTCCGGAATCCGCATGGAAGGGAGTTTTGGTTGTTGCCTTTTTATGCTCCCAGACCGGTACCGTGAGGGCATCTCACCCATCCCTCCCGGGCACATTCCCCTGCTGTTAGATCCTGACCTGCTCTCTGAGCAACACTACCTTTCCACCATGTGTCTCTAGGGGCACGGTCCCCCACGTGCGGTTACACCTGATGTCTGGAAGGGCTGAGGTGAGGAGCGGCAGTTTCCTGAAGCAATCCCGAATGTAAACCACCAGCGAGTCCCTCTCCTTTCCCTTTCTAGACTTGTCTGAGGACTTCTTGTTTCTTCTTTTTTGGCCCCTGGTTCGGTGCCCTGTCACACACACATTTTGTAGTGTATGACTCTGCTCCAATATTCGGGGGAAACCTAGTCACAAACAGAAGTACAGTATTTCATGTCGTTCCGAAGAATGCTTTTGGCACATTTAGACTCAAAATAACGTTCTATTTGGAGAAAAATGCATACATATGTACACACACACCCGAGAGTTTTCATATATTTTAATACAGTTTCTTTATTTTCTGGCTTTGAAGTTAATATATTCCAATACTTGAGGGATAAAAAAAAAATGTGACAGGGTCATTTTTGATGTTCTGTTTGGAAACTTTTCTCCACTTCATGTACTGGCTCGGATCTGCCAGTCATTCATTTCTTTGTTCAACAAGTGAGTGTTTTTCTACTGCCTAGTAAGTACCAGACAAATCCTAGGCACTTGCAGGTTTGGGGACAAGGGGGGATGGCCTGGGAGAGAGAAGCCTTGGTCTATAAGACATCAGCTGCGTGGTGGGGGACTCATAATTTAACAGGCCATGGGAGAGCAAAGAGATGGACATGTAAATAATTAATTTTACCTCAACTCATTAAGTGTTGCAATGAAAGTAGATATAAAGTCCCGAGGCCGTAATTACCAGGGACTGTGGCTCAAGGAAGCAGGAAATGCCTCAGAGACTAGCGTAATAATTATGATGTTTCTGCTGGACTTTGTACCATCGTTTAAGATTTATGCCCAATCTAAAACCATATGACTTCTTCTTTCTACTTGCTTGTGGCTCTCCTTGGGGAAGATGATGAAGGGAAGGCAGTAGAAATTATTTCAACTACCTTTCTGCCCCAGGACTGCAGCCCTGACTTGTTTTTGTAAACTTTCTGATGATGCTTCCTGCAGAAGGGAAATTTTATGTCTGGGGAGGCGGTTGGAGATGAGGCCCAGGGCTTAACGTGAGGACCTGGCTCCCTCCCCATGTGCCAAGTGTGATCCTAGGGAAATGTTTGAGGAAGTAGAGAAGATAACATTCTCCCGGAAGGCGGAGAAGTTCACCTGGTAAATCCTTTTTTACTCCCTTTAGGACCCAGATGTGTGGCCCTGCCTCTCTCAGGTGACTGACTCAGAGTGACAGCTGGTGGGCTGCACTCTGGCTGGCATTAGAAACTTGCAAGTATGAATCATCTTTCACTGGAGTTTCTGTTCTGTTTCTTCTTAAGCATTTCTTAGGCTCCGATGTTTCCTGAATTAGTCTTTTCAAGATCTGCCCATCCAGATATACCTTACATGAGGCCTAAGACACCGGAATGCATAGGAAGGGCATTTGTCATTGGTGAATCCTGAAGGAGTCAATCAATCAGTTTTATCTTTTGCCTGAAGAGATCCCCCTTTGATGTCAGTATGAACTGCGCATATTTCGGGTGGTAAGATAGAAATATCGTTTTGCAAACAAATTTTAGAAAGACTCGTTCTTCTCTTGTCTTCCTTCTATCAGAATGCGGTCACACATCTGCTCGCCAGCCCCAGGGCTTTTTACTCACTCTCTTCAAGGGATTTCTCCGGCAAAGCACAGGGAGGAATTTTCCTTGCATTTGCAATTTGAACACCTATCCTGGCTTGCTGGGGCTGCCTTTTGAGCTGCATTTTTCCCCACTGGAAGACAGAAAGTTTTTCTTCCCATACAGAGGACAAGTGTTTATCACTTTTTTATTTGGCCTTCCATTTGTCTTTCAATACATTTTCAATCTTTTTTCTCTATAGTTCCAAACTGTTTATTTTCCCCCCAAAAGAAGAAAAATGCCATTCCCCGCTTGTCCTGTCGGAGCCTGTCCCTCTTCCTGCTCACAGTACCTCAATTGTTACGAGAGGTTTGCGTTCCTACATGTCTTTTTTGAGTCACAGACCACAGTGTTTAACACGGGAAGATCACTGCCCTAGCTGTTCAGGAAATGGAGAACATTAGTGAAATTCCTTTCATCAAAAAGAGCACATAAAAAAGGAAAAGCATATCATTTTCATTTAATTATCTGAACACAGAGACTCTTCACTTACTAAAGCCAAACAGAAGTCCTTTCAAAACACCGCCGTCCCAATGAACCTGTATTTGATTTCCTTTGGCTCACGTGTGGCATCTAAAGTGACCATGGGTCAGCTGTCAGCTTGCTGAACGGTTTTGCATTGTCTTGGTCCTTTTTAGCCATTGGCTCAAAATATCCTTTACTCCTTACGTATTTTGAAATTTTTCAAAGTCGACTTAGCATCAAAATACTAGAAAACTCTGTATCTGTCTCTTTTCTCTCGGTGTTCCACCTCTTTGTCTACCGTTTCAGTGCTGTGTTTTAAAAGAAGTTCTTGGACATTTAATTTCTTTCCTTAGATGCTCAGGATGAACTCTACGATAATTAATTTTGGTCTTATCTTCTCTTAGTTAAAGTAACATCCCACAGGAGATACTGTTGTATTATTTTTACCCTTTCCTCCCTCTGCTCACTATGATACACATTACGTCCGGTGATACACGAAGCTGCTGGTTAGGGGTCAGTCACCGTTACTTCCGTGGATGGTGTCCTAGGTTGGCAACTGTCACAAACAGGGTATATCCGTCCCCACCAACACTTCCAGCCACAGCTCTGAATTGCTGTCTGGTAGCAGGTTTTAATGTAGTTGTACAGCTGTGTTTCAGTCAGTAAAAATGGTATCACTCCTCCCCACTGATGGTAACAGTATGGCAAAAGTTTTAAATGTTAAGGAGATGAAAAATTATACTTGAAGATCCTCGGGGAGCTGTTTTGTGTGAAAGGAAGGAAGTATCTCCGTTTATGGTCAACACAGATACTGGGACAGAAGTGCCTCCTCATATTCCAGACTGGATTTTGACAGCCCCTTCTGTCTCATTATTTCCAGTTTGCGTCCCTTTTCCCACGAACACTTATCTGGGGTCCTGTCTTACTCTCCCAAGCTCCAGGTAAGCACATGATGAATAGATTACTTGATTAACTTCACCTTTAATATTAATGACTCAGCTTGTTTCCCATACAATGTCTGCCTTAAAAAATTTTTTATTTATTTATTTATTTGAGAGAGAGAGAGAGGGAGGGAGAGAGGGAGAGAGAGAGAGAGAGAGAGAGAGAGAGCGAGCACGTGCATGCATGGGGGCAGAGGGAGAGAATCCTCAAACAGACTCTCTGCTGAGCCCGGAGCAAGAAGCAGGGCTCTACCCCACAGCCTTGGCCTTGATCCCACCCGCCCTGAAATCATGACCGAGATTACCACCTGAGCTGAAACCAAGAGTCTGATGCCTAACTGAGTGAGCCACCCAGGTGCCCCACAATGTCTGCCTGATTCAGGACTTCAAAGCAGAGGAATGATCAATAAGAGAATATAAGACACTCATATCTAGGTATTTCTATTTAAATATTCACAGAACCTTTAGAACTTTAAACGGAACAAGTGATTTAGGGTTGGAAGAAACTCCTTCCCGCTGCTTCCAGGGATGCCACGCCCTCCTTTTCATTCACTTATTCACCCCAGAGCTTTTGCTTCTACTTTGTGTCTAGTACTGTGTGAGGCATAGAGCAACAAACGAGGCAGTAAACTTTAAAAAGTGAGGTTTCCCCCCTCCTATGTCAGAGCCCAGAGATATAGCATCAAGAACTCAAGTTCCTTTTAGCTTCCTGTTCTACCATCAGAATGTGAGTTTTTTCCTCATGATCCTAAAATGTTGGTTTATCTTCCATTCAGACCTCATGGGTCCAAGGAGAAAGGAGAGGGAAAGACAAAGGCGGAATGCAAAAGGAAAGGTGCTCGCCAGTCGAGTCTCTCTCTTTAAAAAATCATTTTTGTAAGCCCCACTAGGAGACATCCAGTGAGCTCGCAGGGTCAGATCTGGGTCCCATGACCCCACCTGCACAGAAGGTGAGCATTTGGGCGGGTCACCTTGCTGCACGAACACCGTCCAGGTTCTGTTATTAGGAAAGACGGAGAGAGTGAATTCAGCATAAGAAAGGCGCCACGCTGCCCCAGGGATCTCACCAGCCTGAGAGCTGGGGAAGGCCAGTCTTATGAAAAAATATTATCACGAATACTAGGAAGAAGCAGCAGGCCAAAGCAAGGGTGAAATTCAAGCTGAAAGAACAACCTAGAATGAAGGTTCATACTGAGATGGCTTGGAGCTTGGTACCTCCAAGAGTGTAAAGAAAAGCAAGTTGACAATCATGCTGGTGGCAAGACAGGAGCATAACTGTCTATTAAGGCTAGTAAGAGAAACAAAGGTGGCCTTTCACGCAGCATTAGAACTTTTAGACTTGAATTTGTGAGCACTGGAAAGTACTCACGTACTTTAATGAAGAATTGGCTTCATGAATTTTGCATTTTTAGAACACTTTGGATTTTTCCAATTGGAACTAACGAGGACCAAAGGGAATATGAAGCACCATTTTTCTCAACAGAGGAAAACGCCGATGTTAGCCTGGACTAGGCTAGAAGCAGGGGAATGGAGAGTGGTAGAATCCTTTAGGATGACAGGACTTGGTGACTGTTTCGATGTGGTGTGCGGGAGGGAGAGGGGACTCATGTGAAAGAATGAAGAGCCTAGGGCCATGCCCAGGTTGCTGACCCAGGGACAGAGTGATGGTGACGTGTGCTTAGTTGGGGAATGCAGCCTTTGGGGGAGGGTAGACAACAATGAGTTCCACCTTAGACGCTGGTACCTGAGGTATCTGCTGGATGTTCAAGGGGAGTTGTTTAATGGACAGGTGGATGTTAGGGTCTAGAACTCAATACAGAGCTCCAAACTCAGGTTAGAATATTTTGGATATGAGGGGCACCTGGGTGGTCCAGTCATTAAGCGTCTGCCTTCGGCTCAGGGTGTGATTCCAGCGTTATGGGATCGAGCCCCACATCAGGCTCCTCCGCTGGGAGTCTGCTTCTTCCTCTCCCACTCCCCCTGCTTGTGTTCCCTCTCTCGCTGGCTGTCTCTCTTTGTCAAATATATAAATAAAATCTTTTTTTAAAAAAATAATATTTTGGATAAGAAGATTATAACTGAAGCCACGGGAATAGATGAGATTGTTCTAGAAGAGTGGGTAGAGTGAGAAGCCCAAGACAGAACTCATGTGTTTGGATGGAGGGAACATTAAAGAAGGTGGCTGGAGGGGCCGTGGTAAGTTGAGAAGGCAACTCCAAAGGGGGGACAGAGGTGTGAGAGAGAATTTCCAAATGGATAATGTAACAGCGTCTTGTCCCAATGCTGCAGGAGTTTCACGAAGCAGTCGGCAGTACCCACCTAGGAAAGTGGAGAAATCTGCCACACCCGGCCAAGTCAGGCAGCATTCAGGCCAACACACTTTACGCCCAGCCGAGCAGAACACTAAGGACAGCAAGTGCATCTACATATCTCCAGGTTCCATCATTAAGGAGAGAGGCGGTCCTCAGGGAGGCTCTGAAGTTCCTGAGCGAAGATCATGTCAGGTGCCTTTGGTCTGCTCTTCCTATTTCCTTAGCTCCGGTGGCCTCCTAGCTCCTATTCCAGCTCCTATTTTGTGTTTAGCTACAGAAATTTCTCTCAATTAAAATAAGACAGGCTCTAATTACAGTTATTTACTCTTTGTAGAAAGTGTGTTTATGCCAACGTGTTATTTTCTAGGCTTTAAAAAAACCTTAAATTCTAATTGAACAATAAGATTCATTTTATTTTAAATTTGTAAACAAGAACTGCAGATTATTGGGACAGTGGAAGCTCAGAAAACGATCTTTCAAAGAATGCTCAGGGGATTGGGTTAAGAACATTTGATAAATGTCCCCCTCACTCCCAGCCTCCCCACTTGCCTAAACAGGATGATCTCTGGATACAGGTGCTGGGGTTTTGTGCTAAAGGCTCGGGACATGGCTGCAGCTTTGGCTATATTTTTAAGCTATCCCCATAGACTGTGCCCTCCTTGCTTCTCCACTCTGGTCTCCCCACTCTGTCTCAAGATTCCCAGGTGCCAGGAGAACGTTCTCTTGGTATCCTTCTCCTCTTTCTACCCTGTTGGCCCTTGGCCAGGATTTCTCGCTCTCCAGCTCAGGAGACTGGACTACTGTGCAAAGGGTGCCCCAGTTGTGTGTGAGAGAGACATTAAATGGGAACTTACGGCCCTTTATAAAACACAAGGAATCTTAGTCAAGGTGGGGGGGGGGGACATTTAGATATGACACCCCATGTGGAGAGTTGTAATTTCAGTTACTGAGAAATTACATTGGAAGCTTATGTCTATATCCATGTGGATAAATTGTGTGTGTATATGTGTGAGTGGGGAAAATGGGAGCTAGGATGGGATGAATGGGACTGGTTGGTGCCAGGCTGACCAAGTTAAATAAAAAATACATGGCTCAGATTTTACACGTTAGACTCAGATTTTAGATATTGGAATATGGGGGGAAATGCCTAAAACTCTGGTTTATGTTAAAGTGACCTTTAATTTTTGTCATTAATGTGAACCCTTTTCATGCCTAATAATTATATAGGTAGGCGTACCCTACCGTATAGACAAGGGTATATATGCGTATTTGACATGTATGAATTGAATACACACAAATATATACATCTTTGGCCAG
This sequence comes from Ursus arctos, assembly GCF_023065955.2. Classification (NCBI taxonomy): domain Eukaryota; kingdom Metazoa; phylum Chordata; class Mammalia; order Carnivora; family Ursidae; genus Ursus; species Ursus arctos. The sequence continues at coordinate 37,640,758 of NW_026622952.1, forward strand.
TTAAGAAATTCCATATCAGCTACTCCTCTTTATTTCATCAGCAATTTCCTTGAGCCATGTCATTTTTAAACAGCTGACTTCTATGGCATTATACATGGAAGGCTCCAGAGCAAAAGTTTCCACCCCCTGTTAATAGGTCCATAATCACAGAGCTGGGTTACTAAAACGCTGTTCTCACTAATTTTTTTAAACAAAATTGCTTGAAACAGTGATATACAGTTTAAAAATGAATGATCAAATTCTTTATTGTCACCTCAAACTAAATGAGAAATAGGTGACAATGTAGAAAGAATGCGGAGGGAATTCCTTCTGTTCTACAGAACGGTGGCCACGGAGGGGACCATCTTGACCTTTTGAAAGCCAATCTTTCAACTGCATTCACCTGTGATGATAAATTTCAGGCTAACACCAATGAAGAGAGTGGAGAGAGAAAAATGAAACCCTTTGCCAGAGCTTGGCTGGGCAGCTGTTATTTTTTGTTAGGGATATTAGAGTTTGTAAGAAAGTGCCCCTTAAGGAATGGAATGCTTATATGTACAATCGTTACAGAAGAAAGTCCTATGGAAAAACCTACCGGTAGAATCCTATAAACATACATATACAGAAACCGATGAGGACCTAGGACCTAATAGACCCTCACAAGGCAGCAGAGTGCAAAATCACCCTGCCTGCTTCCATTTTCCTTTCGAAAGTCATTTATTTTTATGTTTGTCTTTTCAAATAATGCCATGACGGGTCCTGACCTTGAATCTCTCCACCAGAGGAGATCTGCAACTGCTCTCCTGGGTGGGCTGCTTCTCCTCGTCCCCACGGGGCCTGGAACCGAAGCTTCAGCCTGTTTAACCTCTGGTACTTTTGCAGTGTGCACATTTCCAACGGCCTGTCCAGCATTCTGATTTAGCAGATCTGAGATGAACACAGGAATCCGCATGTTTGACAAACAAACCAGTGAATTTTCATACAGGGGGTTTAGGGAATCACAGCAAGTAAACACTGCCCTAAGGCTAATCTTGTTATTAATTAGTTATTGTCAGCTAAAAGCGTTTCTTCACTAGAGATGAGAAACAAAACCCAAACTTAAAGCCTCAGGGAAAATTGCAAGTTGACAATCATGTTCTAAAGTGTTGCTTTGACCCTAAATTTCAAGACCACCATTCCAGATAGTATTATTCTCATAGAATAATCATAAAGTTAAGTTCTTTATTTCACTTTGAAAGAATTCTAGAAAGGTTAAGTATCAACAGGTGAGACCTGGAGTTACTAGACACCCAGCTGGTGCCTTTTTGTTCCAGCTCCAAACCCAAAACACACAAGTGATATTCAGAACGCTGCCTCTGAAATCCCACAATGTCCTGGCAGCTAAGTCATTGCGGGGGCCTTTAATTATTTACTAGGGCTGAGCTCCTGAAAGTGGAATTTCTGGATCAGAAGCTAATGTTTAATCTAAAGGCTTTGGATGTATAGCCAGATCACAATATGAAGTAATCATCGTAATGAAATCAAACATATAAATGCTTACAGCATGCCAGGCACCGTATTCGAACCTTCACCACGACATTAAAATTTGATTTTACCATTATACCTATTTTAAAGATGGTTAAAAAATCGAGGCCTAAAGGACTTAAAAAATTGGCCAATTTCACATATCCAGAAAGTAAGAAAACCAGAACTGGGACTTAGGTCTTCCTGAGTCCAAACTCTTGTTGCTAACCACTAGGCAATGTTGCCTTCTGAAATTGTGCTCATGGACACTCACACCAGAAGAGTATGAGAATTCCTGTTTCCCTGTACACCAGCCAGCTCTGGATAGTACTTTTCTATTTAAATTGCCAGTTCAGTGGGAACAATTACTGGTTTAGGAATGAACTATTCTTTTTTTAACAATAGTCCTAGAATTCAAGTTATGCTCATATACAGAGACTAATTCCTTCCCCAAAGGTTTCCTACTGTGGAGCTGCTCTGGAAGACCAGACGGCAGACAGTCTTTATACACTTGGTGGTAAATGGTTCTCAGACCCTCTCCGATGTCATGAACTAGGTGCCGTGGTGGGACTGGGAGTAATGCTGCAGTGCCTGTCACTGGTGATGAGACTTTAACTGAAGAAAGTTAATTGGTTTTACTCTAATCTGTTTACATATGACTTCTGAGCTCAATTTCTCCCCACGCAGATTTGATATTGTTTTGAGCCTTCAAATACATAATACACAGGACAATTCAAAAGAAAACAAAAGAATTAATTTTAGTTAAATGAAAGGAGGAAAGAAATGTATCAGGTGTAGGGTTTGGTTACGATAGCAGCCGAGTTCTAAATTTAGCTGAGTTCTTGACAAAGAAACATAAAATGTTCTATAGTTCCCATTGGCCTTCCCAAATGGAAGCATGTAAGTTTTTCTGGAGAGCGAGCTTTCTGTCTCTGAAGTACAGGCTATGAGATAGGGGTGCCTTGGTGGCGCAGGTGGTTAAGGGTCTGACTTTTGGTTTTTGGCTCAGGCCCTGATCTCAAGATTGTCAGATCGAGCCCTGTGTGGGGCTTCCGCTCAGAGTCTGCTTGGAGTTTCTGTCTCCCTCTCCCTCCCCCCTGCATATCTGTGCGTGCATGCTCTCTCTCTCTGTCAAATAAATAAATCTTAAAAAAAAATTAAATAAAATAAAGGATACCAGATAAAATGATGGATGATGGCTTCAGGCAACAGTGTTGTAAACAGAATAGTCTCCAAAGGAGTACTTCTCACATGTGAGGCCAAAGAGAGGCACTTCTTTAATAAAACCATACTAGTCAACATTGTCTTCTAAAAGTTTAAGAAAACGAGGTGACGACCTACTGCAAGTGGGAAATAATGACCCCAGTGACCCTATTTCCACAAGATTTAATACTATCAGTTTTCTGATCAATGAATGTATAGTGTTTCACAATCTAAGCTCTTGTTGGTTATTGAGTAAGACATCGAAAATTACCTTAATATGGGCCATTCGTGCATCAAAACATATTAATTCTTGAAGCTTTTAGCTGTACTTGAGTGGAAAATTCACGGCTTTTTCTCTAATCACCACAAGCTATTAACTTCTACGTGGAATCCACCCTCCAAAAAAGGCTTTGACATGCAGAGCTATTCTTGGGTACAATATAACCGAAGTATATTATCCTAGCATAGGTCTAAGGTTATTTATATTTTTCCAAAGTCTAAATTTATTATTAACACAGTCAGAATTAGAGTGCTGGCAGTCATCATTTTATCTAATTTCCAAAGTGGTTTAACCACGATTATTTTGAAGAATCAGGCATACCTTCCTTAAAATATAAGGTTGGAAACTTTTGACCCAGTATTTCTACTTTTGGATATTCATTCTAAAAAAGCATTCAAAATGTGGGTGAAAATTTTGATCTTTAGTAGTGCTCTACGGAACATGCGACATTATGAGCCTCAAATGCCTGCCTGATTGTACGGAAGCATTATGATACCCTGGAGTATTTGGCTCTTGCTTATGGTTTAGAGAACACTTCGAAAATAAGCTCCTTGAGGAAGGTAATTTTGTGTGTTTTGTTCTTTCCCATATTCCCAGTATCAGAAGTGCTCATTATGCTTTTATGTGCACTCAATAAATATTTGCGGAATGAATGTGTATTTAGTCATTTATTAACGAAGTTTTAGTCAGCTAAACTTAAGTACCTGGCATTGTTCTAAGTACTTCAGACATAAGTTCTAAGAACTTTGGTACTTTAACTCTTTTAATTCTCACAACAAAACCTTGAGGTAGTTACAACTATTGTCTTCATTTTACAAACAAGGACAGAGTGACCCATGAAGTGAGAGAACATGTTCAGGGTTGCTGGCATTTGAACTCATGCGGTTTATTTCCACTGTCCATGTTCTCGACAACGATTGCCTGGTGTAATAATGTATATTAAAATGGTAGCTTGAAAGAAGGGACAACTATTCTAATCTTTTAATTTGGTTTGTTTGTGTGGACTGTAAAATATTCCTCCTCATCAGAACAAATGAGAAGATTCCTTCTCTATGTCCAAGGTATGGTTTGTCACAAAGGACCAGAGAATGGTTTAAAAAAGCTGAGTTATGGGATACCTGTGTGGCTCAGCTGGTTAAGCATCTGCCTTTGGCTCAGGTCATGATTCCAGGGTCCTGGGATCGAGCCCCACATCGGGCTCCCCGCTCAGTGGAGAGCCTGCTTCTCTCTCTCCCTCTGCCATGCCCCCCCGCCCCCATTCATGCTCTCTCATGCTCTTTCTCGCTCTATCTCAAATAAATGAAAATAAAATTTAAAAAAAAAAGCTGAATTGATTAGATAAAACTGTCTGAAATAATATGTTCATAGAATCTATTTACACAATTCCTCTTTCACAATTGCCTGGAGGTAAAAACAAGGTTACTACAGCAGAAACAAAATAGAGTTTCGCTGACTCCCTAGCCTTCCTCCATGGAAATCCCAACCAGCTCAAATTCTACACCCAAAGAGTTTTGAGATTCCTTTGGGGATGCTTTATGGTGAAATGCCATGAGTTGCTTTAATTTTTTTTCTGGACGGTTCTTCCTCTTTGTTGTGATTAATTCTGCTAAAGGGGCATGCCTGAATGGCCCTTTCTAAGGGGACTCTGCCTAAAATGTGTCTCCTGGATTTCCTGGCACTGCTGGGGCCAGATGCCTCCTTCAGTTCACTGAGTTCTCAATTCTGACACTCAAAGTTGAGCTACACTTTTGCAAAAAAATGATAAAATAGTATTGTCTAGTAGTACTTTTGTTCTTAAGGGGATTGTAACTTATGGCTCTTTCGGATTTTATTCACTGTTTTATTGAAGCTCCTTTCCCTAGAACTTGAGCATGGTGCCCTTGCACTCAAGAACGTGTAAGTGACGGAAATCGTCTTGTGCTCAGAATCACCTCTATGATGCACTCTGCTATTCTTTCACTAAACGTGTATATCTTGAGTAATGTCTCCCTCAAGATGAATATATTTCAAGGCACCTTCCCACCTGTCATTTAAATAGAGCCCTGCCAGGTTGACCTGACTAGTCTTCCAGATATGCCCAGACATGTTGAATCCTAGCTTTAACACAACTCAGGTTCAAACTGGATTTCATACTCACTGAGATAAAAAAGGACAGCATTTTGCAGATATGCTTGTTTGATTATTCTTGGTGGTGTCCCCTTCAACTTGAAATAGAGGTAAAAGTTGCCCTCCAGAAACTTAAGCTGTAAAATCAATTCCTTAATTGATCACCTTGTATCACAAGGAGAAGGGAGAATGACTTTGGGGTCTGTAAGACTGTAACTAGGTTGAGGGTGTTAGCATATCTAGGGAAGAGTAGCAACGATATGAACAAAGAGAGGCTGGGTGCGATTGGGAGCCTAGAAAAATGGAAGTTAAACAAGCAAATGACGGTAGAGCCGGCCGTCCACTCAGAGGGAGAACAGACTTCAACTATGTCTATCCTAATAGTGAGGATATTCCTAATAGAGCAGGTTGCAAAATGTCCTTCTGCACAGACGATTTGAATTCCATTGGCAACACCATCCTACTTGCAAGAATGATGAACTGGATTATCATGCCTAATGCCATGAAATATTTAATTCAGTTACTTTCCCTTGTTCTGATTCATGTACTTTAATATTACAACTTTTCCTACTGCGACTACGACTGATTCTTTTGAATGCTTAATATGACAGCATTCAAATACATTTTCTCATTTTATCTTCTGATCATCCATATGAGAGAGGCAAGGACTACTGTCCTAACGATTTGGGTGAAGAAACTGAGGTTTAAAAAAGGTGTGAGTCCAGATTTGTCTAAGTTCAGTCTTGACCCTGAGATTTGACCTCAACAGGTGTCTGTCTGTAGGAAAATAAGGGAGGACCAATGGGGCATTAATTTGTCTTATACAACATATAAATTCTCCTTTGAGGACTAAGTGAATTACAAGCATCGAGCATCAAACACTGTATATTCATTTAGGCCAAATCCTTGCCTGCATTCTCAAAACATAAGATTTTAATCTTATGGATTTAATAAAATTGGATTTTTTTCTTTAGTCACGAGTTTTGCTTCTCAGATGTTATTTATTGTTTTAATAATGGTAGAAAAGTGTATAGAGTATAAAATAATCAAAAGCTGATTTACTATTGAAATTGAACCAATGGATCTAGGATTTATTGTTTTCACCCCCTAAAGTCCACATTTTTCTATTCTTTGGCTTATGGTTCCTCTCTGTCTCCACACACTTCATGATTATTTTGCTTTTAGTTCCTGTACAAGGTTAAAATTGATTTTTCGGAACTTCCAATAACAATTTATAAAGGATATAACTCCAGAGGTGGCATTTCCAGCCGAAGTGCTTAGCTTCTATCTGTTAATTTAATATCACAAACTTCTTTCTTTAGCACAATAATTTATTTCTTAACAGAGGATGTGTGAAGGACAAAAAGTGGGCTAAGTTAAATGGTACTATTTCTGCCAAAGTGTTCTTGAGACATTGACATTATATATGGAATGTAATAGCCACGATCATTAACTCAGAAGAGCTTTGATGTGAAGGTAGACCTCTCACTAACACAGATATAACATTTATACCATGTTCCTTCTCCAAAATTCAGAATTATTTATTGAATTTCATATCCACAGTTTACTAACAAGAGTGTTTTAGTTTTGCTCTTTCATATGCGATATGCAACCATATGTACATGACCTGTATATTTTTAGTGTTTCTTTGGTCCTTTTTTTTTTTTTTTGAGGTCTTTGGGGTGTGCTCACTGTCCTTATTTTAATGTCTTAAAATGCTCCATACTGCTTCTCTAACCCTGTCCATTGCTCAGTACTGATATAATGAAAGACGTTAGGAAAACCCAGTGCAAGAAGAGTCTTCTCTATAGATTCCCAATGTTTTTCAATCATGCTATACCAGCAACGTGTTTTTTTTTTTTTGGCATGTTGTTTTTCATATAGAGTAATAATTGTGGTTGTTTTTATAATCAATTAATATGATGGCTTAGAAACATTGCAACAATGACCAACACTGAAGTAGTGTTTGGACTAAAATCCTAAGGGTAAGTTTCTGAACTACTTGGCAGTGCTGTTAAGGAATATTCGTAATCATGCTTGCTTGCTTCCTTCCCTCCTCCCTCCCTCCCTCCCTCCCTCCCTCCCTCCCTCCCTTCCTTGCTTCCATCCTTCCTTTCTCCCTCCCTCACTCCCTCCTTTCTTTCTTCCTCCCTCCCTTCTTCCTTTCCTTTCTCTCTTTTTTTCTTTTTTTCTTTCTTTCTTTCTTTCTTTCTTTCACATCACTCTGAGTCTGTATTGCTTCAGTGTGACTACTGGCTTGAGGTCATTTGTAGGTCAGGACTCATCGTGGTATTCACACTGCCTAGGACCTGGCACTTGCTCTCACGTGACATGGTAGGTGCTGAAAGAATATCAACTGTAGGTAGACCTGGGTTCCCCTGAGAACAAGATCACTGATGTTCTGGAATAAAATATTATGTAATGCCAGCACTTTTCTTCCTGAATGTATCTTAGAAAGGCCATTTTAAAAGTCTTTATTAGGAGCCTCTCAAAGAAGGTTACAGCATTATTAAGGCTCAAAGATGTTAGGTCCTGTTTTATTATTTGCCAAGAATATGAGCAACATTCTAAAATAAATACTACAATATGCTCAGAAATTTCTGCAGGTTTTTAAAACTTTAAGCTAAGTGTGAGGGTTTTATGAGAGCCCAGTGAGTTGGCTGTGTTAGCTATCTAGCCTGGAGCAATGGGGAGACATGTACATAAGAAACTAACTCTTAATTCTAGGGAATAAGCCTTTTTAAAAATAAGATATTCTTCACCCACTTTTGTACTCTTATATTTTATATTTGAAATTTTATCAATTTATGAAGTTAAAAGTTGGCAACTTACTGTAGACAAAATCTGTTGTAATATTTACTTCCAGATTTCTCTGAAAGGGAACACACTTAGCAACAAATACTAGAAATACTTTCAAGAATATGACAGATGATTTTTTACATCAACTAGGTGATGAGTTACCACCTGTCAAGTTTCCATTTGACCATTATCTTTTATCCAACATTTACCCTGTCTACACCTCTAATACACCATGGATTTAGAACTTCCATATTTACCCTGAAGATAGTCACCACTTGGGTCAAAATCCAAGGAAAGGAGACTATCAGATCTGTTTTGTCTTGTGGTTTTCATATCATTTCAGGATATGGTTTACAAATGATGCTGCTTGAGGCTCGATGTGTCTCAAGTTACAAAGTGGAGAGAAGTTTTTAATATATTTTTCCAATTTCTAAATAATCATTTGAATAGTAATAAAGCAGAGTTTGAGGATTTCATCACAAAGTTTAGTGTTGAGTTGTGGTTTAAAATGAGTTGAGGATATATTTTTCTCTACAGTTTTCATTAGAAGATCACTAGGTAAATCTAACAATCTACAGAAAGATAAGTGGGGATTTTTAGTCCCAAACGTTCCATTAAGGTGATATTAGATCTTTTCTCCACCTAGCTGTTTGGTGTAATGCACAATGGAACAGATACAATGTGCTGTTTTGCCAAATGCTAGTTATGGAAAAAGACTGTAAAAGTAGAATGAGTTTATAAAGACTGGATAAAGAATGCTATTTCTTTTTTTAAAGATAGATTACTTACTTACTTACTTATTTATTTATTTATTTAGAGAGTATGAGAAGTGGAGAGGGGCAGAGGGAGTGGGAAAGACAGAATCTCAAGCAGACTTGAGACTGCACTGAGTGTGGAACCTGACTTGGGGCTCAGTCTCATGACCCTAAGATCATAACCTGATCTGAAACCAAGAGTTGGATGAGTAACCGAATGAGCCACCCAGGTGCCCCAAGGAAGCTATTTTTCAAATATGAAATGTAACTCCTAAGTATAACAGGCAGAAGGGGACTACCGTCTAAGGTATTAAAAGCATAAAAAGATTATTTTGTTATATACCACTATTCCTTACATATGAAATGCACTAAATGATATCTTTGAATGACTGAAGTGTTCACATCAGTTTTATTTACCAACACAAACTACACCAAATTGTATGATATAAAATTATACATTATTTTCTGTCAATACGAATTTATAATTTGCCAAATGCTTGAAAGTCCAGAGAAGCAAAGAAATCATTATGTAATATCTATATTTCAAACAATTTTAAAGTTCTCTTATTGCCAGAGTTAAGTCACATATAATTTCATATTCATCATAATTTCTATCCATAAATAATACTTAAAACAAAGCAATAAGGAAAAGCAAATTTTGAAATGAATTTACAATAATTTTATATAGTCTAGATACTGGCAAATGTTGTCTTTCAATTTTTTTTTTCCGAACACGTTTTAGGCTCTGTGTCTAGTTATCACAAATCACATAGCAATATATAGAATTAAGTTTGAAAATCTGAGGCAGTTTATCACTGTGTTAAATGTTACAGAATGGAAGAAAGAAGCCCTGAGATCTAGTTCTGCCTTTTTCTTTATAAAATAAGGCAGCTGGATTATGACATCTTAAGTATTTCTGCAGCTTTATATTTCTTTTTAAGTATTATTTATTTATTTGAGAGAGAGAGAGATCAAGAGAGTGTGAGAGTGGGGGGAGGGGCAGAGGGAGAGAGAGAATCTCAAGCTGACTCCCCGCTGAGGGCAGAGCCTGATGTGGGGCTCAACCCCAGGACCCTGAGATCATGACTTGAGCTGAAATCGAGTCAGACGCTTAACTGACTGAGCCACCCAGGCGCCCCTGCAGCTTTATATTTCTAAGCTCCAAGAAAGATGTTTCAAATATTAGCAAAAGTTTCATTCAAAAATGTGAATGTTAAATCAAAATCACAACAAGATACCACCTCACACCAGTCAGCATGGCTAAAATTAACAAGAGAGGAAACAACAAATGTTGGCGAGGATGTGGAGAAAGGGGATCCCTCTCACACTGTTGGTGGGAATAAAAGTTGGTACAGCCGCCCTGGAAAACAGTATGGAGGTTCCTCAAGAAGTTAAACATAGAGCTACCCTAAGACCCAGCAATTGCACAACTGGGTATTTACCCCAAAGATACAAATGCAGTGATCCGAAGGGTCGCCTGCACCCCAATGTTTATAACAGCAATGTCCGCAAGAGCCAAACTGTGGAAGGAGCCAAGATACCCTTCAACAGATAACTGGATTAAGAAGATGTGGTCCATATATACAATGGAATGTTACTCAGCCATCAGAAAGGATGAACACTTAACCATTGACGTCAATGTGGGTGGAACTGGAGGGGGTAATGCTGAGCAAACTAAATCAATCAGAGAAAGACAGTTATCGTGTTTTCACTCATACGCAGAACATAAGAAACAGTGCAGAGGACCGTAGGGGAAGGGAGGAAAACAGAATGGGAAGTCATCAGAGAGGGAGAAAAACCACGAGACTCTTAACTCCAGGAAACAAACTGAGGGTTGTTAGAGAAGAGGTGGGTGGGGGATGGGGTAACTGGGTGATGGGCATTAAGGAGGGCACCTGATGTGATGAGCACTGGGTGCCATACGCAACTGATATGTTATTGAACACTCCATCTGAAACTAATGATGTACTATAAGTTGGCTAATTGAATTTTTATAAATTAAAAAAACATGAATGTTATTCAATAGCTTTTGAACAATGTGTTTGATTAAATCCTTTCCATCTCATTAAAAAGTTGGACACCGCCTCCCTATTCCTTGTCTAATTTGCACAAAAATTCACTTACAGTTTTTTATGGAACCGGTAGGGTGTTTTGTATTTTGAAGACAGTGACACATGTACATTAGCTGTCGTCCCTCCCGAAGCACAGGGACCGTACACACTTTGTTCAGCTCTGTAATCCACAACAATGCCTGGCGTCGTGTCTTACACAAAATGCTAAGCAAACATTTATTAAATAATTGATTGAACTATTACAGAAGGTATTAGCCAGAGATTTGCTAGATAAGCTACAGCATTCACATTATTCATTATTCATTCAACAAACACTTGCTGAAGGTTTACTGTGCACCCTATGCTGGGCTGGAGGCTAAAGAGATAAAGGTAAACACAGTTGCTGGAAGTAAAGGATCTCATAAACTCGCAGGCTGACATTTAATAAAGAAATTACCATACAGTGTGATATAGCAACAGCGTGAGAAGTGATGGTGTCTGGATGACAGTAAAGGGTCCGCGGACTAGAGAATGTTATCTCTGAGCTAGGTAGTAAAGGATTATTACGTGTTTGTGAAGCAGAACTGTGTGCCTGCAGGGTGGGTGTGGGTGTGTGTATTGATTCCGGGGAAAGAGAATGATCTGGGCCCTCAGAGAGGTGAGACACAGCATGGTGTGTGTGGGGCAGGCTTGGTGGAGGCGAGGATGGTCAGCATGGAGGGAAGAGCGTGGTGACAGATGAGTCTGAGTAGCTGTGGGCACAGGAGACAGTGATAGGCTTTAAACAGGAAAGTCCCATCACTCTGCTGGCTCTGTTGAGGATGGGTCGAAGAGAGTCCAGAAGAAGGAAGACCCACTTCTAAGCCCAGGTGAGAGACCCTAAGGGTCGGGGCTCCGCCGGCTTTGAGGTGCTGGGGGCAGCAGATGGCTACCCAGCTGCTTATTGCTTTGGCACAGAAAACTTAAGATTTTTACCTGTATTAACTCATATGGGTTTTTTTTTCCCTAGAAAAACACTTGAAACTTAAACAATACAAATTATGACCAAGAAGATGAGTAGAGAAATCCAAAAGTTATGCTCACAGGAGAGGGAAAAGAAATGGAAGAAGAAAGGCATGGCTAAGTGCCTGCTAATGAGTAGAACCTGCAGGACGTGGTGAAAAGGGTTCCTTTTCTGCTCCCATGTGTCCAATCTGTCACGACAGAATGTTTCTGAAAGAATTCAAAATGTACCTCTTCAGCTGAGCTCACTTTCTTAGCTATGAACTGAATTATCGAGGTCCACGTATTTCTTCGTGTACGTGTGGTCACTATAGATTTATTTCACCCTGCAACTGCATATACCGTGGCATCCCCCAAAACCTGTCCTCGGGGAGGGGGCAGTGAGCTTCACCCCGTAGGGGAGCTTTATCAAGCAGGCTGATAGAGGCGCGGGGCTAACAGTTGGGTGGCTTTGGAGATAAGATCTAAGTGTGGGTTGGGGAGCACAGAGCTACGTGGGTGCTCTCTGTTGGCGTTTCCTGCATAGACCTCTGGCAGAGAAATCCTGCCCCTCCCAGGGAAGAAATGGAGAAGGGATGGAGCTCAGCACTGTTCAATTTCCACGAATCTGCCTGATGCAGAGTAGACCCAGGGTAAGTGTTAGGTGTTAGGCAGAAGTTTGTGAAGGATTCTATTTTAAGAACAGAATACAAATCATATTGGAAACGAGCAAACACAACTCCTATACGTCTCGAACTTCATTAAACAAACCTGAATAGGTGGGTTTTTTTTTTAAAGTAACTGTTTATTACTGCTAACCAGATAATAAATTCTTTTTTGTTTAAGCTAGTACCAGAACTAATTCTATACCCAAATAAAGTACTTATGTCTGTTACTTTTATTTATCACTAATCATTAGTAAAACTTGTCATAAAGAGGCATCTTATTTCATATGGTATCCCACATATATTTTTAACCTTTTATTATGGAAATTTTAAATATCTACAAAAGTAGACGCAGCACAATAACCCCAATGTACTTATCACCCAGTGTCAACATTCAGTACCTCATCATAATCGGGCTTCCGTTTACCTTCTTACACTTTCTCTTGTTACTTTTTACATTTTTTACTTTAATTTTTTCTCCCTTTACTGTTTTAAAGCAATTCTTAAACATTTTATCTTTTTATCCTCAAAATTTTAGCATATGTCCCTAAAGATGAGGATTCTTCAAACAAGCAAACAAACAAACAAACCTAACTACAGTAGACTTCTCGCTCTTAAACATTAACAGGAATTCTTTCGCTGTCTATCTAGTCAGGGCTCAAATTTGTAACTATCTCTTAAATGTCACGAATGGATTTTTAATTGTTTGAGTCAGGACTCAAATAAGACACACACATACAATGGCCTAAATGTTTAAGACTTCATTAATCTATAGGTTCCACTTCACCTCACTATTTTTTTAGACATTTATTTAGTTAGGGCACCGGGTCATTCTCCTACAGTTTCTCCCAACCTGGATTTTGGTAGTTGTCACCCCATAGTGTGATTTAACATGTTTCTTTCCTCTCTGTATTTTCTGTTAATTGGTAATTGTATCTAGAGGTTAGTTCAGATTCAGGTTCTATTATTATTATTATTATTATTATTATTACTATTATTATTATATTTATTTTTTACTAGACCTTTTCATGGATGAAGTGCTTTTTCATTAGGAGACTCCTAACTTCTGGTTTTTTTGTCTTATTATGATGTTAACAGCTATTGGTACACAATACCTAGATCATCACATACATATTTTAATTTTAAAAGTTTTGATATAAAAGCTATTCAAATGGATTTTCTGAACAACCAAGATTTGTTGAGAGAGAATAGGCAAGTGTCGCCTGAGATTAACAACGGCAACAAAAAACACTTCTAAAAAAACCACGAATGCAAATAATTCCTAACGATCCCATCAAAGGTTTGTTTCATTTATCCAAATTACATGCCATGGATCAGCAAGCACCTTGACAAGGAAAGTTCTTTATGTGTGATATAAATCACCAATGCTTCCTTATTTAAAAACTGGATGATGATCACAGCTCTGTGACTCCATAGATTTGAGTTTCTAATGTTATGCAGAAGAACATAAAACCTGTTTATGCATTATAATGCAGCAATAATGTATCTTTTCGCAATCACTGGCATAACTAAATCTACTAACTTGCCTATAGCATGCATAATGACAAGTTCGCAAAATGATCGGAATTTTAAATTTTAATTCACCTGCCATCCAAATCCCCACAGCAATTAAAGAGAAAACCACACATATCAAATCAACAAATGACTTTAACTGAATAAGACTCAATTTATAGGGAGAGTATCTTCACAAGCCCTTTGAAGCCATAGCAAAACTAGAGTCCAACAGATATAATTGTATATTAAGGTAAGTCCTGATTGAAATGATTTGCTCCCACATCTTCTTTAAAATAAAGATTTATAGACGTTCAACAAAAAACATAATGTTAGTTTTGGTTGCCCCAAAGGTTATTTTCCCATGTTTCTGGCTACTTCTATGGAAGCAAAAATAAAATGAAGAGTTGAGATATTTATCTGGCTTGAGAAACGGCAAACTTTTTTCTGCGAAAGTCCAAGTAGTAAATATTTTAGGCCATTTGATCTCTGTTGCAACTACTTAACTATGCTACCATAGCAGAAAAGCAGCCTTGCACAATATGTCAATAAATGAACATGCTGTGTTCCAATAAAACTTTATTTATAAAATACAGGCAGCGGGCCTTTTTGGCCTGTGTGTAATAGTCTCCTGACCCCTAATATGGATAATTTAAGCCAAATTTTACTTGCAATTGAAGAAAATATTTTCTTCTCCCTCTAAATAATTGAGGTTGGCTGCCCACACTAATTGAGTTCAACAAAAGGTAGCTTAACTCTCCCCTTCATTTGGTATGTGTAGACACAGGTTTTGTTATATGTTTAAAGCAAGTCCTTTGAGAAGGCCAGCCACCTGTCTGAGTTTATTAGAATTAATGAGGGATAACAATGGATCGTCTTGTGTAGAACAAAAGAAATCTGTCAGAAGGAGGTTCAATACTTAATGGAGGCATTGTGCATTTCTCCTTGATTTTATAAAGCAACCACTTCAAAGTTGAAGACCAAAGAAAACTTGAACACCAGAAAAGAGGAGGAGAGAGAGAGAGAGCAAGAAAAGGATTTTATTTGTCAGGGTCAGAAATCAATCATTAACTGTAACATTAAACATGAACTTTGTATTCCTGTTACTTCAAACAACAATAACAATAAAACCTCACGATCCATTTAAAGTTGGCAACACTCTTTAAAGAAGTTGTCTGAATTGTCCCATTGTCTGAAATTAAAAATGTTTACTCTATCTTTGTTTACAATTAACTTTTGTTAGAACACCGATTATCTAATTGTATAAAATAATAATTCCTTGTAAAGACGTCTTGCAATGTTAAGGGTTTTAAAATAGTATATTTTTAATATGCTTTCTAAGCCCAAATGAATATATTCCAGAGAGCAAAGACAATTTATTTTAGTCTGAAATTTAAAAAGAATGTATCTATAATTTGTCTTGAATTTTCCAAGATTAATTTTTGGATGAATCTGGCAGAATTTAAATCAAAGTTATATCTTATTGTATTTGAAAATCTATAGAGGAGCCTAATGCGAACCCCATGGTGGACATATAAGGAAAATGCCTTTTAAGTTGTGATCAATGGAGATGCCCTGAAACCTAGAGATCCAGAAGGAACTTGATTTCTTAGGGTGAAGTGATTGTTTTCTTTGCTGGGGAGCACAAATACTTCTTTTATGCTTAGACTTGTTTCCAAAGGACATTTTCTGGAGGTTGTCCAACTTGTTTTGCTAATGTTAAAAAGATAACTCACAAACATTCAACAAATTATCTAACTCTTGCCATTTGCACTTTCCTTAATTCTATGAAGTGCCAAGTATTGAAGACTGCTCCACGGTCCACAGGCATTATGTTCTGGCTCAAGGGAAAATTAAACTTTTGAAACATAAGGAAAGATTTTACAGTGTGTAGTCTTTTCCTTCAAATGAGGCTTGACATTTGAAAACTTTAAGATTGAGGACACAGATAAATGATCTTTTTACATACAGAAGGAAGAGAAGGAATTGGTAAACAAGCTTATAACTGCTGTGTATAAAATCTGCTAATGATCCTGGTAATGGGAGACAGATTAAGGAATGCATTTTGCACGGATTTATCCCCGTAGCAGCTACAGTGAAGAACTACGATTTTGGCATTCTGTTCCCAAGACAGTTTTTGTAACGGGAAAAAAAAAAAAAAAAAAAAAGCAACACAGATTACACAGTGATGGACACTGTTAATTATATTTACATATTCATAGAGACGGTCTTCACACTACTTTAGCACAAACTTGAATTGAGATCTAAAACCAGTATTTGTACTTCATGCTGAAGCTATAAATATGGAACATGTCCTCAGTACTTGTTCTCGCTTGTGTGCTTCTGATCTCATCGCAGCAAGGCTTGTTTTGAGGGAATTTCTGGCTGCACTAGGCTCATTTGTACAGTCTTAGATCTGATGACCTTTACATTTCTGACCTCCGAAATAATCTTCTTCAGCTTTGGAGGAAAAAGAGATGGGTCAATACAGTTTTAATTACACAACTCCTGGCAGGGGCCTTGTTAACAGAATACAGACTCCACGATACGAAATGCGATCTAGGCATCCTTTACGTTTGTTTACATTTTCTTCTCCCTCCAATGGTACTAACTGAAGAAATACGGGTTTTAGAGCAGAGTGAGGAAAGACGGCTCATCTGCTCATTAAGTCTGAGACTATCCTTGTGTATCTGTTTTTTCTGGAAGCACATTTCCAATTAAAGCTACACTGTGGTTTTTTGAAAAGGATAAAGCGTTTTCTGGAAAATGAAGCACGTGGTGTTATCTATAGGGCAGCCATCACTCTAATATTATTTTGTGAGTATCTTTTGAGGTTGCCACCAT
The DNA here is from genome assembly GCF_023065955.2 of Ursus arctos. NCBI lineage: Eukaryota > Metazoa > Chordata > Mammalia > Carnivora > Ursidae > Ursus > Ursus arctos. The sequence goes on from NW_026622952.1 coordinate 37,657,436, forward strand.
TTCTGGTTTAGCTACACTGTTACATACAAGCGAGTCCGTAAGTTCTGACCCTGTGAAAGGCTACGCTTCCCTGAGAGGAGGAATTCTGACGAGGTGTCAGCAAGTTCTCGCAGATCCAGATCAAGACAACTACAAGGGGGATAACAAAATCCTTTCATGATGTTACGAATGGATGATTTTCAGTCAGAGGCTTTTAGTTGAGGATTACAGAGCCAGGCAAAAAATGACTAAGTTGCAATGCTTTGGAGAAAAACTTCATCTCTGTGTTGCCATTTGCCTTCTAGACATTTTCCAACAGATCTGGCCATGGGCTGGGATTTGTTTTAGAATTTGAAGGGTTTTAAAGGAGCGTCTTCCTAGATAACAAGAGTCCCCAGCACAAGAGCCCATCTTTGGGAAAGGAAGAATTGTGAGATAATTCCTTACTTTATCAAGTAAGGAAGAACTAAGAGCAAGGAATGACATTGTGGCTTGGAAAAATGGTTGGCTTTGGTAGATAAAAACCTGATATTGCCTTTGGAAAAAGTTGTTCCTGATCAATTTTTTTTTTTTTTCCTGTGGAATGGTTAGGTTGCGAGTCAATTCTCTGGGTAATGAGGTTGTGTCTACATAGTCAGTTGGGGATTCTTCATAGAATTCAAGTCAATTTAGTTATGTATTGTTTAGTTTTTGAAGACTCTTTATTGTAGTCCACAGACAAAAGTGCACATTTTCTGAATGTATACAGCTTACAAATTGTCACAATCATCACTATGGTATCCAGCCTCCACATCAAGAAATAGAACATTACCAGCCTCTGGAAGCTCTGTTTATGTTTCTTTCCAGACACTTCTCCCTCTCTTAAGGTAACCACTATTCCTTATTTCTCAGTTATAGATTACTTTTGATTTTTCCTAACTTTGTATAAATTGAATCACAGAGAATGTATTCTTTTGGGTCTGGCTTCTTCGTTTGACATTATATTTGTTAGATTTATCTATATTACTAAGGGGAGTTTTAGACTGTTTATCTTCATTGCTGTATGTATTTTATTGTGTGAATATATCACAACTTATTTATCCATTCGACTATTTTGTGGGTAGCTCCCAGTTTTAATGATTAGGAATAGTTCTGCTCTTGGTCATTAATGCACACTTTTTTTTTTTTTTTTTGGTGACAGTATCTATGCATTTCTGTTGTATACATTCTTGCCTTTAAAAAGTACACTTTGTTATAGTTATTTAAGAGTATTTGCCAGCTCCAATATTCAAATCATCTGTCGGTCTGCATCTATTGGTTTACTCTTTTCCTCTTGATTATTGGTCATATTTTCTTGGCTCTTGCATGCTTAGTAATTTTTGATTTTATGCTGTAAGTTATCATTAAGAGTCACAGAGGATCCAAAAGGCTTTGTCTCCCATCAAAGTGCAGGCAGACAGATACAGAGTAAGGGGAGCATCCCCTCAATCCAGTCAGAGATTGCACTGGGCCAGGGCTGAACGGGTTGCAGTGTTAGTAAAAAATAATGACATCTTGCTTGCTCCCATTCCTTGAATGTAGTTCTCTGATATTTTGATCGAAAGACCATTAATTGTCCTTCTCTTCAGTCTTCCTTAAAGACCCCAAGAGATCCAGCTCTGTGCTTTGAACGTTTCCAGTCCAGCTCTCAAGCCGCCTTTCCCAGGCAATTTTGAGAAATGGCAAAGTCTTAAGGAAGGACGGATCCTGTACTTGAGGCAGATTTCTCCCCCGGCAGGCGTGTTCCCTCAGCCCTGTGAACCTTCAGGAAATCTCGTTCTGCCTTTAGGAGTTTAAGCCCTGGCTCTACAACCTTTTACAAAACGTCAGAACTCAGCCCATGTCCCGTGAGGTAAACAGCAGTATATTTGCAGCGCTTCCAAGTTTCCATGTTGTCTTCCTGCACAACACAACCGCGACGTGCTTTTCTGGTTTCTCTTTCCCGTGCTCAACAGCTCTGATCGGACCCTAGGCTACACTCAGCCTTAGCCTAGAACCAGCAAATGCCTATCACCAGACACCCTTATCATATTTCTGTCCCCCCTGAAATTTTAGTTGGTTTACTGTTTGTTGTTTCCATAGCTCTCTGATGTCTTCACAAACCTATTACTCTTAAATCTATCTCTCTCTTTCAGCTTTGGCAGCACAAAGGCTTTGGCCCCTCACCACATCCTACATCTCAGAAACAGAAGTCAAGTATATTAATTTCAACTACAGGTTGTAATATAGAATTCTTTGTATTTTACAGAGTACATTCTCTCAATTTGTATTCTCACAGCAATTCTGTGAATTAAGCCGATGTGCATCAGTCTTTCTATTTTATGGATTAGGGACTAGGGTCTAATAAATTAAATCTCTTGCAAAAAGTCAATCTGCCAAGGGGCAGAGAAGGACCTTTTATCTTTCAATTCCCTAAAATCCGGTGCTATTTACTGCACTCCACAACTATGTTTAACACATAAATACAAACACAGTCACAAACAATTTGGCAGACATTTACATATCAAACACAGATTTGAGACCAGTAGGATAATTTTATATGTCTTGTTTTTTTAAACTTGATACCAGTGGGGGAAAAAATAAACACAACTGGAAACCTATATACATGGTGGGGTTAATAGGACACTAAAAACTATAGCCCTCCCCCGCCAAATTCATCCTGCCCTCTGTCACGGGTAACGCCTAGAATGTCATCATTCTGACTTTAAACCTTTGGGTAAATGCAATCTTCCTGCGATTCCGTGTCAAAACACAGATATTCCTGTTTTTTATATCATGAGGAGAACGAAACTTTCAGAGGATGGAAACATGTAAGAAGTGAGCCAGAGTGCTGAAGTGTACCAAAGTGAAAAGAACGGATAACGCACAGATGGACAGTGCACACGTGTCAGAACGCCAACACAGGCGCAGGTGAACTGCGAACAGCGGGATGGTCAGAGAAGACCAGTGTGGTGAGGGGTCAGGTAACCATAAAGTGGTAGATGTGATAGGTGAAAGAAACCTGAGGGGTATGCTGAACTGTCATCTAGTACGAAGGAGAGATCGACAGTCTGAAAGTCGGATGGTGTGGGCGTATCTGCTCGGGCTCACAGCATGAATGTCATTAGAGGACAGCAGCTTCCAGTTCAACCCTGTCCCCAGATCTTCCCAGTACCTTTTGTTCATTGATGTTTCCTCTCTGCCTCTTGAAAACATTTGTGCTTATAACCCTTGACTAGTTAAATCACTTTATTTTGTAGATGAGATCCTGAGCCTGGAAAGTGGCACATCCGGCTTAATGAAGCATGTCCTTCTTGTCGTTATTCTCAGAAAGCACCTCCTCATATTAGTTCATAAACTGTCCATCATTAGTTTACCCAGTGGTTATCTCACTGCACAATGTGCTTTAAAAAAAAAGAAAAGAAAAAAACCCCACTTTTCTTTCCACTAGACTATCTCTACCTTCCCCCACCCATAAAAGAACAGACATTTTTGCTTCAGGTGATTGATAAAAGGCCGATGAGTAGAAAATATGAAGCAGATTTCAACCTACCTATAATAATTAACACTATAAATTTCAGTTGTCCCAAAAAGGAAGAGCGGTTTTGAAATAACACACACTCTGTCATTGGAAGTGTTCAAGCCAAGGTTAGGGATACTGAAGAAGGAATTCCTATATTGGAGGGAAGTTTGACTTTGAGATCTCTAAACTGCCTTCCAAGTTAAGAAACATATGTAAGTCCTAATCTGGATCTGTAGCATCTGTAAATTTAGCATCTGGATATCTACACTGGAACCCATCTCCAGTTCCAGAACCACACCTTTACTATTTGAGCACTGTGTCTATCTCTGTGTGACCTAAGACATATAAACTTGTTTGTGCGCTCACATATTTGTTTAATATAAATGTATCCCATATTTATTGTGAATGATACAGCATTTTGGGGGCTGTTGAGGAAACAACAGTGGACCAAAACAGTGTTGTGGCTAGAAGCAGCCACGTCCAGTGAGATTGTTTAGGATTAAAGGACACGATTTTGGAGTAAGGTAGCAGGGAAAGAGGTTGAGGATTCTATTTGACATCTTTGACTTAATCTGTGAGTTGATGAAACACTGCCATGGAATATTTGCTAGTGTTTAGATCTCTATCCAAAGTAGTCAGAGGCCTTGTGTTCTGGGAGGTTGTGCTGACATAAGCAAACCACTGCTGGGTCTGGGCAGGGATTGCAACCACTGAACTGGATGAGAAAGGAGGGTCCTACCAAGAGATTTTGTATCCATGTAAGTAAAGAATTCTAAAGGAGTTAAAGATTTTGTTTTCGTTCTCTCTCTTTTTCTTTTTCCTTGTGAAATAGAGAAATAAAACACTTTGTTCCATTGTAAAACTAACTAATGAAATGTTTGGAGATCCATAAGGCTAGACAATATGGCAAGGCTAATTGAGTTTTTAGAAAATTTCATTTCTTTAAATAAAACGCACAAACACATGGAAGAGTTTGCAAACTTCCTATAATTTGGAAGCAACTACTTTCTTGGCTCAAAATTTCGATAGTTTGTTTTCCTACAACTAATGTGACAGATTGAAATGGAGAAAAGAAAAGTAGAAAGGGATGGTATTAGTCCTCTAGTTTGAAACGTTCAGCAACTCGAAGGCCATGGAATAGAGTACAAAGTTCTGAATTGTTTTACTACTTTCTTATAGGAAAAGTACTTTTGGGGGGAAGAAAACAAACTTTTTGCCTAATGAGACACCATTCCTTTTCCAAATACCTATAAATACCAGCAAATTTCTTTCTAGCATCTTGCTCCATGTGGGACCTTTAGATTGCAATATTTCTATGAGGCAGGCTTGAATTAGTGTATCTAAGAATCCATTCCCAAATCTGAGGTTATGAATATTTACTGCTATGATATATTTAAGAGTTTTACAGTTTTAGCTTTTACATTTAGATTTTATCTATTTTGAGTTAATTTTTATATATGATGTGAGGTAGGGGTCCAACTTCATTGCTTTGGGTACAGATATCCAGTTGTGTTCTATTACTTAGTATCTTTTTGGGAAAGAAAACTAACTTGTTGACCCATAAGAAAGCCATTTCTTTTCTAAAAAAATTATCAGCAAATTTCTTTATAACATGCTGCTCTATGTAAGACTTTTATACCATGATATATTTTGTAAGAAGTCTGCTTGAGTTATAAATGTTGAAATTTGAACTTGCCTTCTGTCAGTTGAGAGGCTAGTGCATTTCAGGATATGTAGTAAGTTAGTATTATTTACTAATTATTTGTTAAAGGAGGATTGTTGGTGAGGTGAAATGTACTGAGAGAATAACTTTTGAGTTCAAAACCAAATTGCTACCACACATTTCTGTGACAATAAGGAAGCTACCGAACCATCCTGAGCTTTGTTTTCTTATCTATCAGATAAGGACAATAGTGTGTATCTCCTATGATGTGTTATGATGATTAAATGTGATAATGTATGTAAAACTGCCTTAAAAAATAGCTCAATAAAAATTTATTAGGATTGACTTGATTTGGCTCTAAGATAAATTCATTTTGGGGATGTAGATCTTCATATATTCTTTTGTTACAGCAGCTTTATTGAGTACACTTGCTATTACAAATGCACACATTGACATTAAATTGCACATATTTAAAGCGTACAATTTGATACATTATGATGTACACATATATCCATGAAAGCCCCACCACAGTTAAGATAGCGAACAAATGCATTACCCACAAAAAATGTCCTCTTGTCTCTTTGTAGTCACTCTTTCCTGCACCTGCTGGTCCTTCCTTCCTTAGGCAACCACTGATCTCTGATCTGCTACTACAGATTAGTGTGTATTCTCCAGAGTTTTATATAAATGGAATTACACAGTATGTATTCTTTTCTGTCTAGTTCCTTTCACTTAGAATAATGATGCTGAGATTCATGCTTACTGTTGAGTGTATCAGTAGTTCATTTATTTTTATTGCTGCTTGCGTTCCACTGTACGGGTACGTCACACTTTGTATATTTATTAACCTGTTGATGGACACTTGGTGTGGCTCCATTTTGGGGGGTACTAAAAATGAAGATGTAGGAAGGAGGAATGAACAGGTGAAGCACAGAGGATTTTTAAGGCAGTGAAACTACTTTATATGATACTATAATGGGGGACACACGTTATAATAAATTTGTCTAAACCCATAGAATGTACAACACCAAGAGTGAAAGCTAATGTAAACTATGGACTCTGGGTGATGATGTGTCAACGTAGGTTCATTAACTGTAACAAACATATCACTCTAGTCGTGGATGTTGGTAATGGGGGAAGCTACCTTTCACTCAATACCTAAACCTAAGCCTGAAACTGCTCTAAAATATTAAATCTATAAAAAAATTTTTTTAATATCCATGCACAGGTTTTTGTATGAACATATGAATTCAGTTCTCTAGTATAAACATTTAGGAATAGAATGGTTGGAACGTATGACATGTATATATTTAACTTTTTAGAAAACTGCAAAAATGCTTTCTGAAATAGTTGTACTATTTTTTATTTCCACCCATCATGTATAAATTCCAGTTTCTCCATAACCTCTCTCTCCCTTGGCACGGTCGGTCTTTTAAATTTTACTCATTCTACTGGTGTGAAGTAGTATCTCATTGTGGTTTTAACGCGCACTTCCCTGTTGATTAATGATACTGAGTTTTTATTTATGTGCTTGTCATTCGTACACCTTTGGCGAAGTGTCTGTTGACACTCTTTACCCAATTTTTATTTGGTTGTTTTGTTTTCCTGCTGAGTTTTGAGAATTTATCCTATAGACCAGATACAAGTTCTTTATCAGGTAAATGTTTCGCAAATATTTTTTCCTAATTTGTGGCTTGTCTTTTTATTCTCTCAACGGTCCTATCAAAGAACAGAAATTTTTAATGTTGATGTAGTTAAATAGGCCAATCTGCTTTTTGTCATCATCATCGTTGCTGTTGTTGGGTTTTTTTGGTGTTGTGTCTAAGCAATTTTTGCCTAGCTTAAGGTCACAAATATTTCTTTAGTTTCTTTTAGGAGTTTTCTAGTCTTAGGTCTTACATTTAGGTCTATGATCCACCGGAGCTCTTATATGTGATATAAGGTATGCATCGACATTTATTTTGTTGCACATTTATATTCCAATTATTATTCTATTACCATTTGTTGAAAAGACTTCTTTCTCCACTGTATGGTCTTTGCATCTTTCTCAAAAATTAGTTGTCTATATAAGAGTCTATTTCTGAACTCAATTCTCTTCTATTGATCTACGTATCTACTTGGATGCCAATAACACAGTGCCTTGATAACTGTGGCTTTTAATAAGTCCTGAAATTAGTAGTAAAAATCTAGTTTTGTTCTTCTTTTTTCAAAGTTGTTTTTGATTATTATAGGTCCTTTGAATTTCTGTATACATTTAAGCATGAGCTTGTGTTTGTTCTTCTCAGATTATGTTGAATCTATACTTCTATTTATTAAGACACAAATCTTAACACTGAGTCTTTTGACCCATAGAACAGTACATAGAACAGTGCTTAGGTTTTCTTTATTTTTCTCAGCAGTGTTTTGTAGTTTTCATTGTAGAGGTATTTCACATTTTTGATGCTACTGTTAATGGTATTCCTTGTTAAATTTCAGTTTCCATTTGTTCATGACTAGTCTATAGATATAACATTGACTTTTCTATATTGATCTGGTATCCTGCAAACTTGCTAAAATCATTTATTAATTCTAGTGGCTTCTTTTGTAGATCCCAATGAATTTTCTACATAGACGACTTTGTCAGTTGTAAATAAAGACAGTTGTACTTATTTCTGTCCAATCGGGATGCATTTTATTTCTGTTTTTTGTAATATTGCACTGGCTAGAAGCTCTAGTTCAATGCTGAGTAGAAATGGTGAGAACAGATGACCTTGATATAATGTTCTTTGTGTTTCTTGAGCTTTGTGTTTATTGAACTTCTCGAATCTGTGGTTTTATAGTTTTAATCAAATCTGGAAATATTTGACTATTATTTCTTCAAATTTTTTTCTTTTGTTTCCCTCTTTTCTCTCTTTTCCCTCAAGGATGCCAATGAAACATGTATTAGGCTTTCTGATGTTGTCCCACAGTTCACTGATGCTTTTTCACTTTTTTTTGGGGGGGTGTTTTAATACTTCTTTTTCTTCAAGTTCATAATATTTTCTTCTGCAATGTCTAGTCTGTTGTTACTCCCAATCAGTGTATTTTTTAAATTCCCTTCCCCTGCTTCCCCGACTAAAGCAACACCCTTCTGAGTATTCTACCCAATGCCTTGGAATTATGATGTTTTCCAGTATGCTTAGTAGAACAGGAACTACTTTTTCCTCTGTGTGCAAGCCTGGCACTGTTCCCTTGAATCCTTCTAATGGTTCTCCCCCTCCTCTTGGGTGGTTTGGTCACTCATCAGTGCTCTCCTAGATACTCAAATGGGCTCTCCACAGATCTCCAAAATCCTCTCTCTGTGCAGTTCTTGGGCTTTGTGCAAAGAATACACCTTGCAGAATTATTCATACTTTATAAACCAGGGGTCAGCAAACTATTTATATAAAGGGCCAGATGGTAAATATTTTAGGTTTTGCAGGCCATGTGGTCTCTGTTGCAACTATTGATTCTGCCATTAAAACATTAAAGCACTTATAGTATGTAAATGAATGGGCACGGCTATGTTCCGATAAAACTTCACGCGCAAAAGCATGTGGCAGGTCAGATTTAGGTTATGGGCCTCAGTTTATTGACTAGTGACTGCCTTTTGGATTTTGTTTTATTTTGTTTTTGTAGTTACTATCTCTTGGATGGAATTTAAGACAGAAAAGCTCATTCCATATTCAAAGTCGAAAGAAGAGTATACTGCTATTGAAAATGTTCAGATTGGTGTCTACTGACACTTGGGTTCATTATTTTTGTCTTCTGTTTCTGGAATGCTAAGTAGTGAATCATTTGATGCTGACATTTAAGCTAATTGCTCTTTAATGTACATTTGACATATGAGGCAACATATTGCAATCTAAAAATAATTAAGATAAATCATTTGCTTATATTGCTGTGGAAAAGACCAACTATGCTCCATCCTCCTCCCTCAGAGTGTCTGAACCAGAGGATGCCACAGTCGAGAGAGAATGGGTACTTGCTGCTCCTGTCACACCTCAGTGTCTCGGTGCAGTAACCAGGACCAGCACACGGAGCACTGGTGGCAGCTCCCAGGATGCCCTCTCTGTCATCAGACAACCTCTCCAGATGGGGCTGCATTCCAGGGTTTGCTCTCCTGAATTCCTCTGGAGTGCTTTGGCAGGCAGCCAGTGTGCTCTGAAGGATTACGTTCTGCTCCCTCCCTCTCCATAAACCCCACAGAGGATTTCCCTCTTTAAAACACTGGCTCCAACCAGCAGGTCCAATAAGTGGGCCTATTTGAAAGTTGAATATCTTGGGAATTATGCTGCACAAACAGGTCATAGTTGAATAACTAGTATGTGCAAATTGACTTTTCTCTTTGGGGTGGGTGGTGGGAAACCGTTATTGTTTTCTCTAGGGAGATTACCATCCTATAACAACTGTCAGGGGCACAATACATGTTTGAGTAGAGTGGATCATTTGTTTCTATGGGCACCCCACTTTCAGTTGTAAAGTTAACTGATCATATTTCAAAAGCATGTTATAATGTATGTTCTTAAAAGGAAATCTTTTCTCTATGTTAAGCAAGTAAAGGTTTCCAACTTTATTCTATGTGATTACATATTATGAAATCAAAAGGCTATCAGTTATTTCTATACAAAGCTAATTTTTAGTTTTTTGTAAATACAGATTTTTGGCAAGCTTTCAAATAAAATGCATGTGCCATTTTTTGATATTGTAATTTTTCAAACAGAGGTCCATTCTATGAACAGATTTACCACATTTAATTAAATAAGTATTCATTTAACACATATTATATGTAATGCATCTTTGTTATAAAGTAACCTCTATGATAGCTAAAACTATGTGTGTCTTTCTCATCACTGTATCCTTAATGGCTAGAGGAACCCGACACATAGTTATATCATTAAATATTTTACAGTAAATGAGTGAATGGATATAACTGACCTTCCTGGGTGGGGTGACTGAATAACTACTGAAATGAAAAAAGGTAAATATGCTTACAGAAAATAGTAACTTCATTTTTATAGTGTTTAAAGTGGGGAGGGTCTTCTCTGCTGAGCAGAGCTTAACTAGGCAGTGTTATCTTCCAAGAAGGTCTTTGATGGCAAGACATTTTATAGAGAACATCGGAGAAAACAGTCTTACTTCTAGAACAATCTTTTTTGTTGTTATTATTACTAGTTTCTATCTATATTGAACTGTGGTTAGAAACGATAGTTTGTATTATAGTGGTTCTTTGCAATTTGTCTTTGAATCACTTTTCGTCTGCCTCTGCAAAGTGGATTTCTAGCCACCCCCACTTTACCCTATTGCTGACCCTGTAGGCTTTCTGGGTTCGGGTTCTTGGCAGAGATCTCAGACCCTATAAAGACATGAAACCAAAGTTCAAGGCCACCCAAAACTGGTAGATGCTTAACTGCCTAGGACTGTTTTCACTTCATTTCTGACCATACAGTTGCTTCCTTATTTTTCCCCTGAAGCTCACCCATTCATACATAAGGGAGTATGAATACTTCTCACAGCACTCTCATAGGGTTCACAATGGAATGTCCAGGTCTCTTGGTGAAATACTGTGAGATACAGACATCTTCTCTCAAGGTTCAAGGTTCCTTCTCCCCATGTCTTTAGGGCCAGGAAGGAGGGGTAAAGAGTGAGAAAGCGAGTCGTAAGCACTCGGTTTTGGCATCACTATCTATTCAATTGGAACAAGGTTTGATCGTGGTAGAGATTGATAATGCAGGAAGCTGGAAGACAGAAATTTGGTTCAGAAAATGTGGCATACTTTTAAACTAATTAAAACTTCTTGATCACGTTCTAATGGTCAGCTGTCTCCTGTGCAAAATGGGAGTGAGGATAGAGCCACGAGTTTCTAACTTTGCTTGCAATGTTTAACATGAGCAAAGTGCTATTTAAAAAAATAATCTTAGAATTCCATCGAATTTTATCACCTTTATTCATTGTTGGAAATAACAATTTAAATTGTTTATTATAACATGTTATAAATGCTACTTTTTTATTCATGTGAAATAATATAGTCTATTACTATTATTTAGTGTTTTACTTAGAGCCATTGTCCTGCAGTGACTGTAAAAAGATATTGTCCCTGTCTTCCAGAAATGATTATTGTCCAAGTTGAGCTGAAACTGAACCACTATCACTATAGACCAGGCTGTATTGGTAGTATACTTTGTGTGTATTAACATAGTTATTTTTATGCCCTTCATTCGCAGATCGTCATACACCTTTCCCAGTGTGTGTATGTACCTATTTTCCAAGTTGATACATGAATAATAAACAAGGATGTCAGTAGCATAGTCATAAAGCAATGGAATATCTTAGGAATTTTAGGAAAACTATATATATCTGTATATATATCTATATCTATATCTATCTATCTATCTATCTTACATTTTACTACTCAAGGTGTAAGTGAAAGATACTAGAAGACCCATATAAAGGCGTTAATAAACCCAAATTTTAGTAACTCAGCAACTACTTCTCCTATATAATACAGCTTTTGCATCCACAGTTCAAGTGGCTTAAATTTCATTATTTAGTCGTTACTCAGTTGTTATTCCTATGAGAGAGTGAGTCATGAAATTTCTGTTTCCATCATACTTAAACTCAGAATTTCAGGCAGTTTTATGAAACCTACATGCTTTATGATATTTTGCCTCCTTTTTCCTTACTGTTTACCTTGGAGAGTGTATAAAGATTCTTAACTTACTACCATGTAATCAAGTTCATCTTAAGGCTGAGGCAGGTAACAAGTTGCCAACCATAGTATTTTTAAGGGCTTTATAGAAATGATCTACCCCTTACAGCATTAAAAAAAATCACACAGACCAAGAATCCAGGCACTGGAGTACGAGAGGAAGAGCTTGGGATTGACGTCCTAGCTATCACTCGCTAACCGTATGAAGTGTAGGTCAAGGAAGGTGAAATGCCAATTACAAACAGTTCTACCTAATCCTATCTGTGCAAGGCTGGCACGTTTCCTAACCTCACGAGCTTCGGTTTTGTCCACAGAAAAATGATACTGCTCTACACAGAAGACGGCCATCACGCATAAACAAAGTAGTGTATTTTATTGCCTTTAAACCATTAAGTGCTATAAATATGTGCTGTAATCACTATGCATTGTAGAGTATTGTGGATTCTAACTTGCATTTTCACTTTAACTCCTATGATTTTAATTTTATCTGGAAATTATTTTTATATGGGTTGGGAGATAAAGAAATGTGAGAATATTGGAAAAGTAGAGGTTAGGATCACACACAATCAAGGGAAATGAAAAGATCACTTTTTAGGAAAGAAAAAAAATAAGCAGTATCTTTCAAATTTTATTTTGTTTTTTTGAGAATTTAAAATAAATTTTAGGAGTGATTGGGCTGTTCCTTTGGGCAACTGGTTCTCTTCATTATCATTATCATCACATCCTTATCCTTAGCTTCATTCACAGATATAATAAAAATAAAAAATAATAATGTATTTCCCTAAAATAATAAAAATAAAGTAAAGTAGACTCCCTCATTAATGGCGTGGGGAGTCTCCAAAAAGGTGTACAAAGGACTGACAGTGTTTTCTAGAACTCACTCATGGGGGAGTTGCTACAGAGGCCTCATTTTCCTCTTGCGAGAGGAGGTCTCTGCCCAACACCTGGCAACAGTCTACGATAAAACTGTTCACACCCAGGCTCTGAAATACTTATGGGTGAGCGGTAAGAGATTTTTGATATTGTTATAGAAACTAAGCCAAAAGTAGAAATTCGTTAAATGCAGGTAGGTGAGTATTTGGACACACACACACACACACACACACACACACACACATCCCCAATGCATGTGCATGCAGCAACACTGCTCATTTCCAAATTTACCAAGATGAAGCAAGCTACAATCTGGTAAATGTACTGAACTCCATGTGTTTCACATACCTTAGCAAATCTGAAACAATTCCTTTGTGTTAAACCAAAAAATGTCTGTCAGGAAAGCAGGCAGGTATCTGCCCCCTAACAGGGCTGGAGGAAAAGGCCACAGGAGCACAGAAGCTGACGGGGTTGCTTACAGAGTCTCAGACTGGTGGGCATCTCCCCAGGAGAGAGGGGCCAGGGAGGGGAAGGCAGCAGACCATGAGGAAGAGCGCTGTCCGTCGTGACGGAGGCCAGCTGGCCCACTGAGGGAGCACGGAGCTCAAGCTGCTCACGGGCTTGGGGGGTGTCTTCAACTGTGATGTCACAGCTGGCTCGGGTATCACAAATTCCCAATTTCATGCTTTTTATGAATAATGGCTCAGTGGTTAGTACCCAGCCAGAGGAATTCAAAATAAAAAATGTTTTGCTGCTTGTGACACTTGAGAGGACCACAGAAAGCAGACTTTTATACATCCTCTAGTCAATGCACTGTCTACTAATCTACCTCGTATGAGTCACTGAGAGAAAAATTCAAATGGTTTTCAGAACAGAGATCTGAGGGTCTCAAATATGTTAAATTGACATTTCTAATATTTTCCAAACAAAGCAAAATGGGAGCACAAAATACATAAGGATCAGAAATGATATTCAAATATTTCAACTTGTTTGTAGTTATTATAAACATATATTTGTGTATACATGTCTATATTCATATACAATGGAGTATTGATGAATATACACCATTTTAACTAGCCCCTGATATTATCAGTAACATATTGACTGTCCCTTGCCCCTCAAAGATTTTGTTGAAAAAAAAGATAAACAGACAAGAAATACTGTAATAAATATGAAATGAGTTTTAGGACTTGTTTATCCTTAACTTAAAGGTCGTGTAGGTGAGAGACAACCGTTGGAGTCAGAAAGAACAGAGTTTGAATTCTAGCACTATCATTTTAAAATAATAATGAAAATAAACTGAGGTACTATTTATAGAATGCTTACTATGTGCAAGGCGCTCTGTACCAGGCATTATCTACTACATTATCTATTATCTATAGAATGTTATTTATCATCCTTACAGCAATCCCATGAGGTAAATGATTAGAAAATGTATCTGCTCTTATAGCTACAGCTTCTAGCTCCTCAAAGATTTCTCAATTTCTATCTCTGGGCCCAATCGTTCTCCCAGTTTCCAAGCCTCCATGTCTGCTGAGTTGACAGGAGGCCCAGCATTCCATCAAGCACATGTCAAATGTTGAATTTATCAACTCCCCCTGCCCCCACCAAATTAGTGCCCCCATGCCACCAACTTCCTTATTTTTATGGCATGTGCCTTATTTTAATGAAATGTTACCCATCCCCTAGATAGGATTTCTCCTTTTCCCTGTCCCTAAATAATCATTCAGTCCAAGTTTGCAATGTCTCTTTTCATCTTGATGCTCTCTTTTCAATTCCTACTGCTCTCAGGCTCCATAACCACTGGGCTGACTGGTCTCTTTATATTCTTGGTTGTAGACATCAGCCGAATGCTCCGTTGTGCATGGAAATGATACCACATCTAGTGCATACACTTTCCCACTCATTCTCTCTTCTGGGACCTTCAGGACCTATAGCCCTAGCTTTACGCTTACCTGACGATGAAAACAGAGCAGTCCCGGGGGACTTCCAGCCTATGGTGCCCTCTTGCCCCCGGGACAGCACACCTGCATGTTCTACTCTGCTTCCTATCTAAAACCCGCAGAGATGTTCCTGTGGTAGGTGGAGTAGTCCCCACAAAGAGGTCTATTTCCTAATCACCGCACCTGTGAATATGTGAGCTTATATGGCAAAAAGTGATTTTACAGATGGCATTAAGATTATAGACTTCAACAGAAGGACATTATCCTGGACTTGAGCCCTTAAAAGCAGAGAACTTACTCTGCCTGGAGGAAAGTGTGGAGAGATGAGGCAGAAATGTGGCAGAAAAAGTTAGTGGAATTCGATGCCTGAGAAGGACTGCATGTGCTGTTGCTGGTTAACACTGAGGGGACAACATGATGAGGAACGCCTGTGACTTTAAGGAGCTAAGAGAGTCTCCTGTCAGCCAGGAAGGAAATGGGGACCTTCGTCATGCAACCACAAGGCACTCAGTTCTGCCAATAGCTTGAATAAGCTTGGACGTGGATTCTCTCCCACAGTCTCCATATTAAAGCCCACACTTGCCAACACTTTGATTTTGGCCTTGTGATACCCTGAGCAGAAGACTCAGCCAAATCCTCCCAATCCTCACACTCTGACCTACAGAACTTCAGAGATGATCAATATGTGTTGTTTGAAGCTGAAAGCCTATGGTGATTTGTTATAATAGTTGGAGAAAACTAATACAGGTCCCGTTTCTGTTTCCTTCTCAATGACCTTGAATGCCACAGTCCTTCCTCCCCACTTTAGCGTCACCAGCTTTTCCTCTCATTCTCATCAATGTATGAAATGATATTATTTCTTTCAGCTTCAAAGAAACAAATCTCCCTTGGCTCTACATTCCCCTCCAGCTACTGTTTTATTCGTCTAGTCTCCTTATTCTTCCCTATGTATATTCCCCCCTCAAATTAAAACTCTGAAAGAATTGTCTTTTAGTACTTGTGTCTACACTTACCTCCTTTCCATTTTTCTCTTCTCACTATAATCAGGCATTTGCCCCCCACTGGTACACTTAAAATCTACGTGGAAGAGTCACCAGTTGCTTACATGTTTCTAAATCCGAATGTTTAATCTCAGTTCTCATCTTCCTTGACCTATATCCAGCATTTGACACAAGTAATCCCTTTCTCTTCTTTGAAATACCTTTTATTCATCTTCCAGAACCCCGCAATTTGATTTTCTTCCTAATTCACCACTTCTCCTTTTAAATTTCCTTCTTTGGTCTTTCCTTATTTGGGGGGTTCTTAACATTGTATTGTGGTCATAGGGCTCAGGACTTAGTGGTCTTCAGACTCTCCTTTATCTATACTCATTCCTTTGGTGTCCTCATCTAGTCTTTAAATGCCATGTACATGGTCAACTCCCAAATTTCTCTCTTCAGCCTAGATCTCTATTCTGAAGTTCAGAATGTCTATCTAATGCCCACTTGGTATTTACACTTAGGTGTCTAATAGTCATCTCAAGTGTAACAAGTGTAAGACCAAACTCCTGGAGTGGGAAGGGGAAAAACAAAATAGGTAAAGGGATTAATCTTCCAGTTACAAAATAAATAAGACATAGGCATGCAATGTTCAGCATAGGAAATAGAGTCAATAGTATTGTAACAATTTTATATGGTGACAGTAACTAGACATATTGTGGTGGCCTTTCCATAATGTATATAAATATCGAATGGAATCACCATGTTGTACACCTGAAACTAATGCAATATTGTATGTCAATTATCCTTCAATTTAAAAAAGGAGAAGGTGATTTTGGTCCAAGATGGCAACATGGGAAGGCTCAGAACTCAGCACTTCCATGGACAGACCAAATCTATACCTATCTATAGAGCAATTCCTCCTGAAAAAGAACAGAGGGCTGACTGAACAGCTTCTGCACAACAACCAAAAAAAGAGATCAAATAGAGAATAGCAAGAGAGGTGAAGACATAGTAATGAAAGGAACCCACACACTTGACACTGTGAACTGCAGTGAGGAGGGATAGTACTGAGGGACTGGGAACACATTCATCTGCCCTGGGGCATAGAAGAAAACCTGTGGCTTAAAAGGACAATCAGAATGTAAAAGAACCAGCCCTAGAACACTGCCAAAGGATAGGAGGGGTGCTAGAATTCTCTCTAGGTCAGAGGGGCTGGTGAGCCCGATGGTTTACATTCCCCCTCCACCTTGATAGCATGAACAGGAGCAGGGTCTGAGTCCCTAGCCTACACCAGCCTAAGCCCTCCCACCAAGGTGGCACCAGCATGACACACACTGGACACACCTGTTTAGCATTCACTACAGCTGCAGTTGTCTAACCAAGGTGATACAGGCACTAAGTACCCTGGAACACTCCAAGCCTGCATCACCTCAGCTCCTGATGACTTGCTGGGGCAACCCCAGTACAACATGCCCTGGCATCTCTGGGCTTGCGACTGATTAAACTCCAATTGCCCCACCAAGGCGTGCCCTGCACAGAGCACCCCAGGACACCCTGGCCTGCACCCTGCTTTGACTCTAGCTGCCTCGCCCAGTCACCTCTTGTGTGAAGAGTCCCGTGACTGACCAAGCCTGCATCTGCTTTAGCTTCAGCTGTCTGGCCAGGGTGCTCTATGTACCCTGGGACACCCTGGCTGGTGCCTGCCTCAGCTCCAGACATCCTGCCAAGGCACCCTCTGCATGGAGGGCGCTAGAACCACCCTGGCCCATGTCCGCTTCAGCTACAGCCATCTTGGCAGGCAGTCCCAGCATAAAGTGCCCCAGGACACCCAGCCAACGGCAGCCACAGCTCTAACCAGCCAGACAAATTCACCAGGCATACACGATCTACACAGGGGATGAATATACACAAGATCATTCTTTCAAGGTTAGGAGAAATAGCTATTCTACCTAATTTATGGAAACAAATACAGAAAGCAAAATGAGGAGGAAGAGGAATATGCTCCAAACAAAAAAAAGCAAGACAAAACGTCCGGGAAAACAAAAAACAAACAAACAAACAAACAAAAAACCTAAATGCAATGGAGACAACAAATCTACCTAATAGTTCAGAGTAATGGTCATAAAGTTGTTCACTGGACTGGAAAGAGGAGTGGATGAATTCAATGGTAACTTCAACAAAAAGATAGAAAATATAAAAAAGAGCCAGTTAGAGTTGAAGAATATAAGAATTGAAATGAAAAGAATACCAGACTGAATCAAGAGCAAATTAGAGGATGAAGAAGAATGGATCGGTGATCTGTAAGACAGGGTAATGGAAAGCACCCAAAGTGAACAGCAAAAATATAAAAGAATGTTTTAAAATGAGGATACTTTAAGGATTCTCTTGGACATCAAGTGAACAAACATTTGCATTATAGAGACCTCAGAAAGAAAGAAGAGAAAAGGGCAGAAAACTTATTGGAAGAGATAACAGCTGAAAATTTTTCTAACATGGAAAAGGAAACAGACATCCTGTTTCAGGAAGCACAGAGAGTTCCAAACAAGATGAACCAAGGGGGTCCACACCATAACATACAATAATTAAAATGTCAAAGATCAAATATAAAGAGAGAATTTTAAAAGCAGCAAGAGAGAAGCAATTAGTAGCATACAAGAGAAACCACATAAGGTTTTCAGCCTATTTTTCAGCAGAAACTTTGTAAGCCAGGAGGGGTGGCATGATATATTCAAAGTGCTGAAGGGAAGAAAACTTACAACCAAGACTACTCCACCCAGGAAGATTATCATTCAGAATTGAGAGAGATAAAGAGTTTCCCAGACAAACAAGAGTTAAAAGAATTCATCCCACTGAACTAGCCTTACAAGAAAAGTTAAAGGGATTTCCTTAAGTGGAAAAGAAAAAGCCATGATTAAAAGTAAGAAAATTAGGGGCGCCTGAGTGGCTCAGTTGTCAAGCGTCTGCCTTCGGCTCAGGGCGTGATCCTGGAGTTCTGGGATCGAGCCCCACGTCAGGCTCTCCCACTGGGAGCCTGCTTCTTTCTCTCTCACTCCCCCTACTTGTGTTCTCTCTCTCACTGGCTGTCTCTCTCTGTTAAATAAATAAATAAAATCTTTAAAAAAAAAAGTAAGAAAATTATAAAAGGAAAAAATTTCATGAGTAAAAGCAAACATACAGTAAAGTTAGTAGAGCAATCACTTATAAAGCTAGTATGAAAGTTAAAAGACAAAAGTAAAATCAATTATATCTAAGAAATTAGCTAAGGAGACTCACAAAATAAAAAGAAGTAAAATATGACAACATATAAATAAAACATAGAGTGGGGAGTAAAAATTAAGTTCTTTTAGTGTTCAAACTTAAGTGACCATCAATTTAATATAGACTGTTATATTCTTAGGATGTTAAAATGAACCTCATGGTAACCATAACCCAAAAACCTTAATAGATACACACAAAAAAATAAATAAAGAGAAAGAAAGCTGAGTATAACAAAAAGAAAATCATCAATCACAAGGAAAGAGAGTGAGAGAAGAAGAAACGAACAGAGAAGAATTACAAAAACAACCAGAAAAAATTAACAAAATGGAAATAAGTACATACTTATCAATAATTAAATGTAAATGGTCTAAATTCTTCAACAAAAGACATAAAGTGATAGAATGGATTAAAAAAAAAAAAAGACCCTATACGCTGCCTACAATATCACTTCAGACCTAAAGACACATACAGACTGAGAGTGAAGAGACTGAAAAAGATATTCCATGCCGATAGAAGGAAAAAAAAATGCCAGGGTAGCAATACTTACATCAGATGAAAAAGACTTTAAAACAAAGACTGTAACAAGAGACAAAGAAGGGCGTTATATAATGAAGTATTAATCCAACAAGAGGATATAACAATTGTAAATATCTATGCACCCAACACTGGAATACCTAAAGACATAAAGCAAATATTAGCAGACATAAAGGGAAAAATCAACAGTAATATAATAACAACAGGGTACTTTAACACTCCCACTTACATTATTGGATAGATCATTCAAACAGAAAATCAATAGGATAACAGTGGCTTTGAATGACCCATTAGACCAGATGGACTTAACAGGTATATACAGAACATTCCACCCCAAAACAACAGAATACATATTCTTTTTCAAGTGTACATGGAACATTCTCCAGAACAGATCACACATTAGGCCATGAAACCAATCTCAATAAATTTAAGAAGACTGAAATCATATCAAGCATCTTTCCCGACCACAACAGTATGAAACTAGAAATCAATTCCAAAGAGGAAAAAAAACCCTAAAAACTTGAAAACACACAAACACATGGAGGCTAAACAACATGTTACTAACCAATGGGTCAACAAAGAAATGAAAGAAATAAAAAAAAAAATACATGGAGACAAATTAAAAAGAAAACACAACAGACTGAAATCTTTGGGGTGTGGGGAAAGCAGTTGTAAGAGGAAAATTTAATTTGATAAGAGCCTTTGTCAAGAAACAAGAAAAATCACAAACAATCTAAACTTACACTTAAAGGAACTAGAAAAAGAACAAAGAAAGCCCAAAGTTAGTAGAAGGAAGGAAATAAAAAGAATCATAACAATAATAAATGAAACAGAGAAGATCAATGAAACCACTTTGAAAAGATAAAATTGATAAACCTTTAGTCAGACTCATCAAGAAAAAAAGAAAGAGGACAAAAATAAATAAGATCAGAAATGAAAGAGAAGTAACAATTGATATCACAGAAATACAAAGGATTATAAGAGACAACTACAAAAAAGTCCATGCCAAAAAACCGGACAACCCAGAAGATATGGGTAAATTACTAGAAACATACAATCTTCCAAAACTAGATGAAGAAGAAATAGAAAATCTGAACAGACTGATTACTAATAACAAAATTGAATAGGTAATCAAAAAACTCCCAACAAACAAGAGTCAAAGACCAGGTGGCTTCACAGTGAATTCTATCACACATTTAAAGAAGAGTTAATATCTATTCTCCTCATATTATTTCAAACAATAGGAGAGGAAGGAAAGCTTTGAAATACATTACATGAGGCCAGCATTACCCTCATATCAAAACCAAAGACACTACAAAAAAAGAAAACTACCGGCCAATATCCCTGATGAATATAGGTGCAAAAATCCTCAACATAATATTAGTAAACCACGTTTAATAATACCTTAAAAGGATCAGTAACCATAATGAAGTGGGATTTATCCTGAGGATGCAAGGATTGTTCAATATTTGGAAATCAATCGATGTGATAAACATTAACAAAATGAAAGATAAAAATCATATGATCATCTCAATGGACACAAAAAAGGCATTTGATAGAATTCAATATCCATTCATGATAAAATCTCTCAACAAAGTGAGTTTAGAGGAAAATACCTGAAAACAGAAGCCATATATAACAGACCCACAGCTAACATCATACTCAATGGTGAAAAACTGAGAGGTTTCCCTCCAAAGTCAGAACAAGACAAGGATGTCTACTCTCACCACTTCTATTCAACATAATACTGAAGGTCTAGTCACAGTAATCAGATAAGAAAAAAAGGCACTCGAATTGGTAAGGAAGAAGAAAAACTGTCCCTATTTAAAGATGACATAATACTATATATAGAAAACCCTTAAGATATCACCAAAAAAACTAGTAGAACTAATAAAGGAATTCAGTAATGTTGCAGGATATAAAAGTATAATATACAGAAATCTGTTGTATTTCTATACACTAATAATGAAGTAGCAGAGAGAAAATAAGAAAACAATTCCATTTACAACTGCACCAAAACAAATAAAATACCTAAGAATAAAATTAACCAAAGAGGTGAAAGACCTGTACTTTAAAAACTATAAAACACTGATGAAAGAAATTGAAGATCACATAAACAAATGGAAAGATATACCACGTTCACAGATTGAAAGAATTAATATTGTTTAAATGTCCATTCTACCTAAAGCAATCTACAGATTCAAGGCAATCTCTATAAATATAGAATTAGAACAAATAATCCTAAAATTTGTATGGAACCTCAAAAGACCCTAAATTGCCAAAGCAGACTTGAGAAAGAAGAATATAGTTGGAGGTATCACAATCCAAGATTTCAAGATACAATATAAAGCTCTAGTAATCAAAACAGTATGGTATAGTTATAAAAATAAACACAGTGATCAATGGAACAGAATAGAGGCCCAGAAATGAACCCATGCATATATGGTCAATTAACCTATGACGAAGGAGGCAAGACTATACACTGGGGAAAAGCCAGGCTCTTCAATAAATGGTGTTGAGAAAACTGGAAAGCTACATGCAAAAGAATGAAACTGGACCACTTTCTAACACCATACACAAACATAAACTCAAGATAGATTAAAGACCTAAATGTGAGGCCTGAAACCATAACCTAGAAGAAAACATAGGCAGTAATCTGCTTGACATTAGTCTTAATAGCATTTTTCTAGATATGTCTAGAAGGGAAACAAAAGCAAAAATAAGTTATTAGGACTATGTGAAAATAAAAAGCTTTTGTATAGTGAAGGAAACCACCATCAAAAGGAAAAGGTAACCTACTGAACAGGAGAAGATATTTGTAAATGATATATCTGATAAGAGGTTAATATCTAAAATATTATACAACTTATACAACTCAACAGCAAAAACAACAACAAAAAACAAAAACAAAAACAAAACCCCAAAGAATAAGATTAAACAATGGGCAGAGGACCTAAATACACATTTTTCCAAAGAAGACATACAGACGGTCAACAGACACATGAAAAGATGCTCAATATCATTCATTATCAGGAAAATGCAACTTAAAACCATAAAGACATATTACTTTACACCCGTCTGAATAGCTACAATCAAAAAGACAAGAAATAACAAGTGTTGGCCAGGATATGGAGAAAAGGGAACCCTTGTGCACTGTTGGTGGGAAGGTAAATTGATTCAACCACTGTGGAAAACAGTGTGGAGGTTTATCAAGTAATTAAAAATAGAAATACCATACAATTCCATAATTTCACTACTGGGTATTTACCCAAAGAAAATGAAAACAACAATTCAAAAAGATATATGCTTATGTTTACTGAAGCATTATTAAAATAGCCACGATATGGAAACAGTCTAAGTGTCCATTAATAGATGCATGGATAAAGAAGATATGGAACAGATATACAGTGGAATATTAGTCATAAAAAAGAGTGAAATTATGCCATTTGCAGCAACATGGATGGACCTATGAGGTGTTATGCTAAGAAAATAAATCCGACAGAAAGATAAGTACTGTATGATTTAATTATATGTAGAATCTAAAAAACAAATCATATGAACAAAGTAAAAAGCAGAAACAGACCTATAAATACAGAGAACAAACTGATAATTGTTAGAGGGGATGGGGTTGGGCAAAACGGGTGAAGGGGAGTGGGAGGTACGGGCTTCCTGTTATCCAATGAGTAAGTCACAGGGATGAAAGGTTCGGCGTGGGGCATAGAGTCAATAGTACTGTGATAATGTCGTATGGTGAGAGATGGGAGCCGCACTTGTGGTGAGCACAGCATAAGGTATAGAGTTCTCCAATCACTCCGTTACACATGAAACTACTATAACATTGTGTGTCAACTACAATAAAAAATAAAAAAGGTAAATATTATTCGAAGAATCAGAAAAATACTAAATAAAATTTTATTTTTGACCATTTAATTCCAAATATTCAATTTAATTCATTTTAAAAATATAGAATTACTTCATTGAATCAATCAATTCAATCCATTTTTCTTAGCATCTTATATACGAAATCCTAGTCTCCATTCAGTTCTTCATTTCAAAGATTATATTCCAAAGAGGACACAGAGTTAATACTATGGAAATTCTTACCACCCATCCTAGTCAATTTAGGTGAAAGAAGTGTTTTCTTCAAATACCCAGAGAACGACCTTCTTTATTTTCTTGCCTGGGTAAACAAGCCTGAAGAAGTTTGACCTTTAGGTCGATTTTATAAAGTTACTCTTCAAATAAACCTATACATTGTGATGCCAAATGACAATGAACTTGTTATTTGTGGAAAGATCTCAAGAGCCAAAATTTCCTTCAAATTCCAACCCAGCCACTTATTCAATATGAGCTTTATGAGAAGTTATTTAATTTATAAACCTGTTTCTTCTTCTAACAAGACAATTATAAAAACTGCTACCACATAGAATTAAGACAGCTATGCACAGAATTCTGAAAGTAAATAAGTAATACGTGAAAAGCCCTTATTAGAGTGGTTGGGGCTTATGTAAATACTTATTTTAAATTTTCATTGTTGTTTTTCCTCCATTTATGTCTGCCACAGTTGAAAGCAAGAAAAACCTCAATTATCACAGAATTTGTAAGATAATTTAATAAACTATATAAATACTAGTCTTTGAAATTTTGTCAGTAGACTAAATTTAAATATTTAGACACTTATTCTATATAAAAAAACACTGATAGTGTTATCATAATCATTTCCCCACTTATTTTTCTTTTTATTCAAAATGACTAGCTAGCTTATGTGCATATTTTCAGAAGTTTGATAAAAAAATTGCACAACAAACAGAATTGTACATCTTTAAAAGCAACTATACAAAAAATATTTATCAGAAAAATTTTTTAATGCACTAAATGTCCTGTGGCTTATTTTTAGACCTTAAAAATTTAATTTTATGGTATTAAAAATACAATTAATTTACCATTATCTATAACAAATGAAGCGTATCTTTTGTTCTATTTTTTATTCACATTTTAAGATATAAAAAGAGTTGCTTTTAATTCTTCACAGCACAATGAAGAAATGTTTGTTAATTAATTAATTGATTATTTAATGATTTTTTGAGGGGGGAAGGGTGTGAATGGGGTGGGGGAGGGAAAGGAGAGGAAGAGAATTTTTTTAAAAAGAGATTTTATTTATTCATTTGTCAGAGAGAGTGAGCGAGAGAGCACTGGGAGTGGCAGAGGGAGAAGCAGGCTCCCCACTGAGCAGGGAGCCCTATGTGGGAATCAATCCCATGACCCTGGGAGCATGACTTGAGCTGAAGGCAGATGCTTAACTGACTGAGCCACCCAGGTGCCCCAAGAAAAAGAATCTTAAGCACACTCCACACTGAGTGCAGAGGTCCACAAATCGTGACCTGAGCCAAAATCAAGAGTCAGACATTCAACCAACTGAGCCACCTAGGTGCCCAGAAATGTTTGTTAATTGGCAACTGAAGACAAGTTTAGAGACTTTATAAGTAAAAATTTAGAGAAATTATAGATTGAATTGAATTGAATGATCAAATTTTAAAATGAACAAATAAAAGTAGATCAAGGATGAAAGTAGTGAAATGCAGCACAAAAGTATTATCACCGAAGTGCCAGGTAATATATGAACGTACTATATACTTGATTGTGTGGTTCTAAACATAAATGACATAAATTATCTTAATCATTTTTCTTTTTGAATTTTTCAGGCAATTTTTTTTATTGACTTATTTACACTCTATATCTCAAAGCAGAAATAAATCAATGGGCAATCTTTGGGAAACTAATTTTGTTCTGGGGCTGATGATTCAGACAAATAATAGGTCACGAGCATATCAATTTAGGGTATCTGCTCTTACAGTTTATTAAAGAACATGTTCTAGAGAAGGGTATATAAAGAGAGGTCAGTGGTATACATTGTAAGATTTCCTGACAATCACAAAGAATCTATAACAAAAATAATTTTCAATAATACTATGAAACTACTATGTCCTTGGAGCAAGAACTGAATCCTTATAATAACATTTTCATCTCCTTGCTCCCACTCTCTTTTTTTTCCTTTTTTCTTCTCTTCCTTCATCTCATTCGAAAAATATTCAAGTTGTTTATCTCTATACTAAATGCTCTTAGAAAAAGTGAACTTTTGCTATTCATTCTGTTGGATTCATATTCTTTGTTAAAGTGATTTTAAAAGGCTTTATATACAATAGATATAAATACTGATTTACCACTGATGGAAAGAAAGAATCAAAACTATTCAAATAAATTAATTTTCTTGTAATTATCAATGGAATTGTCTTATTTGAATTCACTCAATTCCTCACTATGAAATGCTGAAGAAATAAAATATACCAGTAAAGCATGAGTCTGGATAAACATTAGAATAGAGGGTTCAAAGGAAAAGGTGGGGACATTAGCAAAACCTACTTTCTCATCCTGACCATGATGTTATCTAAGTGGGTGACCTGGGGCAGGTCACCTACCTTGTCTGGGCTCTAATGTTATCACTTGTAAAGTCTGAGGTTAGGAATTCATAATCTCTAAGGATGCTTCCAGCTATAAAAGGTGTCATATACAGTCAAACTAACTAATGAAAGGAAGATATTTTACTTTGATTTATGAAACCTAATGTAATTCATTGTATTGTCTCTTTTCTCTGATGAAAGCCCCATGAGAACTGCTAATGAGGAGTCAAAGTGCCTCATAGAGTTTTGAGCCCCTTATCTTCCCACATTAATGAACAGGTACAAGGCTAAGGGAAGAGAAGCAGCGAAGCATAAAATGAGAAAATGGTAGAACAAGGAGTATGGTTAATCTATAAACTGAAAAGCCTGCAGCTGGACATTTGGGAATGGACCATCCACTGTAGCTAGTTAGAAAAGGTTTTTGTTTTTAAACTTTTTACAAATCGGATTTATAAGAACTGTGTATCAGGATATGGGAAAAGGATTGTTATGTGCCTTATATACTATTTTGCCCTAGAATCCATAGTATATAAGGATTGTTTGGGGGCTATTTTTTCCTTCCCTTTATTTGTTTTATACTCGTTCATTCAATTTGGATGCGATCTTCTCAGAGGAAGCGTGAGACTTTTTATATGTTTCAGAAAACGCATTTTTGTGTGTAGCTGTATAAAACTAAGTTACAAATTAGTAACAGAACAAAGTGGGAAAATGAATCAAGTAAAGGATTTTTTATTTCGGGGCATATACTTAGGAATCTAAAAATACATTTTGTATTTAATGAGCATAACAACATGTATTATAAGCACACTGTGGTTTCAGAATAAAACTACATTGGAATCTGTGAGAAAAAGACTGTTATATAGTACCTGGCATGCAGTTGGTAAATGAATGAATGAATGAATGATTGGGGGAAAAGAGAATGATGGGAAGGTTACTTTATATTAGAGTCATCGTAGTGACTAAATTAATGACTGACCATAAAATGTAAAAATCCCCATCATAGAGCAATGATTACCAACCATTTTACCACCATGGATCTTGAGGTTCGAATTTTTTTAAAAAAGATTTTATTTATTCATTTGTCAGAGAGAGAGAGCACAAGTAGGGGAGTGGGAGAGGGAGAAGTGGGCTCCCCGCTGAGCAGGGAGCCTGATGTGGGACTCGATCCCAGGACCATAACCTGAGCCCAAGGCAGACACCTAACCGACTGAGCCACCCAGATGCCCCTTGAGGTTTGAATTATGTCTACTAAACAGAATACATGTGTTTGGTAGTAATTTATTTTTGGCCTTTTTAACAACAGTGACATAGAATGATAACACTGATAGAAGTGACTGCATGTTAGATTCATTACAAATCCAGGTAACGGAGCAGAGTGGTTGAGGGCATGGATTTGTCATGAAGAGCTATGGACTCTTGACCAGACTGTCTTGGTTGAGACCCCAGGTCATTAGCGGTGTGGCCTTAGATAAGTTTTTAAAAACTGTTTTATGTCTTAATTTCCTCATCCTAAACAGTGGGTAACAACTGTGGCAACTTCACAATGTTGTTTCGAATGAATCCGTGAAAAGCACCTAGAACAGTGTCTAGAACATAGGGAGCCTCCGCATTACGAGACCCGAGTGCTTACACAGACTATTCCCAATACTCTTAGGAACACACCACAGTCAGCATTATGCCCAACTTATAGATGAGAAAACTGAGGCCTGTTGAGATGAAAATTCACCCAGTTTAACAAAGACTGTTCAGGTCTAGACCTCAATCCTGTTCCTTTCCTCTTGTCTCTCTTCCTCCTTCCTTATTTTGCCTTTTCTCTAGAACAGCAATCTTTTTTTTGTTAAAAAGATTTTATTTATTTATTTGACAGAGACAGCCAGCGAGAGAGGGAACACAAGCAAGGAGAGTGTGAGAGGGAGAAGCAGGCTTCCTGCCAAGCAGGGAGCCCGATGCAGGGCTTGATCCCAGGACCCTGGGATCATGACCTGAGCCGAAGGCAGATGCCTAACGGGTGAGCCACCCAGGAACCCCTCTAGAACAGCAATCTTGATCAGCAAGAGATAACCAGTGCCGTCACAGTACATTAATATAATTCCAGGCAGAATCAAAGGTGCCTGACATTTCAATTAGCCTGTGCAACTTTATTGAAAGTGAACTTGCAATTTCTAACTCTCAGAAATACTGGAAATAGCATAAGGAACCCCTCCATTTCTTTCAGATTAGGACCCACTGTGACAAGCGGTTTACGTAAAAGAGAGCTTCCAGTTTGCCATTTCAGAATTCTTAACACTTTAGTTTTAGTGAAATCATTTAAATATTGCCATAAATAAGATGATAAGGGAGAGGGAGAAAAGGTCTTGTTTATTTTTTAATGGAGAAGTCTTGATTTTATCATTCTCCAAATAGGAAGACACCTATGTTTTTAAAAGTCCGTATCACAACCGCCTTGGGGTGTAATGAAGAAACAGTTTTGCAAATAATGACTTATTTCATAGAAAGCCCAGGACATTTATTCTTTCTGTATCTGTTGCAGAGGAAAAGAGCATCAGTACCACGACCACTGCTGGTTCGAACACTCACAGGGAGGTTTATAATGCATTTGCTGCCTTTTCCTGGCGGCTGCTGTTGTTATGAGGGCGCAGGCTGGGCGGGCTCCAGGGCCACACACAGACAGTGTTCAGATGTGACAGTATCTTTTATGGAGCAGAGCAAAGAGAGACACACCCTCAAAAAGGGAGGGAGGCCAGAAATGAAGCAAAGCCACACAATCCCCCTCATTACCCTAACCACCCACAGCACCGGGAAATGGCGATTCAAGTCTTGGCTGCAGACAGATGAAGGCGAAGGCTGAATGATGGATAAGCCCTATGAAGTTAAAATAGGGTGACTTGAAGAATACAAATACTATTTTTTTTTTTAAAGTAGAGCCTACTTATTCATGTCTCTGACTTTTGGGAGTGGTACTTCATCAACCCTGTCCTTACAGCTCACCACTGGGTCTGTGCTTTAAGAAAACACCCTTTGCCGGGAGGCCCTCACCGGGTCCAAACTCCCGCCCCTTCTCCACTCCGGACGGTGCCGTGCTTTCCACCGTCATGTTCCTGAGACTCTCCCTCCTCAAACAGCTCTCTTCAGTATTGCTGTTTCCCTTTACCCCTCCCCCCTCACCTCTGTCCCCCCACCTTTGTGGTGGTGTTTGCTTTCCCCTTAGTTTGGCCAAACACTTTCACTTTTGTCTTTAGAAAGCTTTTAGGTTCCACTTCTTCCTGGGGGTGGCCTCCTCACGGAGTGAAACAATGTGGCCATCCCCAGCTCTCATGGACCTCACTGCTGCCTTCCTGAGGGGCAGCCTGGCCTTGCCCCTGGCCTCACCCGGTGGCTGCCTATGTGGTTAGCAGCCCTGTTCCCCATGCGGTTCCTGCTAGGAGACCCTGGTCTCTGAAGACGCCCCCTGAGAACTTCCCTGTCTCTTAGCAGTAGGTCAAGTGCAGGTCCCCGGTAAGGATAAAACCATTAATTTATACCAAAGCTGTTGATGCTTCTCAAATCCCCAGAATTCAGAGTCGAGTATAGTCCTGCTGCATGTTTGAGTAAACACAGAACGGGCGATGAAGGGCAGTGGCAGGAGAGGTTGGAAGGGTGCTGAGGACGGCTCCCGTTCCGTGCGGCTTCATGGAGGGCTGGCACGACTGGGCAGAAAATAAATTCTTAACCCCCAATGTCATTGCCAAGTACATCCGTTAACTAACTAGGTGTTGGCTACCACCTTCCCAGTGTTTTTGCTGCTGTCATTCTCTGGCTATAAAAATTTTAGAATATTTTTTACTGAAATTTTTTTCTTTTTAATAGAGCCTTAAGCTCTTTGGAATAAAGGTACTACATGAAGCTACTAAATCCATCAAAATGGCAACACAACTTTATGGAGTGTTTTTATAAGTTATATAGTTCATTCCCCCCCCCCCCAAGTTCTATATGAGTTCTGGGGTGAATCTGGAAACTTTTTCCTTTTAAAAAAAATATATATAACTTATAAAAATAGTACATGTTCATGGTAAAGTCAGACAAACAGAAATAAACTAAACAGTTCAGAAGAGGAGACATGGGACCGAAAACCCCTCCTCCAGCCTCGCTCCCCAGAGCAGTGGTCCTCAGCTGCAGATGAGTTTGCCTTCCGGGGGACGTGTGGCAATTTCTAGAGACATTGCTTGTTGTTATAATGGAGAGGGGGTGGTGTTGCTACTGGCATTTCGCAGGGGAAACAGAGCTGCTGCTCAACATCCCACAACGCCCGGGACGGCCTCCTCAGCAAGGAACTACTCAGCCCAAACTGTCGTTAGTGCCTCTACGCGCTACCCTGGCCCGGAGGGGCGGCGGTAAGCTATGGTTTACATGTTTTTCCAGAAAGTGTAAAATATATACGTCTACCTTTTTCATTTTTTTTTTTTTTTACACAAATAGACTGAGTATATCCCCCAATAATCTGCAACCTGCTTTTTCCACCCAACAATGTCTCGGTTATTTTTCCATATTGAGATGTACAGTTTACCTCATTATTTTAAAATGTTGAAGAGTTTTCAATTGGCTCATTATACCATAAAATATTTAACCAGCTCTCAAAAGGAGATAATTTGGTTGTCTTTCATTTTCCTTCATTATAAAGGGATCTGCCAGAAAGGATTTGAAAGAGAAAGAGAAACTATACAAAGGGCTGGATTTTCCACGGGGCTTTTGCTGCTTTACTTTTGCTCAGAATCTGACTTAGAGGTTACGTTCACAATGAGAGGCTGAATCAGTGTCTGCTTTTCAAACCCCAGTTTTCTCTTGACTGTATCACACAGGAGTGTGGGAGGAGGAAATACGAGCGACTGCTTTTTTGTCCCTCTTCTTTTCTACCAGCCATGGAGGAGTTTCTCCAATAGACATTTTTAATGTCTGGCTCACAAGCCAGCAAATCAAGGCAGCTGTGGAAATGTTAGGCTTAGGGGGCTCGCCGTATCTGAATTACATCCAAACTTTTAAAAGAACCCGGATTAGGTTTAAAATATGCTAGAGATTTAGTCTGTCCCCGAGGTTACTAAAGCAGTGACACTTCAAAGCCAACTCCTCACTAAGTTTTTCTTCTTTTTTCCTTCTGAAGGAGGTCAGCCCAGGAATTCAGTCAGTTGATATCTTTTGCTGCTTTCCTGTGTCTGCCTTCATTCTGGGTTATAGAACTAGGGCTGGGACATGTTACACCATCGATTCCCAACTGCACAGCACGGCTATTGTTTGTATAGGGATGCTCACATTGACCATGGAAGGTAGATGTTACTTCCAAGACCCCAAAGAGGAGGCTCCCACAAGGAAAATACTATGTAATGATTTCCACTTTGCAAGAACGTAACTGACCCCAAGTGCCATACGTGGTAACTCTTCAACTATATGGATTTACCTATTTCATCTCACTTGAAGCAGCATGAATTTGATTTTCTCTCAAATTCGTCTCTGCCACTTGGGTGAAAACTGGTCAAAGTTCATACCTGGAGGAATTGCTTTAAAAGAAGAAACAACTGTTTTAAGAAACACTTGCCTCCCACCTAGAGGGGTTATAACATGTCTTTGTTAAAATGCAAAAACAAAATGGGAAAACTGCTTTGCATTGTGCCTTCCTTTAAATATATTTATATCAGTTGTTACACCTTAACCTGTTACCCACTTTCTTTAGCCTCGCTGCATTTCACTCATGGCAACAGGCAGCCATCCCCATATAAACAGCTTCCTGCTTTTCCCATAGAGATAAAAATAAAAGAGTAAAAATGACCAACTGTCTTGTAAGACCTCAAATATAAACAGGATTATTTTTAAGGGCTCTCACAGAAACGTCCAGAAGTAGCCGTAGGTCATGAAGGGCTGGTCCTGGAATCACTGTCTCCCTGGTGTATGATTTTGCCGTGCATTCCCTAAGGGCTGTCTCATGGATGAAGTGAAAGGCCACACGTGAAAGGTAAGCAGGGTCCAAAAGTCAGTTATTGCTTCCTCTGCTAATGATTCACTAAATGACTTTGAGTAATTCACTCATTTCTTCCATCCGATGAAGTTGTTTGACATGAAGGAGAAGTGGCAAAGTTTTCTTATCTTCTCAGGAGCCGAAAGCTATCACAACAGGGTTGGAGCCAAGCCTCCTTGCAATGGTTTTTCCATCAGTCTTTTGTGAGGGCACATGTATAAGGGCTCAGCTGTTGGAACATGACCAGAAGGGAAAGTGCACCCTTGTGTAGGTAGCAGAGTCAACAGGCAAAAGGAGTTAAAACAAGAAGACCTGTTGGAAGAGAACAGGAATGTGGAAGACGTTGTCTTCATTTGGTCTATGAACTTTCCTTACCTTTTTACCACTTCATGTTTTAGAAGCCATGGCAGAAGTTTCAAAGGGTAAGAAG
Organism: Ursus arctos; assembly: GCF_023065955.2. NCBI lineage: Eukaryota > Metazoa > Chordata > Mammalia > Carnivora > Ursidae > Ursus > Ursus arctos. The sequence goes on from NW_026622952.1 coordinate 37,689,763, forward strand.
ACTGTTTAATGATGTCTAAGAAAGAACTACTCCTCTACTTTTAATCCCTTTCCCTGGGGATTAAAAGTTCAGGAAGACTCTCAATGGGGGACACACGCAATGTTCAGTCCACCATTCCCTAATCCCATTCCTCCACCATGCTCTTCCCACATACCTTTTTCAGCTGACTGTTCTTACAGAGTAAATGGTGGATTATTACAATATTGTATAGCAACATTACCCAAAAATTATTTGTATTTGTTGTATTTCACAATCCTTAGGTGATATTAAATAGCTCAAGTGATAGGACATTCTCTTCCTAAAACTCTATACCATAGTTTAAAATGGTGCCTTGCACATGAATTAGCCTCATTAAAATTAATGTCTTCAAGTTATGAAGAATGATAAGAATGAAGAACAAAAAGTGTAACTTCTTGTCCTTCTTCTTGCCATCACAGCATCATAAAAAAAAGAATAAAAGAAAAAAAAGAATCTTTTCATTCATCATGAGTGGTAAGTGAACTGGATTGTTAACAAAGCAAAACAGAAAATAACGTATTTGTGCAATACAGGTTTTTAAGTTTCCATGCCTAGAGAGTTGCATAGAAATAGTACAGGGCTGCACCTTCCAGGGAAGTTATTTTTTCTAACGGAACAATTACTGAAAATTGGGACCGAAATTATAGTTTGCACATTGTAATGCACTGAAATTCCGTTCTACATGACTCTAAAAAGCATTGTACGCTATCCAGTTGTGGGGATGGAATAAAATTACCACAGGAGATTTCTGATATCATTCTTCAACCCAAATGCTGCCTGTTACACATGGAAATTCCATGGATGGGTAAAAGTAGGAAACCAAGGTGACATCCGTTGAGTTAATGCTTTGTGGATTATGACCTTTCTTAATGGAAAGGGACAAGTATTCCATTTTTTGGTATGCATTAAAAATATGAGTATATGTATCAATAGATATATATATACACACACAAATCTATATATTGTATATGAGTAAAAAGTTTACTCATAATTTTGCTACTAAAAGCTGTATGATAATGACATATTCCTACAACTTTTTAAGATAAAAAACTTTTGAATCAAAGGGAACTTAAAAAGAAATCACTTTTTTTTTTTTTCCAGAGACAGACCAAATTTTCCATTATCATGAACTGGCTACTTACTGATTTTTAAAGATTTACTCATTTACTTGGGAGAGAAAGAGAGCGTGCCCACGCACACACGTGAGTGGGGGGAAGGGCAGGGGAGCAGGAGAGAGAGAACCTCAAGAAGATTCCCTGCTGAGCACAGAGTCCGACTTGGGGCTCCATCCCAGGACCCCAAGGTCGTCACATGAGCTGAAATCAAGAGTTGGCCCTTCAACTGATGGAGTCACCCAGGTGCCCCCTGAACCAGTTATTTATAAACATGATTACTAGTGACATCCTGGAAAAGGAATCTAGGGGAATTCAAATTAGTTTTTGAAAAATGACCCCCAATTTATTATATCCTCCCTGAAACTATTAGCAACTTGCTTTTCCTTAATATGCAAATGTCTCTGTCTCCCAGATTTTCCCGTAACCATTTCTCTTTTGTTCTATTTCTAACAGCTCACTTATTTTCCTATTTGTCAAAAGGGGCTAATGTGAGTATATGCTCTCTCTCGGAATGTCATATATTTCTTATATTTGGTTCATTTTTTATAAGCTTTCATAAAAATCTATGCATGTATTTACTCACTTCTTGATTTACTGATGTGGTTTCAATATACACTTTTCAAAGTTAATGTTGTCAGTAATGGGCCAAACGAGCAGATGCCTCCTGAGATGATCTTTTCTTGTGGCGTTTCTGCAAGTACGGATCTTGAATCTAATCATGAAGAAACACCAGAGAAACCCAATCATATATAAAAAACCCAATATATAAAATAAGGGGCCTGTACACTTTAAAAATAATGGGAAAACACACGAAAAAGGCCAAGTGACTATTCCAGATTCAAGGATACTAAAGAGACATGAGCTTTACATACAGGGGCTAATCCTGGCTCAGATCCTGGACTTGAGGGACAAAAAAGCTCTAAAGGATATTATTGAGACAAGTGGCAACATTTGCAGATGGATTACAGATTAGGGAAGTGCACTGATGCTGCATTTTCTGATTTCAATAATTGCACTGTGGTTACATAAGAGAACATCTCTGGTCTTAGAAATCATACGCTAAAGTGTTTAAGTGGAAAGGGGCATGATGCCTATAGTGTGCGCTCATGGGATCTGTAAAATTTATATATATATATATATATATATATCTGTTATATATAATGAGAGAGAGAGAGAGACAGACTTGACAAAGGGGATAAAGGTAACAAATAGGAAGCCTGTGTAAAGTGTACACTGAACTTCATAACATTTTTATTAACTTTTCTAAGTTTGGAATAAAAATATGAAGTATGAAAATAAAAACTTAGTGAAATGAGTAATAAATATGCCCCTTTTTTTAGTATTTTAATCACCTTTCTTAGGGCATAACTTGGGGCTTCCTGTTGTGGGGAATAATAATCTTTATGTTCATGGATATTTTTTTCCTACATCTGTTCTTGGGGTCCACATCACATGCCACAACAGCCCCAGCTTTTCCGAAACCTCCTGCTATAATTAATGAGGAATCTGGTGCAGTGTTAATTTTGAGTAAAAAAGCTGTGGGTTGAATGACAGCACCAGCTGACGGGAGGCACTGGTGCTGTTGGATTCCAGGCAGGCAGAACACATCCAGCTGTGGGGGCCTGGGAGGCCCAGAGGAGAAACATGTGAAAAAAAGAGTTTTATAAAATGCTTGTAGTCTGGAAAATAAGGAATGCTAATTATTTTCCAACAATTTTGGAAGCAAAATTAAGTTCTAGCAAAAGCATGGAAATCAGGGAGGAAAGAGAAGCATACAAAATGTTAAAACTCACTTCTTTTAGCTGTGGTCTTTTATGGTATTCTGTAGCCTCTTCTGTCTTTTCCTTTCAATGCAATTCTTTTAAATGAAATTCTCTTTATATTTCATTTATGAAATGTTCAGCTTTTTTTGACACGTTAGGGTGTAATAATTAGGAATATAAATGCTATATGGCATATAGTATATATATCATTCAAAAAACATTTGTTGAACATACTGACCTATATACAAGCCACGGAGCTTGAGCGTAAGAGACTCTAAAGGTACAGAGACTAATAATATAAAGTCTGCATTTTGCAGGAACAAACCGTGTGAAGTTCAGAGTGTAGGGGAAAAACAGTTACACAGATTATGAGAAGATTAAAATTCTTTGTTGACTAAGTGCTGTAATGGGCATGCAGTGCTCTGGGGACTGACAAAAGGGGGCATTTGGAAAGGAGTGGTTATGAGGGAACCTCCTGGAGGAGTTTTAGGTCCAGGTCAGAGTGAAGAGAAATCCAAGGAGTGAGCGAGAGGACGATAGGCATTTCTTCACTTTCGACTTTGCTGACCCTGTGGAAGGTATAATCAAGGGATTTTGGATTACTATACCTGTAATTTGAGTTCTAAGCCCTTAGCAGTCAAATTGTAGACATTTAGCATCCTCGTGTCCTTTCTGAGGTCTTGGCGGACTTATCCCAGGACTTTTCTGGGTCTGCTACTTGGCATCAGTGTGACCTCTGAGGCCACTAGACTTAACCCTTTCTGTCTCATGGCATCCACACCCACTGTCCTGCTGGGGTTCCTGGGAGATTTTTGGGAGCCAGTCCAGCCTGATTAAGGAACTACCCCTTTCTAAATGACAGGGAACTTCTAAAGAGCATGGCCTTCATTATCCTGGGGCTATCTGAAGCATCAGTGTGTTAAGATGCCATACTGCACTCTGCCCCAGGGTACCCACTGTTTTGGAAGTGTGTTGTCATTATCTCTTTGATATTGCCTCTTCAGCTATTTTTGAACCCTGATGGAAAATATGGTCGACCTGGCCTTATTGTCTCCTAAACTCTTTTCGATATTTTTCTTTTTTGCTCCACTAGCCAAATTCAGGATAGTTTCTTTGGATCTATCTTCTAGTTTACCAATTTTCTCTTCAGTTGTATCTACCCTCTTTACTCTGTCCACTGAGTTTTTAATTTCTAAGACTTCTATTTGATTCTTTGAAAAATATTCTTTCCCCCCCTATAGTCTCATGTTCCTGGCTATTTTCAAGTTCTTCCTTAATTAGTTTATGATTATAAGCATAATTATGCTATATTCTTTTTTTTTTTTTAAGATTTTATTTATTTATTTGACAGAGATAGAGACAGCCAGCGAGAGAGGGAACACAAGCAGGGGGAGTGGGAGAGGGAGAAGCAGGCTCATAGCAGAGGAGCCTGATGTGGGGCTCGATCCCGTAAGGCCGGGATCATGCCCTGAGCCGAAGGCAGAAGCTTAACCGCAGGCGCCCCCATAATTATGCTATATTCTGTATCTAAAAATTCCAATATTTGAAGTCTTTGTGGTTATTTTCTGCTGTCTTTTGTTTTGGTTGACTCTATATTTTATTGTTTCCTTGGATGTTTGTGACTCTTCATTAGAAGCTCATATTCTTTTTAACTGTGGAATTTCATGAATGTTCAGATGGAAGTAATGTTCCTCTGAAGAGAATTTGCATTTGCTTTTTTTCAGTCATCTTCACATACTCTTTAACTGGACCCCTTTAAATAAAATGTCTCTGCTGAAAGTTCTGAATCACATAGGTAGGTGAATTTGAACTTCAGTGCTGTAAATTCTCAATATAGCTTAATTTCTTTTCTTTTTCTTTTTTCTTTGCTCCAGGATTTGGGATAGGCAAATTTTTGTGCTGTCCACTTCTATAAAGTGGGTTTATTTTTCATTCATCCTAAGGCTGAGAGTGTGTAGCTCTTTAATGTCTCAGCACTCTGTGGACATAGCTTCCTACTGACTTTCCCACCTTGGGCATGTATTTATCTCCCGTCCTCTATACCCCATGCAGCTGTCATGGTGGAAACTCAAAATTTCAGTGCTTAGCTCAACCTCTCAGAGGAAAATCTGGCTTTGGCCCTTGCTTAATTCCTGGGTTTCTTCTTTCACTTTAATTTTGGCCTCTGTGGATTCTGCTCATTTGTGCCAGTTTAGCAATGCAATTAAAGATGTATTTTTTTACTTAATTCAACATTTTAGTCATTTTCATTGGCAGGGTCTTTCAAAATATCTGGTCTATCATAGTGCCAGAAACAGAAGTTGGCTCTAAGCTGTGTAACAGGCAAAGAGAAGAGGGAAATCTAATCAATTACATGGTCACAGGGGCCAGGAGAAAAATGGTTCTCAGTTGCTTTGGAGAGATACAACAATTTTTGGCACCGAGGCCAGACTGGGATTTTTCTCAGCAGCCATTCTAACAGGCACCATAGTCTTTCTTGTTGCTTTCATGGTCCAGGAGGCTGCTCCATCAGTCTTTGGAACTGATGTCCTTCACAGTGCCAAGGCTGGGTGGATGTGTGGCAGTGAAGAAGATCCAGGAAGATAAATTACTCTTTCCACTTAGTGTTATACTCAGTACAATGGGTCCCAAAATAATGTAGCTTTCCCAAGAGGCTTCTGAATCATCATGCCTATACTTACAGTTTCTTAGACATGCTCAGACAGATTGGAATCTCTTATAGCCAGGCATAGAAGATAATTTTTTACTTAAGCAGCACAGAGTTGGCCTCTAAATGACATGGGTGGAATGGGTCTACTACCCTGTATTAAACTGAGTCATGGCATCTTTTACAGCCGTTTTTATGGCATGGTCCAACCATCTAAAGACGTGTCTCTAGATAAGCTGAAATCAAAGATCAAAATGTTTTGCAATTAAAGAATACCTCTGTAATTGTTAGCTGTTATAGGCTTTATATCCTGTTCTAGTTATATTTGAGTGCAGTTTGCTGGTAATTAAAGTGTATAAAGTGAAAGAATACTTACTTGGTTAGATGGGACTGTTAAGATTAAAGAAGTTAATTATTAGTCACATCAAAATTTGGACAGTTGTGAATGGTATTTGGCTAGACTTGTTTTCTAAATTAGTGAATGGATTATATGGCAAATGGAATCCTAGATTTCTATTTCAATTTAAATGAAAATATGTGGAAATATTAATTAAAAAAACTATTTGCAAGGAAAGCTTTTATACCTGGGAGAGTTGGGAGGGAAAAACTTTATAGTATAAAGTAAGAAAAATTCAGTGAATTGGTAATAGCAATTGTCAAGAAGGGATTTATGGGGTGGGAATAAACTTCAGTTAAAGATGAAATGACTGCCTTGTAATTTTTGACAGATTTTAGGAAAGAAAGGGTTGAAAGCAATTGTGTGAGTCCCCTTATCTTGTACAGTGAAAGCAGAACTAACGTTCTTGTCGTATTTCAGAAATAATAAAAATACAGTTAGGATTCCATGAAGTGAATTTGAAAATCTGTGAAATAAACCATTCCTTATTGGATGGGACCCCTGGTGAAGAAAAGCCTTTCCTAACAGATGGTGATTCCGGCCACATTGTGAGTTTAGCAAAAGCTCTCACCTATTTCTGAAACTGTGGGGTTCAGTAAACTTACTAAATTATACTCTTTGTCTTAATTTTTAACCCAGCTATTGTTTTCTCCTCTTACAGCATGGATGATAACAGCAACTTTAAATTTATGGTCAAGTCTTTTGTTTTTTATGGTTTCTATGGTTGTTTTTCTGGCTTCTAACCATTTCCCCCGTCTTAGACAAGTTCTTCACAATGACATAAAGGTGACACAGCAGGTGGCATATACGGATTCCCGCCTTTGCTTCGTAAGCAGGAAATTACTGTTCTTAGGTTCAAGGATTTTTTTTTCTCCCCCCCGCCCCCGAAAAGTAAGAAATCCCGTTTTGCCAGCGTGAAGAGCTCCGTTCCTAAGCACCACAGGTCAATGCGAATGTTCAAGCTCGTGAGTAAATTCTACGTCTGCAATTTTGTCAAGATGTAGAGAAAGAGCTTGAAGAATAACCGTTTCCTTTCTCATCTCCACTCAGCTGGGACTGAACCGGTCCCCATAATATCACCACACTGGTTTCCCACTGACCATTTTCACGTGAACTTGGAAAGCACATAAAGAAGTAACTGTTTACCCAAAGACGCTTTAAACTATGGTAAGAGAGTAATCACCCACCGTAAAGGTAGGAATGGCTTTTAGTTCTGAACCTAAGTGTTTATTTTAAGAGCGGGAAGCAGGGGTGATTACACTTATACTCAAAAGCTTGTTCTGTAAATTTCAAAATGAAATGGAAACACTACTTTAAATTTATGAAGTAAAGCGATGTGGAATTCCTCATTCACTTATTCATGCAAGTGATGAAATTTCATTGGGGGGTAGTTTATTCCCCACGTTGTAATATCTGATTTAAGTGAGCTTCTCCTCCCCGCCCATGGCAAGATTTGGGTATAAAGCATCAAGATTTACCCGATTTATTTTCTTAAAACTTTTTTTTTTAAAGATTTTATTTATTTATTTGACAGAGAGAGACAGCCAGAAAGAGAGGGAACACAAGCAGGGGGAGTGGGAGAGGAAGAAGCAGGCTCATAGCGGAGGAGCCTGATGTGGGGCTCGATCCCACAACGCCGGGATCACGCCCTGAGCCGAAGGCAGGCGCTTAACCACTGTGCCACCCAGGCGCCCCTACCTGATTTATTTTCTATTTAAGTATTATAGTCTCCAAATTCATGACTTCATATTATTCATATGATTTTAGGATTTTTCAGAAAATGTCAAAAGGCCCTCACCTACATAGGAAATATGATACACAAATGACCACTCATGCATTGGTTCAGGTGTCAATGCTCTTTCAGTGGTGATTGGTTTAAAGTCTCCACAATTGGGGGTGCCTGGGAGGCTCAGCTGGTTAAGCACAGGTCAGGATCTTAGTCAGGGTCCTGGGATTGAGCCAGGCATCGGGCTTGGCACTCAGCATGGAGTCTGCTTGTCCCTCTCCCTCAGCTCCTGCCCCTGCTCGTGCTCTCTCTATCTCTCTCTCCCTCTAAAATAAATAAATAAAATCTTAAATAAATAAATAAATGTCTTCACAAATGAAAACATATAAAGAACCTCTAGGATCAATGTTCTTTATTGGGATAATCTTTCCCACATTGTGGAAATCCTTTCTGTAGGGTCTCTATTTTGACCAGGAGGGTAGAAAGGATGCAGTTGTTGGTGGAAGCTGTAGTTTTTGTCTGCTCAGCATCATTCCCCGTCCTCCTTTTATGCCTTCTCCATTCTCAGTGGTCCAGGTGGTGATGTCAATCAGAAGGTCTGTCCCCACTCAGTGGGTAAGCATGTGATCAGGGCTAGCTATTGGAGTGCCTAGGATTATTCAGGAATGTGCATGTGACTCAAGAAAGATAAATCAGTGTCTTTTCTGAGATTGATATAGGGTTTTAAAGGGTGGGGAACATATAATTCCACCGTGATTGCTAAGCAGGGCAAACGTGCATCTGGGGTGGCGAACGCCATCATGTCTGACACACACAGAAAAAGCCAGCCTACGATAGAGCAAGTGGAGATAAGCATACTGAAACGTGGAGAAGGAGAGAGGCGGAACTCTAAGCACATTGTTTACCTGTGGGTCCACCCATAATTAAAGCTCTATCTACGTCTGACTTCCCCAACACGCAGACACTACATTCTCCCTTTTTGTAAGCCAGTTTGAGCTGGGTTTCTAACATGTCTAATCCAAAAGGGTCTTAACTAATGGAGTCCCTATTGCAGAACTTCTAAAGTCAAGATTGGACTGCAATTCTGCTAATATCTATTACTCTCTTTCTCTTTTTTTCCCTATGGTCTGACCAACAACTGCATGAGATCTTTTGAAGCTTTTATGCTAATCTGAACAAATTCACCAGAACACAAAGAATGATTTCACAGTGCAATTCAAACATAAACTCCCCATCGAGAAAACACGGAGATGTTTGTTGTTAGCCATGGCCTGTGCAATAACTTTGGGTGTAATGCTTTAATTTACAGTTCCTGTTGGGTAGAGCTGCAGGCACCCTGGGAGTTAACCTGTGGGACAATGCGAAGAGGAGCATATATTCTTTCAAGGCACTTGTAGCTGTCATTTTATTTTTTGATGGTTATGAATGGAGGTATTGTTGCAAACAGCTGTACTGTGAAGGCATTTAAGCCAGTTATTACTGCCTGTGGTGTCTGCACTCAAAATGTTGCAAACACTGAAATTATGATTTACAGAGGTGAAAATGTAAGTTTTAGAAGATCTGGCATGCCTGGCTCTGTCTCTTTATATTGTTGGACAGATTCTTCTGTAATGATTCTAAAGCTGAGTGCTTATAATCCCAATTAATTCAAAAGAGATGGCCAGGATACATCACAGAACTTGTAATAACATGTTAATTAGGAAAGCAATATGGTAGCACCAATGTTATTTTTAATGTTTTTAATTATTTCTCGATGTGTTATATTAAATCTCTATTACATGGAACAAAATCTGAAGACTTAGAATATAGTAAAATAATTTTTAAGTGTTACAAAGCTTAGAAGACGATGAATTTGGTTGGATTGAACTGAAATGACAAATATATTTTGGGATCAGAAAAAAATAATTTTACGTTTTCTGGAAGAAGTCTTTGATGTATTGTCTGACAGTTCACTTCCTTCCAGTAAAAGACCATCTTTAATACCTTTAGATCTATTGTCACACCCAGTTCAGTTGACTAATCTCTGCTACAGTTCCTTCTCTTCTTATGTTGCCCAAGTCATGATGTCACCCTACAAACTCTCCCTTTGGTTGAGATTGACGTAGCAATTCAGTAACTGGGTTGCCCTTTTAGCATAGTAAATCCCACGCCATTTCATGTCTTTTGGTTCTTGGGCTAATTGAGAATTATTTCCAGAATATTTGCCAAAGAGCAGCCAATAGAAAATTTCCCAATTAGTTTCTGAGTTAACAGAAGATAAGATTTCTATTCAATTTGTACACAGAGCATTGTCCAGATATTATTGTGTTAATCTAATTTTCTAACTTAAGAAATTTTAAAAATAGTGGATTTTTTTTTTTTTTTTGAAAAGAAGGCATCCCGTAGTTCATCTAGGAAAATATTCTCTATTCACAGGTGCCTCAGGATGTTTTGGGTTGCATGTAACACAAAACTGATTCAAACCGCCTTCAGTAAAAATGGAAATTCTGGGGCTCACAGCACTGAATATTCTAGGTGACAGAAGAGACATTCTCCAGAGCTCGGGCTCTGACAAGGCCCAGCTTTCTCTCTCTAGTTTTTTGTTCTGTTTCTCAGTACAGACCACAAAATGGGGCTAACAGTTCCCCGGCACATGCTGCCTCACACTTCCACTGGGAACAAGAGTCGGCCTCCCTTGATAATTCAAACAAAATCCCCCAAGTGCGTTTTCCTGGTCCTGATTGGCTTAACCTGAGTCACATGCCACTCTTTCTTTTGAAGTCATCTCTGTGATTAATGGGATTGGATTTGCTGAGTGGCTTAAGGGAACCAACTTCCAGTCCCGGAGCTGAAGCCAGGATCAATCCCATACTAACCCCGCTGCAGGGAAATTCAGGTTGCCATCCTGGGGAATGGATGCTAGGATCTGAAAGAGAATCCGCGTGTCTTGGCCGGGTCACATCTGGCACCTAATTCAGCACCACCGGTCTGTCAGTAAAGGTATAGGAACTACGGCATAAATTCGTATGCTGAGACTCTGTGGTGGTCGATTTGTGGAAACCCAGTGGTTGTCTAGCACCATCTTTATCAATGTGTGCTCTGAGATTCGCTTTATAAAAGACATGGGGTGCCTGGGAGGAATGCAGATTCCCAGGCCCCATCCCGGATTTGCTGAATCAGAATTTGTGTGGGTGAGACTCAGGAACTTGCGTCTTTAATAGGTCTCCCTGGCAAATGTCCTGCATACTGAAGCATATGTTGCATGCGTTGTCGTGTAACCCGTAAGCTGCTATGGTCAACACACATTCTACAACTTCTTCACTACGTCTGCACCTTGGACTGTATGTGGAAACATTTTCTATAACATTTCTTTATATTGACCTCCTGGGTAAGAGTATAACTATTTCTAAACAATAATCCAGTCATCCACTCTGTTAAGAAGACTGTAAGGACTTGCTAAATTTATCAGGTGAGGAGGAAAATCTCAGAAGATTGACAGGCACAGCTGAGACGCATCTCTGTGCTACACTCGAAGGGAGTGTCAGCAAGTGTAAAAATGGTGACGTTAGGACCAGCAGGAAAAATATAAATATATTTGCTATGACAAATGGCATCAAATAAAGCATGCTGTTCCCCACTTACGCATACTATTTACTTTTCAGAACTCTTCTAAACTGTCTTCAGAATATGATTGATACCTTATCAACTCACTCAATTTGTGACACTCGGATAGTTAAAGTAGGGTGTTGACAGCAACTGCTGAAAATCATATGAATGCTGGTTGGGACTTACAATAAAAAACATGACATTCATGGCGTTGCTTCATCGGATCTTTGTTTTTGTCTGACAGCGCAGATCCCAAGACAAATTTTCCATCAGCTTCCTAGAAATGACCTATGGGACCTGCCGTCTCCCACACAACTCCCACTGAGGGCCCCAGATGACTTTTGCCACCTTACACCTTCTTGGACACCTATTGGCGGCTGGTTACCAGCATTGCTTTGAGATAAACAGTGCTCGTGGAGGAACGGTGAAATTAAGATTATTACCACAGTAAATCTAATTTTTTTTCATTGCACTTCTTACAATGCTATAGATTCTGAGATGTGATATTGAACCACTGTCTGTTTAGGAAGTTGGCATAATTTTTATGTGCTGCCTGAGGATAAAATAATGTAAATAGAGTGGGGAAATAAAATTCTATAAACAACAGTGATTTGAAATAAAATATCAGGGGCGCCTGGCTGGCTCAGTTGGTAGAGCGTGCGACTCCTCATCTTGGGGTTGTAAATTCTAGCCCCGTGTTGGGTGTAGAGATTACTTAAAAATGAAATCTTAAAAAAAAATATCAGTGGAATATAATCTCTCAAAAGAATAATAGATAATTGCTGAGTATTCGCAAATCCTGAGTCCTCGTATTACTGAGTATACCAAACTACATGCTAAGCAGTCCTCGTATTACTGAGTATACCAAACTACACGCTAAGCAGTCCTCGTATTACTGAGTATACCAAACTACACGCTAAGCAGTCCTCGTATTACTGAGTATACCAAACTACAGGCTAAGCAGTCCTCGTGTTACTGAGTATACCAAACTACATGCTAAGCAGTCCTCGTATTGCTGAGTATACCAAACTACACGCTAAGCAGTCCTCGTATTACTGAGTATACCAAACTACAGGCTAAGCAGTCCTTGTATTACTGAGTATACCAAACTACACGCTAAGCAGTCCTCGTGTTACTGAGTATACCAAACTACAGGCTAAGCAGTCCTCGTGTTACTGAGTATACCAAACTACACGCTAAGCAGTCCTCGTATTGCTGAGTATACCAAACTACACGCTAAGCAGTCCTCGTGTTACTGAGTATACCAAACTACACGCTAAGCAGTCCTCGTGTTACTGAGTATACCAAACTACACGCTAAGCAGTCCTCGTGTTACTGAGTATACCAAACTACACGCTAAGCAGTCCTCGTGTTACTGAGTATACCAAACTACACGCTAAGCAGTCCTCGTGTTACTGAGTATACCAAACTACACGCTAAGCAGTCCTCGTGTTACTGAGTATACCAAACTACACGCTAAGCAGTCCTCGTGTTACTGAGTATACCAAACTACAGGCTAAGCAGTCCTCGTGTTACTGAGTATACCAAACTACAGGCTAAGCAGTCCTCGTGTTAATGAGTATACCAAACTACAGGCTAAGCAGTCCTCGTGTTACTGAGTATACCAAACTACACGCTAAGCAGTCCTCGTGTTACTGAGTATACCAAACTACACGCTAAGCAGTCCTCGTGTTACTGAGTATACCAAACTACAGGCTAAGCAGTCCTCGTGTTACTGAGTATACCAAACTACACGCTAAGCAGTCCTCGTGTTACTGAGTATACCAAACTACACGCTAAGCAGTCCTCGTGTTACTGAGTATACCAAACTACACGCTAAGCAGTCCTCGTGTTACTGAGTATACCAAACTACAGGCTAAGCAGTCCTCGTGTTACTGAGTATACCAAACTACACGCTAAGCAGTCCTCGTGTTACTGAGTATACCAAACTACACGCTAAGCAGTCCTCGTGTTACTGAGTATACCAAACTACACGCTAAGCAGTCCTCGTGTTACTGAGTATACCAAACTACACGCTAAGCAGTCCTCGTGTTACTGAGTATACCAAACTACACGCTAAGCAGTCCTCGTGTTACTGAGTATACCAAACTACACGCTAAGCAGTCCTCGTGTTACTGAGTATACCAAACTACACGCTAAGCAGTCCTCGTGTTACTGAGTATACCAGACTACATGCTAAGCAGTCCTCGTATTACTGAGTATACCAAACTACACGCTAAGCAGTCCTCATATTACTGAGTACACCAAACTACAGGCTAAGCAGTCCTCGTGTTACTGAGTACACCAAACTACAGGCTAAGCAGTCCTCATATTACTGAGTACACCAAACTACAGGCTAAGCAGTCCTCGTATTACTGAGTATACCAAACTACATGCTAAGCAGTCCTCTTGTTACTGAGTATACCAAACTACATGCTAAGCAGTCCTCGTGTTACTGAGTACACCAAACTACATGCTAAGCAGTCCTCGTGTTACTGAGTATACCAGACTACAGGCTAAGCAGTCCTCGTATTACTGAGTATACCAGACTACACGCTAAGCAGTCCTCGTATTACTGAGTATACCAGACTACAGGCTAAGCAGTCCTCGTATTACTGAGTATACCAAACTACACGCTAAGCAGTCCTCGTGTTACTGAGTATACCAGACTACACGCTAAGCAGTCCTCGTATTACTGAGTATACCAAACTACACGCTAAGCAGTCCTCGTGTTACTGAGTATACCAAACTACAGGCTAAGCAGTCCTCGTATTACTGAGTATACCAAACTACATGCTAAGCAATTTACATTGTGGTAATTCATTTAATCTTTAGAACAACCCGAGGAGGTAGTTTTGCTATTACACCCATTTTGCAGATGAGGAACCTGGGGGCATGGGGAAGTTAATAAATCTGCCTAAGTTCATACATCTAGTAAGTTAAGGAATTGGACTTTAAATCCAGACTGTGGATCCAGGTCCATGCTCTTCACCATCAAAGTATAGAACAGTTACATATAATTTTAATGTGTCATGATAAATCAAGAATTATACTAAAATTTCCCAATATCTTTTAACAATGCGTTCAGTAGAGCACAGGAGATAGCAAAAACATAGCAAGCAGTATTCAGCAGTATATAGCAGTATAAAGATTTTATGATTATGATTTCAAGCTAAGCTCAATCGCTGACGAATATGAGATTTGGTTAAAGAAAGGCCTCCAGCATGTGCAACAAGAATTAGATCTAAAATATATGGACTACCGGCCTCCATGATGACAATGTCATTCATCTACCATGAGCTTGAGAGTCCCCTTGAGCTGGTTTCACGGTAGTGCATACGATTTGTGTAAGTCATGCAGATTGTTTTCATCTGATTCTGCGTGGCCAGTGTAGGCGGTGTGTGAGGGGCTGGGCCAGCATTAGGAATGCCTCTACGGCAGTGAAACTACACAGGATCACCCTAGAATTTCCTTGCTACCTAAAACCCCTGCCTTGTTTGCCTAGCACTTTTTCTAACCAAAGGGCAGATGCTGTGTGATGACCGCAATGCTAGATAGCTGTGAGTGTTTAAAGTTTGTGTTACTTCTTAAGTAAATTTTTAATACCGGTGATGAAAATCAGCTTGACATCTCATCGACCGTGGCAAACAATTATTTGCACCTTTTATGTATTCCTTTCCAGCCTCCATCCTTCTACAGGCAGAATCTTATATGTTTATCATCTTGCTGTGTATATAATTTTTGGTCCTGGTTTTTACTTAACATTTCCCATGCTCCCACAATTTTTATAGTTGTTATCGCAACGGCTGCACAATAAACCATTGAGTGGATTATCTTATTTTATGAAACTATGTTCCAATTGTTGAGACTTTTGTTTAGATTTTTTCACTCACTTGCCATTAATAAACAACACTGTGAAGCTGGGTTTAGGCCACAGGCCAAATCCTATCCACTACTTATTTTTGTAAATAAAGTTTCATCGGAACACAGCCACACGTACTCACTTACATACCATCAATGGCTGCTCTCTTCCTATAATGGCAGAGGTGAGCGGTTGCAATGGAAACCAAATGGCCCACACATCCTAAAATATTTATTATCTGGCCTTTTACAGAAAAAGATGACCAATTCCAAATCGTGATGGTTGTACCCCCATTTCTTCCTTATTTTGGATAATTTCATAAAGGTAAATTCCTGGGATTGGGATTACTTGGCGCCCAAGTGTATGACTATCATATGATCGCAAAAAGATGTCTGCTCTTCTTCAGTGTGAAAAAAGCTATTTCCCTGTGTATTTATCACTGGTTTTTTTTTCTCTTATGAAATGTCTGATCATGTTTCTTCTATGCTAATCTATTAGAGTCTTACTGCTTCACTTGTTAATCTGTACAAGCCTGTGGATGATTTTCTGACTTACGTTAGAAGCATCAGCAATGAGATATGTTGGTTGATAACCAACTGCACATAGATACATATAATTCATGCAAGCGTTCGTTAAAGCAGATAGAGGAGTCAGCTCATAATAATTATGAATGTTACCTTTTAAAGCTAGAATATCTGTGTTACTGATGTAAATAATACCAGCAGTTCTTTTATTAGTCTCTAAATCTGTAAGCTGAACTCCTGCAAGGAAAATATGTCTTCTTTATGTAATGAAAATATTTGCTTATGTAGTATTAAATTTCTCATTTGTGTATGACTCATTAAAGTAGACACCCAACTCAGCTCTGGTCCGAAATAAAAGAACCTGTTACAATAATCTTTTTTTCTCAAGATGCAAAATGTTGACAAGCTTGAGTCTCTCCTATGCCGGCTGCAAAAATTAAAGAGGGCTATAATAAAATTATAGCCCTCTTTAAGGCAGATCTGTGACCAAATACAAGACCAGCTCCCCAGGCTCAAAGAAAGAACAGCCTCAAGGAGAGGGGAGTAAGAATTTACTTACAGTTGTTTATAACCCTAAGGAAGGTTTTTAGGCACATATCTGCTGGTAATATCTTGAAGGTATTAAATCAATGCCCTTTAATTTCGCCTTCACATCATGTCCCCTTCCAGCTTCCTAGGTCTACCGATGGGCCTTGAAGCCCATCGCCCCACAAAATAAGGGGACGATTTTGCCTAGAACAAAGATAGGACAGATCAGCTTTAGTCACAAAGCTGAATTTCTTGAGAGGTAGCTGAAGCAATAATTTTAAAACCCAGGCTTTGGTGAGAAGGGCATTCCTTTTCTAAGCGTCTTCAGCTCCATTAACATAACAATGTGGTTGATGATCCCACACAAAGTGTAGCTGGAAATCAGAATTGGAGACCAAGAGAAAGGAGAAATACTTCCCTTTTAACCTGAGAGCTGAAGTGGCAGAGTGAGAGGAAGACAGGACGGCGATGGTGGGTATTACGGTTGTTCCTTCTTACCCCTGGGAGATACGTTCCCAGACCCCTAGTGACTGCCTGAAACCGTGGACAGCACGAAACGTTATACAGACCATGTTTTTTCCTCTACATACACACCCCCGATAAGGCTGACTTTATAAACCAGGCACAGTAAGGGATTAACAATAGCCCATAATAAATAGAACAATTATAACAACACGCTGTAATAACTGGTCTGTGAATGTGGTATCTTTCTCAAAATGTCTTATCGTGGTGGACTCACCCTTTCCTGTGATGCTGGGAGATGATAAAAGCCACACGAGGAGAGGAAGAGGCGAGTGACGCAGGTCGTGACGTAAGACGAGGCGACTCTTGACCTTCTGACGCTCTGTCAGAAGGAGGAGCACCCGCTTCTGGACCTCGGCTGAGTGTGTGCAACTGAAATTACAGAAAGCAGAACCACAGATGAAGGGACTGCTGCGGGGGGAGGACGCCGCGGGGGCTGTGCCGAGTGAGGTGTGAAGGAGATGGTGCCTGGCGATGGAAGCAAGAGGTGCCTGAGGCAGAATCCCCTGCTCTGTTCTCCTGCCCTGTAAGGTCCACGTGGGGCGTCCCGGTGTTCTTCGATGCTTTGCAGAGGAACAGAGGGAAGCTGAGAGAGCCTGCACAGAGCACAAAAGGGCCCGAGTCTGTGGAGACTAGAGAGCCCGAACGCCATAGTTAGGGCCATGGAAACTCGCAGTGATTGCTGGCCTGATGACCAGAGGGGACCCACCGCAGCTCAGCATTCGCCAGCCTGGGGCACAGGTGCAACCAGCAGACGGCAGCAACTGTGAGGCTCTGAGGACTCATCGCTCTCAGTCCTCTACACCCCACTTCTTGGTGTCAGCCCAATAATGCGGCTAAGAGCACAGGCTCTCAAGTGAGGCCGCCCAAGCTTGAATCCTGATTCCAACATTTATTTATTAGATGCCCGGTCAAGTTACTCATTTTCTCATTTCTCAAGTAAAGATAGGCTTGTTGTGACAGTTTAAATAAGAAAATGTTTATAAAATGCTTGAAAAGGTGCCTCACACAGGTTAACCCCTCACTTGTCCCACTGATGTAAGGTTTCTTGGGGGAGGAGCAGGGCATTAACTTGAAAGAGGCTGACTCACCAAAAGAGACAATTTAAGCTAGAAGAGAACATCTATAATTATTATGTTTATTCCACTCTGCCCAGTGGAAGATTAAATTAGTTACAAGAAAATAAGAAGTTACATTTTCTTTGCATGCTTGACTGCAGTACTTGTGAATTTGTGATTTCTGCGAAGAAACACAGGGCCAAGAGCCCTCTCTCATCTCTTGAGTGCCTCTAGCCACTGCCTCTTCTTGAGCATAACCAAGCTTCTGGAACAGTCATGTTCAGTAAAAATCTCCATTCCCCCCCCTTCACCTTCTCCTCGCCCCACTTCTCAACTTCACAATCTGAAATCTGTCCTATGAGTTTACCCAAATTGTTCCCTGCACTGCCATGTACTGCCGATTCCTAAGCCCAATGAAGAATTTATGAACAATGTTCTAATCTTAACGACTGCTGTGGCCATTCTTCTCTTGTCATTGGGCTGTGACATGGCTGTTGGTTGGTTTACTGCTTCCTCTCTAGCTGCTTCCTTTAACCTCTTGTGGCCACTTGTCCTCTCTTGGTTCTTGAAATATTATTGTCCTGGTGTCATGCTTGGCTCTTGGTTCCTCTCACTCTCTCCATTTCCTACTCTCCAACTTATGACATCAGCTGATACTTGTGAAGGCAAGCACCTTTAAATCTTGAATCTGGACTTTGTTTTTGAGTGCAAATACCACATATTCAATTGCCTATGAAATGTTTCTTCTTACTGGGGTGTCTCATGGATTCCTCAAAGTCAACATATCTCCAGCTGAACTCACGCTCTTCTTCATTTCCTACTCCCATTTTCAAAGTTCTCCAACTGTATGGCAAGTGACATTCAAGCCAGAACCTGGTGAGTTATCCAGAGCCCCTACCTTTCCTCCACCTCCATCAACCCTATTAGCTGCCAGTCTGTGGAGTCCACCTCTTCAATACCTTTCCTATCAGACTTCTTCCCTTCAGATCCTATCCTCTGCCTCTGCCTGCTTTGCAGCCCTCATGGAGTCTTGCCTGGATCACTGCAAAACCCTCTACATGTTGCCCCTGTCCTGAGTCAGCCCCCACTCCATTCCCTCAGCAGAGAGACCTTTCAAAATGTGAATCAGAGCATTTCAGTTTCCCATTTAAACTCCTTTAATGGATCCCCATGCCTTCCAGGAATGGTTCTAGGTTGGAAGTCTGAGCTTATCATACACAATTCTTGTTGGGGCCAATCCCTCACCCCCTAACTTTGCCCCACTGCCACTCCAATCCAATGCTTCGGCGCTATCCTGCTAGTGAGATTTACACTATTTTATGCATGTGGCCCTTTGTACATGCTGTTCCCTTTTCATAAATGCTTCCCCTTAGATAACCACCATATGTCTTTCAAACTTCAAATCAGTAGCACCCTCGGAAATCTTTTAAACTGCCCTTACTTCCACACCTGCCTCTCTACCTGCCCCCCACCCGTTACACACGTATGTAGCTGCCAGTGTTCTCTATGAAAAACCTGATCTTCAACTACAGTGTTTGTTTTGTTTTGATTCCTTCCCTAATGAACTCTAATCTTGAGGGCAGAGATTCCAGAGTATTTCTTGAGTGCCTGGTGAATGGTAGGCAGAGTTAGTGTTTATGGAATAAGCTGATGTATGAGTGAATGAATGTGGCTTAATGCAGGTGAATGGATCTCTGAAAAATCCAGTTGTGTGAGATCAGAGACTGATGAACACAGTTATGAAGAGCAAAGTAATGGGCAGTAGATTAAAAAGCAGTATAACTGAATACAAATGCCGTTAGCTTATACGAACTTTTTTCATCTTATTTATGTGTATTTTATCTAGTACATATTATTTTATTGTATATTTATATTACAATTCATATCATAATTTATTTATTATTGTGCATAATAAGTATATGTTCTTTTATTTTGTGTTTACCATATAGGCCTTTTTTGTAAGCAAAAACTCTCTCCTATGTTCCTGTGAATTTATAGATAGTTTTTAGCTTTTAGCCTTGTTTCCTCTGGTATTATTCAGTGAATATATAATCATCCTATGAGAGTTTACGTGAACTAAATATCATTGTGCAAAAAATAATAATTACACAAGTTAATCCATAATCTGAGCGAAGGATAGTTTCTGGGCATATTAAAGGATGTCCCTATGTCCGTTTGGGACAGCAATTTGGCTGCCCTATAATTTTTATGTGCTTTTCATTTTTCTTAAGCCCCAGGGATGTGGCATGATTTCATTTTTGGGAGTTGATACTTTAATACTTCCTCCTGGAATTCTTTCTGCCATGATTGGCCATGAAATGGAACTTCTTTTTTCCCCCTCAATAATCCCTCCCTCGATGTCCAATAAATAAGTTGAGAAACCTAGCTCTTAAAACTTGATGGTCTTTCTTAGATGTTTTTGGGTTTTCTTTGTTTTCGTCCAGGAATCATCCAATGAAAGGTTCAGTGCCCTTGAGATCTGTTTCTTATCCTTCTCTCTGGATAGAGATCTCCAGGTTGGCCTCTGAGGCCCCAGGGGTAAAAATAAAACTTCTGCACTGGGCTTCCCTCCACATTTTTTCCTGAGGCTTCAGACAGGCCTACATGCTGTAGAAGTCCGTGGAAGTCACCTCCTTCACGCCTAGCAAACATCCCTTCACTCCAAGCTTGGAAGCTTCGCCCTGAAATATGGTTCAGTTCTCCCTCTTATTCTGTTTGTCTTTCTAATTTTTCAAATTTTTAATTGAGGGATAATTGACATTCCATTGTGTTAGCTTCAGGTATACAGTATATTGATTCGATACTTGTATGTATTGCAAAATGATCACTACAGTAAGTTCACGTTGATCACCATATAACAAATTTTTGTGTGTGTGAGGAGAACCTACAAGATCCATTCTCCTACCTACTTTGAAAGGCAATACAGTATTATTAACTATAGTCACCATGCTGTACATGACATCCCCAGGACTTACTCATTTTATAACTGGAGGTTTGTACTTTCTGACTCCCTTCCATCCATTTTGCCCACCCCTCACTCCCCACCTCAAGCAACCACCAATCTGTTCTATCCATGAGCTTAGTTTTTGTTTTTTATATTCTACCTGTAAATGAGATCATGCAGTATTTATCTTTTTCTGACTTATTTCACTTAGCAGAATGCCCTCAAGGTCCATCAATGGCAAGATTTCATTCTTTTTTATGGCTGAATAATTTTTATCCTGTTTTTTTTTTTTTTTTTTTTTTTAAAGAATGTATTTTCCAAGTAGAATCAGATTGACTCTCAACCAGGGCAGGTACCACCCAATTCCTGAGAATATTTAAAATGTATCAAAGCAATTTCATTGCCACAGTAACTAACAGTTGCTATTAGTATTTGGAGGTGAAAGCCAGGATGAACCTCCAGCAATGCAGTGCCTAGTTCTACATACCAAAGGATGGTCCAGCCCCAGATGCCAGCAGTGCCCCTGTTGGGAAGCACTAAGGACACAGCTGTTTCTGCTCTTGGGTAGTGAATTGATTCTTTCTGCCTTTAGATTGATATCTGACTCTAATTCCACTCAAGGCTGTGTAAGGGATATGGGTTTGTTACAAAAGTATCTGAAAATATTTGTGTCTTGTTTTTTTCATTTTATTTATGGTATATTTTGATTGACAGCTATTCTTAACATTAATTTAGTTGATTTTTATCAATTACTTTTCCTTAATCCTTTTAAGAATCTCTTCTCTCTCCGAAGTTGCTAATAATATTGCCCTCTATTTATTGCTGAAGGATTTAGAAATTAGGCTTTTGCAGTTAAGTTTTTAATAAAATGAGAATTGATAACCAATTACGCAGGTATCTTTTATTTTATTTTATTTTAAAGATTTTATTTCTTCATTTTGAGAGAGAAAGAGCACGCACATGTGTGGGGAGAGGGATAGAGGGAGAGAAGCAGACTCCCCACTGAGCATAGAGCCCACAGGAGGGCAAAGGGTGAGGGGGGCTCCATCCCACAATCCTGAGATCATGACCTGAGCGGAGATCAAGAGTCTGATGCCCAACTGACTGAGCCACCCAGGTGCCCCAGAATTGACATATTTGCAATATTGACTCTTCCTGTCCATGAGTATGGTATATGTCTCTGTCTTGGATACTTCTTGTACACCTCTGCAAGTCCACTCATTCTAGGCACAGTTGCAGTGACCAATTCCATGCAAACTTCAACTAGCTTCACATATGTGCAATCTGAGCGTGCTTCACCTCGCCCTAATCTCATGTCAAGTCTTTTGCTTCGTAGGCAGGGTCTTTTTTTATTGCAAGATGTCTGTGGGAAACCACTCAGGACATACATGTCACATCCTGAAAGACGGGATGGTTTATGCCCTGTTTGGCAACCCTCGATCATTGGAGAATAGAAATCGATAGATAAATGAAACTACCTTCATTCACAAGGGAGGAAGGTCCTGAGACACTTTCCATAAAGTTTTTCAGATGATTCCATGGCAGCAAATATCTAGTCGCCCGTAGCAATGGCCAGCTCAGTAATGCATTCTTGAATTGACTCTCTCTCCTTCCCCGTTTAACTTCCTTTATCCTTCATTCCTTCCTGTAAGCTCAGACTCTTAATAAATGCCTTTTACAAAAGGCATTTTCTTAGGTTTCCACCTTTAGGGGGTAGAGAGACCCAGACTAAATCAGACTTTTTAAAAACTATGTTTTCTTCATTGACCTTTACTATAGATTAATAATATTCCGCATACATCTTATGTATCGTTTGTTAGACCTTTTTCTTAGGTTTGGAATATTTTTATTGCTATTGCAGATAGTATCTTTTTTCAAAATGTTTTCTATCAATTTCTAATGTATAGAGATGAATTTAATTATGCATAGTGATCTTATATCCAGTCTCTCATTTAATTAAATCTATCTGTATGTCTTTTGGGGATTTTCACGTAGACAAATATATTTTTTGTAAATATGACTTTTCTTTATGCCTTTGCATTTTATATGCCTTTATCTTTTATTTCTTTGTCTTACTTCTCTAGCTTTAGTATTAAATATGTGTGGTGAAATTAGGCATCTATCAGTATCTTTTTCCTAATTTTTAAAAGTAGGCTTCTAACATTTTTCCTATTAAAAATAATGTTTTCTGAAGAATTTCGCTAGATACTGTTTTAGGTTGATAATGTGCACTTCTGTTTGCATCTTGAAATTTTTTAAAATCATGATTTAATATTAGCTTATATCTAATGTTTTTTTCTGTTTCTGTTGATATGATCTTAATTTGTTTAAAAAGTTAATGATGTTTACATATTTAGTACTTGTAAATGACCCTTGCATTTCTATTTGGTCATGGTGTGTTATTATCGGTCACTGGGTTTGATTAGTTATGATTTCATATAGGCTAATTGCATCTACATTCATGAAAGAAATTGGCTTGTAATTTACTTTCTTTTTCTCTTAGGGTTATTGTGTTTTGTTGTGAAGCTATATTGGCTTCACAGAAAGAGTTGGTTAGTAATTTGTTCCTTGCTATAATTTGAAAGATATGGTATAAGACTGAAAAGACCTTGAAGACTCTGTGGATTTTGACTGTTAAAGCATTTGGGCTCTGTGTTGTTAAAGAATTTTTTTTTTCACCACTGATTCCATTTATTTAATTGTTAGAGAAGTCTTTGGGTATTGTAGGTCTCCTTGACTATGTTTTGTTAAGAAAAATTCTCTAGACATTTATCCATTTCATTTAAGTTCTCAAATTTTTTGGCATAATTATTTTCATATTCTCCTGGAAATTTTGCTATGTCCCCATTCTTATTTCAAATATTTTTTGTGCCTTCTCACCTTTTCCTTATACTTGTGTTGGAAGTTTATTAGTTTTGGCAATTCCAACTTTTGGCTTTGCTGATGTTATTTTATTTTATTCTTTTAAGATTTTATTTGTAACTTCTACCCCAAATGTGAGGCTGGAAATCACAACTCCAAGATCAAGAGCCACATGCTCTACCGACTGAGCCAGTCAGGTGTCCTATATTTTATCTTTTAATAATTTTATTGATTTGTTCCTTTCTAATTCTGAACTCTCCAATATTTTGTTAATTTGGGCATGTAGCTCATGAACTTTTAGCTTTTCTTCTTTTTAAATATAATATAGGCTATTTTCATTTTTCAAAGTACCACTTCTGCTGTGTTACACAATACATTTCTAGTCTGAGCATTTAAAAAATATCTATTCTGATTTCACCTTTGACAAGTGAGTTACTTAGTAGTGTGCTTTAAATTTACAATCGGGCTTTTTTCCTGTATCTTTTGTTAGTGACATCTAATTAATTTGCATCGTCTAAAGAGAATGAGCTCATAATAGGAACCAAATTTTAAAAAATTTTTGAGATATTATATATGGTCAATTATGCAGTTAATGTTGCACTGCGCATGAGAAAAATACTTCTTTCCCAATTTTGGGATGTAGGGTTGGTTAATTGTGTTATACAGTCTTTTATATCTTAATTTCTTTTTTCTTGACCCATCAATAATTGAAAGAAGTATGTTGAAATCTTCCGTTCAATGACAGAATTATCCATTTCATCCTATAGTTCTACTAAATTTCACTTTATAGATTTTGAGGCTATATTATTAGATGCATACAAATTTATGATTAAGATTCTGGGTGAACTTAAACTTTTATGATCATATAATGACCTTTCCTATCCCTAATGACTGCTTTTTTCTCTAAATCTATTTTTTTCTGATAATAACTTAAGGCTTCTATGTAGTTTAGAATTTATATGGTGCAACTTTTTCTTTATTTTTTAGGATTTATTTATTTATTTGAGGGAGACAGAGAGCATGCATGAGCAGGAGAGAGAGAGAGAATCTCAAACTGACTCCGTACTGGGTGCAGAACCCCACATAGGGCTCCATCTCAGGACCCCGAGATCATGACCTGAGCAAAACCAAGAGTCAGATGCTTAACTGACTCTGCCACCCAGGCACCTCATATAGTCCCACTTTTTCTTCTTTTATTTATAACCTTTACATGTTATTAGATTTTAGGTATGTTTTTTTCCAAGCAATCTGGCAGTCTCTTTTAACTGCCATGCTAAATTTATTTACATTACTTTTCAGTACATGTGCTGCTGAGGTGGACACTACATTCATTTTCATGTTTGATGTTTTAAAGTTTCCTTACTCTTTCTTTAGGATTTCTAAATTTCCTACTTCTTCTATATTTCTTGTTTGTCAAATCAGTTCACTGAGTTATTTTTGAAAATTAAACACTTTATTTCTGTTATTTTCATAATTACCTCTGAAGTATTGCCATGTATAATAAAATAATCCCCTTCTTAGATAGAACTAGGATCTTAGAACAATTTAACTCAGATTACCCCACTGCAGCTTTTTTTCTATTTTGTCAAAATTTTAATTCTCTTTTTAAAACCCCATAAATTTGTAACATTTTATAGAGACAATATCTATTTATATTTATTCATGTATTTACTAATTTTTTGCTTGCCATTACTTTTTTTTTTTTTTTAAAGATTTTATTTATTTATTCGACAGAGATAGAGACAGCCAGCGAGAGAGGGAACACAAGCAGGGGGAGTGGGAGAGGAAGAAGCAGGCTCATAGCGGAGGAGCCTGATGTGGGGCTCAATCCCAGAACGCCGGGATCACGCCCTGAGCCGAAGGCAGACGCTTAACCGCTGTGCCACCCAGGCGCCCCTGCTTGCCATTACTTCTTTGATCTAAGACCATTCTTTTGGAGTAATTTTCCTTTCTCTTCAACGATGTCTCTCTCTCCTTTTTCAGTATAGATCTGTTTATGGTTTAAAAAAACTTCTCATTTTTTTAAATCTGAAAATGTTTTCATTTCAGCCATGTTACTTAAACAATTTATTGATGCATAATGCATTTGTATATAGGTGTATAAATCTTATATATACAGCTAAATAAATTTTGCCTATATATTATAATGTATATATAAATATATATATTAAAATCTTGCATGTATGTGTGCACACACACACACATACACACACACCTTTAATCACCCTCCAAACCAAAATACAGAATGTTTCCAGCAACCCAGCAGGTTCCTTCTTCCTGTTTCCATTTAGTATACTCCAAAAGCACTGTTTTGACATCTGTCAGTATAAATTATTTTTCAAACTTCACATTAAGAGAATCTTATATATATATATATATATTTTTTTTAGTATGGCTTATTTTATTCAACATTTTGTCTATGAGATTCATTCCTATTGTTCCACGTAGCTGTAACTCATTCTTTTTCATTGTGCGGTAATGCATTATATGCATATATCAGACTTTATTTACTTCTATTGTTGGCTGGCATTTGAGCTGTTTGAAGTTTTTTGGCTATTATGAATAAAGCTGCTGAGAATCTTTTCTATGTATCTTTAGAGGTCACAAGCCCTCATTTCTTTTGTATATATATTTAGGAATGGAAATGCTGGTTAATAGGAGAATTGCTGGTTAATAATAATATATAATAGGACTGGAATTGCAGGTTAATATATTTAAATATATATAAATATTATGTATATATGTTTACTTTAAGTAGATGTTGCCAGAGTATCCTAAAATGGTTATACCAATTTATATCACAGAAGCAATAATAAGAGTTTAAGTTGCCTTCTTATTCTTGCCAACACTTGGCACTGTTTATCTTTTTAATATGCCATTCTGATATGGATGTGGTGAAATCCCTGTGTAGTTTTTAATTTGCATTCTCCTAAGGACTAAAGATTGATGGACACCTTTTATATTCTTAATGGTCATTTGGAAATTCTCTTTTGTGAACTGCCTGCTCACACCCTTTGCTCCCTTTTAACTGTTTCCTTATTAACTTGTAAGTTCTTTGTATATCACCTTTGCTCTTTTTTTTTCTTTTTTTAAAGATTTATTTATTTCAGAGAGAGAGAGAGAAGGCATGTGAGCAGGGGAGGTGCAGAGGGAAAGGGAAAAAGAATCCTAAGCAGACTCCCTGCTGAGCACGGATTCCCACCTCTTGAGATCAAGCCCCTGAAATCATGATCTGAGCTGAGATCAAGAGCTGGATGCTTAATTGACCGAGCCCCCCAGGTGCCCCTCACCTTTGTTCTTAAAAAGTAATTTTGTTGGGTACACAATTTTCACTTGAAATTTTTCATCTTTTTATCCTTGAAGATCCATAGTTCCTAGATGCTGTCTTTTTTATTTACTTTGGTAGACGAATGCTGTTTTATGAATTGTAAATTTTCCTGATATTCATCTTTCATATTGTTCTCTTCCATTCTTTAGTTCTTCATTCAACCCATCCAGTTAGATACAGACCTCATTCTATTGTTCCTATGTCTTAACTTTTTATATTTTCCATCCGTGACTCACTCCTTGCATTCTTAATTCATAAGCTTTTTTCAAGCCTAGTCCACTGATCTCAATTTGTCTATATCTGTTTGCTAATCTATCATCTGAACTGTTAAAAAAAATAAAATGTCAAATTATTCTAAAATTCCTCTTGGAGCTCTTTTCCAGCATGCCTGGTAATTTTGGTCTTGCTCAATCTTATAATTTAAAACAATTTAAAAAATTCTATCTCGAATAGACCCAAACCTGAAGACTTTAAAGGTCTAAACTGGCTATTTCTGCTGACTTCAAGATCACCCCCCCCCCCCCCCCCCCCGCCGCCGACGTGTGTATGTTGATCTTCCAGTGTGTAAATTCATGCTGTTAAGATTTTAATCCAGGGTAACCTGGGAGTTAAGAGCATTTCCCTGAGAGCTGAACTTGCTGTAAGAAATATGGAGAAGCTTGCTACAATGACAGAGCAAGCTCTTTTGCAAGATCTGAAACTTACTAACAGATCATGTAACTTTTTTGTGTTTAGGGAAGCAGCGCGCCTGTTTTCTACGCGCTAGATGCATTGTCTGAAGTTCCTCCAGGGAGGATTTGTGTTTGCTCTTGCTGAGATTCAGTGGGCACTATACATTCTGACTTTTCTAGAAAACACATTCTTCAAATGTGTGAGATACATGTTTCTCTCTTTCTCTTTTCCTCAGTTAAGCGTTAGCTAGACGCTGCCAGCTTCCATCATCTCCTTGCTGCCATGCCAGCCCGAGGCTCGGACTTCTGGCCACAGAGATGACCCTGGCCCCTGCTGGCAGATCACCCCCGCTCCTCTCTTTGTCCACACTGACCGCTCCAGTTGCCCTTCACTTTGAGGGGTCTCGAGAACCTTTTGGAGATTTCTCTTACTTCCTGTGAGCTCAGCAATCAATTACTCTTCATGCAGGATTTTTCTTGCTGCCAGAAAACAGAAATCTTCCTTTTTCCAGACAGATTGTAAAGAGACCATTTCCACAGTGCTCCACCGTTTGGGATAGCGCTCTGTGGAATCCTCTGGGCCACCTTGGTGGTGACGGTGGTAGTCTTGATGGTGAAGGAGATGAATATGATTGAGGTGGGAACAGAGACAAGACTCCAGGCCCTTTAGCCCAGCTTTATACAGCATTTTTCACATGGTCTGCATATGGGATTTTAATGACAGAAGGGTTCCAAATCTTTAATGTTTATCTAAATCAAATGAATGATTCCATTATTCCCAGTGAAGTTTATCCATTCCACTCAGCCCTAAAAGATTTTGTGATGATTTAATGTCCTTTTAGAAATACGGGTTTTTAACGTCAAAGTGGTGTAAACACACAGAAGGAAAAGAAGAAAAATCTAGCAAGGGAAGAAAGAAGTCACTGCCTCAAATGAGGGAAGAATGGACAGAGAATTGATTAGAGGGGATAGAGGTTTTTAGGTGAAAGACTGTGCTATTTTAAGAGACAATAGTAACAGTAATAACTTTAAACATATCATAAACTGTGGTGCTTCTCTGTTTAACTTTGATTCATAGGAAACTTCGCGCCATCAGATTCATTTACTCGTGATTTCACAAATATATATGAAAAATTGCAGTTTGTTCAAACACAGTCTTCTTGGAGATCTGCCTACAGGTAAATTGTTTTGCCTGATTTTCATTCAATCCATTTTTATGAGTCTGTACTGAGTCAAAACACATACCAGACAAACAATTATATTAAAGTCAAGATTAGTATCAAAATATCACCATGTCTCTGAGAGCTAAGCTCGCCGTAAGACGTGGAGAACTCGCTGCAGTTATAGAACAAGCGCTTCTGCAAGAGCTGAAATGTACGAACATATAAGGTTACTTTTTTTTTCTTTTTGGTGTGTTTAGGAAAACAACATGTTTACTGTGTGTAGATGTATTATCTAAAGTTTCTCATCCAGTTGTATTTAACCCTTACAATGGAATGATTTTTAGATACTTCATTTTAAAAATATGGGGCTGAAAGGGGTTCAACAACTTGATTCAAATCTTGTAGATTCTAAGTGGTGGACCCAAGTTTGAAACTCACGTCTGTCTGGTTCCCAAGCTCCTGCATATGTATACATATATATGTATAAATATTTATGTGTACATATGTGAGTGTATACACATACATCTTATTCTGGAAAATCCATTCTCAAAATATAGAGGATGTATATCTCTTTCTCACTTTTTCTTAGTTTAATATGGTGTCTTTTTTTTATTTGGTCATCATCACCCATGAATGTAGTTGTCATAGTGGTCATGATTCAAATTTCACTGTTACATAGGATTCCTCTGTATCTTATAGAGATTTCTACTATCCTAATATTTTTTGTTTGTAGAAATCTTATGAGATTTGTTAATATTGCTCTCTAAAGAAAGCAGAATAAAATAGTTTGTGTGAAGTTACAATAGAGACCTGGCTAAAACGACAGTCCCCAAGGTTGTAATCACATTAACACCCTTGGGAAACTTCAGGATTATCTTTTCTTCTTACTGCAAGTATTTTACATTAAATTGTGAAGGCGAACCCAGTTCTGAAATTATTTATGTAAGGTAAACCTAGCCTTTTAGATAGAAGAGTGGGATTTCTAATCCTTTTTTGGTGCTATCCTTAACAGCTCCAAAACCTTCTTAAGTGCATACCATAAATACTTTTGGAGTACTTGTCCTTCTTTAGGCCTGCCAAATATATTTTATTAACTGACTCAAGGAGCATATGGATAAACTCTGCATAATGGCCAAAAAAGCATAGTAAATTGTTTTGAAAAGTAGAAAGAAACCTTGCTATTTTTGCATATCATTTTTCTTTGTCCTATATTTTACAGTTTTCTGATCTATCCATTAAATGTGAGAAGTGCATTGTAATTTTGGTGAGGTCAACACTAGGATACATAAAAATGCCTTTTTAGCATGCTTCATATTGATAGTTTTAGGTGCTCAAGGGAAGTGACAAAGAGCTTTCTGGTTATGTCATAAGACTAAAATGGTCTCTATTTATAATTACAATTATAAATTAAATACTTAAATATTTAAATATATCACATAAACATAAAAAAATTGAAATTAAAATAATTGTAAATTTAAAAAAAGCTTAATGATCATGGATTTTATAAACAAGTAAGAAGAATGCAAGAAGAAAGTAGGGTGAGTGAAGAAGTTACTTGACCAGGGGACAGGAAACCAATGCCTTGGTTAAACCAATTAAGCCACTTGGCACTCTTTAAAATCTTTTCAGAACAATGAGGAGATTGTACCCCAATAATTGGAAATCTATGCTGATATTTACAGCAGGCAAACCATGTATATAGGTATTAAAGGTAAACATCCAATAGCAGCAGACTGCTCACTTGCAGGGGGAATGTGTGTGTGATGTGTGTGTGTGTGCATGTGTGCGCGTGTGAGCACACTCTGTGGGTATGTGTTGATGTGTATGTGTGTGCGTGTGTGCGCGTGTGAGCGCACTCTGTGGGTATGTGTTGAGGACCTATAGTGAGTGTGAGCCCCTTCCCCAGTAGAAAGCTCTGCAGAATTCCTTGTACTTTCAGGACTGTAATTTGAAAATCATTCTTTAGAGAATTTCTAAAATCCGGCTCCATTATTTTATGAATTCTTCTTGGTTAGTTAAAGGAGACTCAGGTGCTTGTTTAGAGTTAAAAGAAATCTAGCATTGCCTAACATATTTTGCTTAGAAACTAGCCATCGCGATTTCTCAAGTATAATGTTAGGCGGTTTTTCATATTCACGTGTACCATATATTCAACTATAGATCAAAGAAAACATGAAAGAATTTTACGGTTTTCTATGGGAAGTAACTTTAAAATCATAGTAGAAAGGTCAGGAAAATATGAATTGCTTTAGGAGTACAAATGAGGCTCACAGTAATTATCACAATCAATTATA
The DNA here is from genome assembly GCF_023065955.2 of Ursus arctos. Taxonomy (NCBI): domain Eukaryota; kingdom Metazoa; phylum Chordata; class Mammalia; order Carnivora; family Ursidae; genus Ursus; species Ursus arctos. Next base: position 37,720,770 of record NW_026622952.1, read on the forward strand.
CAGTTTCTGTAACTAAGGAAAAGCATGTGGGGAAAGAATACATCCTATGTGGAAAAAAGAAAGAAAAGAAAAGAAAAGAAAAGAAAAGAAAAGAAAAGAAAAGAAAAGAAAAAAGAAAAATATAGTTCCCAAGAAGAGAGAAGGGAATACTAATGAGTAGATTGGGAAAGTTGTTTGTTATAGAATCAAGACTAACATGTCAAGAAAGCGAAACCACAAAGATTATGCTCTAACGTGGTGTCAGCAAGCTGGCCTGGCAGCTCCCTGGGAAGGGTGCTGTGGTGAACATTCGCTTTCAACAAAAAGAGGCAGATATCATGGTACCAACAGTTCCAGGCATTTTACCAAGGAGTCTCTTTGCTCAAGCTAACTCATGTTAGCTAATTCATGCATTTCCAGTTTCCGCTGGAATTCTAGGCAGTTCGTTGGTTTGGTCAACAAGCTGATGGTATGACAGATCAGATGTAATCCAATGGATTTCTAGCCTCCCTGGATGCTTAGGGAAGCAGGCTACTCCGAAGGCCTGAAGGGACGCTCCCAGATACGCTGCAGAACTGCACATGACAGAAAGAATGGCTGCAAGACTGAGCACAGATCTTGCAGGTCTGAACATCAGAGATGGTTTTGATATTTGAAAGACATGCTAAAGGCTTTTTCCATCTATTCCGCTTACATTATGCAAGGATGCAATTAGAAAGCTGGTAGCCGATTTCAGACTACTACTACTAGGAGAAGCTCTTCTCACACAAAGCCACATTCTCCAACAGTCTCAACAGTCATTCACGCGGCAGGCTGGGCCACATTTAGACACTATGGAAACACATTTAGGAAACTATGTGAGAGGAACTGTGTTGTTTTGCCAAGTTAACACAGTACCGAGACATGAACAGCAGATAAAATCTTCACCACATTTAAGATTTTTTTTGCTAATATACCTGTCTCAATTCTGCTGCCTGATAACAAGTGCTCAGAGAGTCTACCAAAAAACTGCAACAACAATATTAATAATAACTCCGCACAACTATCAAGACTCTCTTGGATGCTGAATAACAATACAGTCCACTTGCCACCAAGTCTACAAAACTATCTGCAGATATTTGACCTAAAACTGACAAAAAGCAGTCAGACCCCCTACACATGAGGATCCCAAAATTCAAAAATCCTTTATTAATATTACCAAGAAGCCACTCTCAAGATAAAATAGGAAGACATGCTAACCAAGAACGAGCTCCAGGATTGGGGTGAGTCCTCAATATTGAAATAGGATTCCTGTGGTTCAATGCTCTTCAACCTGGACGTTAAGAATACAGATGAAAGAACATTTTCTAAGCAGCTCTGGGGCGGTGGGCTGACACTTGGGCAGGAGATTGACTATATTTCCATATGCAGCATCAATGAGTATAGGTTGTGAAACGCAAAGAAACAATAGCAGAGGAACCAAGAGGCTTCATGATAGCAAGAAATATTAAGAATTTTCAAGTAACCCCTGATAGAGAAAACAGGCTCATTGTTTTTTACTTATAAAATTTCAGAGAATGAGGCATTTGTTTGAGTCAATAGACACTTTACTTTTACTCTAGATAGTCCAAAATACCTATGGAATTTATAACTGATGCCCTAAGGCCCCCTCCGCCTTCATCCGGCCCCTATAAACACCTTTACCCCTGGCTGCTCCCGGGGCTACTCTCTATAGGGCACCCCACACGAACGCAGCGGAATACATTTTTCTCCTGTTATCTATTGTCAGTTAATTCACAGGCCTCCCCACCCCCAACCCCCACCAGTCAGACCGAAATCGGTGGAGAAATTTTTCGTCCAGACACTGAGAACCTCACAGCGGCAGCTGCTGGGCACACGCACGGTGGCTTGCACCGCTGAGGTCTGCATCACAGGACACCGTACGGAGTGCGGCCTCTGAAAGCAGGCGTAGCTGCGGCAAAGGGCCTGCCCCTCACCGCCTCGCCCACTAACGCGGGGCTCCAGCTCTTTCACGTGGTCAGCCGCTGCTCGGAAGGGAGAGGGTCGGTTTGGTTGGCGGAGCCCCCATGTGTGGCTGACCACCGTGTGCCTACGCCCCAGCGGCCAGGGCAAGGGTTGCGCATTTTCAATTTCAATATTAGTAACTGGACTCTCTCTCTCAAAAGGTTCTGGATACTTCTTCAAGGAAGAGAGTTTATTTACTTACTTTTTAACCTAAAAGAATAAAATGGCCCTCCAAAAAACACTGTAAGAGGCTTTGAAATCTGCCAGACCTCTTTACCTGGATGCAAGGGAAGAGCAATTCTTTTTCTTTCTTTTGGCTGGACATTTAGGAGAGCTCGTTTCCGCTCACAGACCGGACGCGGTTCAAGGCATTAAATCTGCAACATGGCATTCAGTCCTCCACATAATCTATGTATTAAAGACCCTGCCTATTAAGTACAAAGTTTACAAGTCGCAACAGGATTGCTCTAACTGCCAAATTAGAAGCTCGGGGTGCTATGCTCCAACCATTTTTGCTTTAAACATCATTACCAATAATCTGCGGGATCTGAGTCGGGCTGGATGGTTGGCGGGTGATGTGTGGGGTGGAGAAGAGAGCGGCTGCCTGCTCATCAGCTCTGTGAGCTAAGCATCGCCAAGCAGCAGAGACTTGCTTTTATGAGCTTGTCCAGTATAGGTCTATATAATTTTATTTAGCCATTTATGAGTCAGGAGACACATAGGCTGTCTAATTAAAAATGCCCTTCTGTACAGGCTCTTTTCAGACCCAAACCGCACTTTCATACAAAGGAATGCATAAATATACATGATAATTGACTCTAATGACAGGAAAAGAATGTGATGAAACATTTCCTGATAAAATCTAGTCTCAGGCATGCAAAGGGGATCAAGACTCCTCTTCAGTCGCTGTGATTTACAACATAAAGGGAGAAATTCTAAAGGGTGAAGTAATTTTCTTCTGAAGGCAGAATATATGTATGAAGAAAAGCAGAGGGCCTTTGTGTGATCTGGACAAGGAAAAATTATAAATGTTCTCTAGATGGAAAAGGAAAATCCCATTTGACAAGCCAGCCTTCCTTCACGGCCTTTTTAGTCTCTAGGTATCGAATCCATTTTTCAATTCCTCTCGCAAGTTTGCTGTGCTCCTGATTACATAGCAGTTAGGCTTAGTAAGCAACATGAAAAGGACATTGTTTCTGGGCTTTCTTCCATTGTTTTTTTAGAGCATGCCTCTAGACACACTTCCCCTCTTCCATTATGAATCTGGCGTTCTTCAGAGATACGGAATGCAATTATAATGATCAAGGATCTTAGTGTTTAAAAATGAATCTTTAAAACTAGACACAGTTGTTAGACACAGTTGCAAGGCCTTCAATAAACATTCCATGCATTGTGGAGGTAGTGGAATTTACACAGACCTTCTTGCACATAATGCTATATATTAATAAAGCCGAATGTGACAGTTATCAGATGGATAGTTTATCTGATTTCTTATCTTAAAGTCATTCAGTGTTGAGCTCCTCCCAGAAATAGCTTTAGTTCTCTTAAGAATAGAAAATGAAAAAATACACAAATATAACTCGAGAGCAATAAACAAATATTTCATCTGATTCAAAACAAAGGATTTTGGCAATCAAAAGAATCGTCAACCGAGTAGCTTGGTACTGCATTAAATAGCAAGCACCTGACAGATTTAGTGTTTACAATGCATATTATATAAGAAAAAGCAGGCAAAATCACATGTTTTACATGAGTGTGCTTCCTTTGTAACAATTTAAGTGGTTTTAGTAAAGGATATGGAAATATTCTTAGCCAATTTAAAGGCTATGTTTTCAAAGAGCCCAAATTATTTACTGAAACAGAGTTTTTTTGTTTTTAAAGATTTATTTATTTTAGAGAGAGCGAGCACTGGCACATGCACAGGAACGGGGCAGGAGAGGGGGCGCAGCAGACGGAGAGAATCTCAAGCAGACTCTGTGCTGAGCCCAGAGCCGGATGCGGGGCTTGATCCCACACCCCTGAGATCATGACCTGAGCTGAAATCAAGAGAGGGACGCTTAACTGACTGAGCCACCCAGGAGCTCCTGAAACAGAGTTCTTACACCAAGCGATGGGACCAGTAGCTCACAACTGTACCAAAATGATGGATAATCTTTTACAGGTATCCATGCAAGTTCAATATTCACACTGTTACCGGTTTAAGGACCAGACAGATACGACTTTTTCAATGACCATCTCTGGCCTCAGAGACTCTCTGTCTTACACTTCAACCTGCTTTTCCTATCTATTTTAGTCTAGCAACTCTGGCAAACGAAGCCCCGGCGTTCTGGTTGACATAACGGGCTCCTGGAAGGTGGCGAACACGGCTCACTGAGCTCAGAACAAGAGTGCACTGGACGACCGCGGACAGAATGAATTCCTCTGCCTCGCAGAGTTCCACGGGGAAGCCGGGGCAGAGAATGGCTCTTGCCTCAGCACTACATCCTCACCTCCCTGTCTCTCCTACCCACTGCCCTGTCTAGACTTCCACTGATCCTCTCTTCCCTTCCCTTGACTTGAGGAAAGCCGACCAGCCAGAACAACCTCTGTGTGACTTCATACACCAGTCCTCGTGGAGGAGAGCTTGCATCTAAAAAAGATCGTAGGGAGGAAAAGTTCCTCAGAAGGCCTCACTAAAGCCGTCTTTTTACCCCCACGCTCTTCACAACACGTCTTTCCTTGTTCTCATTCATCTGCTGAATTGGGTTTCCTCTGGCACCTTTCAGGGTTTCTCGGCACCCCTACGGTTCTTTCGCTTCCTACTGGTCTTTTCCTTCCAGCACTCTCACTAGTGACCCCATCCATGTTCACGGTTCCAAATACCCACCTAACCTCCAGCCAATATATTTTTCCTGAGCTTCAGCTTCATATCCAGCTCCATTCCGGAAATCTTCATGCAATGATTTGAATGTTTATGTCTCTTTAAAATTCAGATGTTGAAATCTTACTCCCCAGTGTGATGATATTAGAAGGTGGGACTTTTGGGAGGCTAAACCCTCACAAATGGAATTAGTGCCTTTATAGAAGAGGCCCTAGAGAGATCCATTCTCTGCCATGGGAGGTCAGAGTGAAAAGACACGGTCTACAAACCAGGAAGTGGGCTCTCACCGGACACTGAATCTGTCAACATCTCGATTTTGGATTTCCTAGCATCCAGGACTGTGAGCAACAAATTCCTCTTGTTTATAATCCACCCAGTTTATGCTACTTTGTTAGAGCCGCCCAGACAGACTCAGATCCTTCATCTTGCTATCCTTAAATCTTAAACACAACTTTCTCTAAACAGAATGGTTTGGGGGCGCCTGGGTGGCCCAGTAGGTTAAGCGTCTGCCTTAGGCTCAGGTCATGATCCCGAGGTCCTGGGAATGAGCCCCGCATCCACTCCCTGCTCAGCGGGGAGTCCGCTTCTCCCTGTGTCTCTCCCCCTGGCTTGTGCTCTCCCTCTCTCACTCTCTCTCTCAAATAAATAAAATCTTAAAACAAATAAATGGAATGCTTTGTCTTCTGCACATGCTTCCTCTCCTTCTGGTTTCAGTTGGTGGCATCTACATGGTCACACGAGAGAGAAAACTGATTGAGAACAGAACTCAAACCCAATTTTGAACTGAGAGAGGGCTCCTGGGCAAAGTGACACATGGGAGGGCAAAGAGAGAGGAGGGAAAGCTCTTTGTTTTTGAATTTGGGTTTCTGGTTCCAAGTTCTGCTTGACTGCTATGGATGATGGCCCTTAATCCCACTAGCTCCTGAAAATGAGTGACTAGAGACGGGGAGTGGTAGAGCGAATGGGAGTTTACTTTCTGCGGTGAGGGGAGGCATACCGGGTAATGGTAGTTAGTTGCTGGTAATAGAAATCTGAAATGACAATAACTTCAATAAGAAAGAGGTTCATTTTCTCTCTAGGCAGAGGCACAATGAGGCAGTCCAGGGCTGGTGTGATGGTACCACGATGACATCGATGTTCCAGGCTGTTCTATTTTTAGTTCCTCCAACCTTAGCAATTAGTGCTCCTCCTCAGGGTCACTGCAGATCCACAGAAAAGGCTGTCGAAGCTCCAGCCATCAGACCCATGTTCTTTAGAAAAGAATAGAGAGGACCAAAGGGACTTCCAGCAGCTATATCCAATACATTCTACTAGCTTCTCCTTGGCTACCTCTAGAAGGAAAAGTGGCTGAATTTTTTTTTTCTGCACCTAATCATGTGCAAGTTCTATTTGGTAAGAAGATAACTTCATGGAAATTAGTTAGAAAACTAGCTGTAGCCGGTACTGGGGAATTTCAGATTTTATTTATTTGAGAGAGAGAGAGTGTGTGTGAGAGCGCACGTGAGTGCGTGCATGGTGAGGAAGGGGCAGAGGGAGAAGCAGACGTCCCGCTCAGCAGGGAGCCCTACACTAGCTCAATCCCAGGACCCTGAGATCATGACCTGAGCCAAAGGCAGTCGCTTAACCAACTGGGCCACCCAGGTGCCCAAAAGCTTGAGCTTTTAAAAACATTCAAATGCTGTGTCCACCAGATTCATGTCACTGGCCAAAGCCCCTCCAGAGTTCTCTGGAAGTTCTGATTCCAGGATCTCCTCACCTGCCACACTTAATCAGTTGCCAAGACCTGCCAATTTTAATTCCCTGAATCCAACCTGAAGCCATATCCTCATCTTCATTCCTGCCACCACCCTCCCAGTTCAAGCCCTCGCCCTTCCCAGACTGATTACAACAACCACTCCTGACTGTCCTTTCTGTCAGGGCAGGGGAAGGTATCAACAGTGACAACTCTGGAGCTGGAATCCTGGCTTTTCTGGGGAGATTTCATAAGTAATATCTGTAAGCATTCATGTATTAACAATTATTACTATCTTGCTTTTAAAAATTACAGATTGGGGGGCGCCTGGGTGGCACAGCAGTTAAGCGTCTGCCTTTGGCTCAGGGCGTGATCCCGGCGTTATGGGATCGAGCCCCACATCAGGCTTCTCTGCTATGAGCCTGCTTCTTCCTCTCCCACTCGCCCTGCTTGTGTTCCCTCTCTCGCTGGCTGTCTCTATCTCTGTCGAATAAATAAATAAAATCTTTAAAAAAAAATTACAGATTGTATGCTGTATCAGAGCAATTTGTTTAAATAGCTGGTTCTTTCACTATTGGGTGCCTAAGGGCAGGGACCTCTCTTGTTCATGTTTTCTTCTCCAGCACCTAACACAATCACTAGCACGCGGTAGTGCGCCCTGATAGCTCCATAGGACTGATATCCTGCAGGCAGCACAGCAGACTTCATGAACCCCAGAGATCACACATACGAATCTGTTATTTCTACTTATTAGTCTGCTCTCTGCAGCCGACCAAGTGTCCCTAGTTCTCGTATCTTTTTCTCCAAGCTTAGTCTTTATTCTCATTTCAGGCTCCTGATACGTCCCCTTTGAATTTCTTTTCTAATCCTCTAGTAGTCTATCTACATATCTATAGTTGTATTACATATATATGTTATATTCTATGGTGCATATTATATATTTTCCAGGAGTGGCACTTTTATATAAGAATATCTATAAATTACTTATATATACCTTACTATATATACCTTACTATATACCTTATTATAATGATATATTTTTATACAGAAACAACACGTCTGGCAAATAGTAGTAATAATGATGATACTACTTAATATTTTCGGCACTTGCATTGCACCAGAGACTTCCCACAACAATTCTGTGAGGCAGTCTAGTTTTCCATCTCTGTTTTCCAGAAACACGGAGAGTCTGGTACTCTGCCTAAGGTCTCTGGCTTGTAAGTGGGGAAGGAGAGGTTGACTGCATATTGTTTGAATCTCAGTCTCCCACTTTTTCCTCCTCATGACTTTGATTCCCACACCCCTGTATTTCCAAGTTGCCAAACTCTCCATCGTACAGTGTGTCCTGATTTATGACACACGTGTGCACACATTATCTTCCTAACAACTCTCTGAGGCGGGTGAGGAAGGTTTGGTCCCACACTCCAGGGACCAGATGGCAGCCTTCTGCTTCCCCCTTTCCTTCCAAGGTGGTCGTGAGGGTGGGTAGAGCCTTTCTTTCCCACATCACGGACTGTCTCCCCTACCCCGGAGCTATGAAACCGGGACTGCCCGATCCCCTCCGACTCCCGTCCAAACCCGGGGGCCCCTCCGGCCGGGTCACCGCACCCCTCCCTCCGCGGAGTCCTCTGGGGCCACAGGTGGACCTCCAGGCTCCGTCCGTCGGGTCATGTCTGCTTCTGCCAGGGTCCAGTTCCAGCTACTCTCTCCACTGCTTTCTCGCTCCCTGGCAAAGCCCCGAGCCCCCCATCAGTGCAAACGCCCCCACTCTGCTGCCTCCGACCTTCCTGGGCTGCCCCCCGCCCCCCCCCATCCACCAGCAGTGTTGCGGGTCTAGCCCAGGGCCCCCGTCCGCGTTCACCTCCTTCCATCACCTCCTCCCCCCGCCCCCATCCCGCAAACCCCGCGCGTTCCATTCTGCGGAGAAAACCGAGCCCCGGGGTGACCACCGCCAGCAGCAGCCGAGCGCTGACCGTCGGCCTGCACCGCGCAGGCCTTGATTCGCATCCCCTCCTCTTACCCGCGGCGGAGCGTCCTGCCGCAGACACGGTTCCCCGGCCCCACTTCGGAGTGGGGGCCCCAGGAGCGCAGAGGGGTTGGGTGATTTCCCCGGGCTGGGCCAGCTGGGGGCACGCAGCGGGGCGCGAACCCTCCAGCGTGTCTCCGGAGCTGACCTTTTGAGCATCAAACAGCAGAGTCTGCAACTTTCTCCCCCCCAGACTACAAACTTATCTTCATTCATTTTTGAAAATTGGGTTTAAATTTTTTTCTCAGAGCTATTCATGCACAGAGACAAATAGGTATGTAAAAAAAACCCAAACCAAAAACCACCCCGCAGCCCCTGACCTTCGCGTCCTTCACGTCCTCTTCTCTCCGGAAGAACCACTGTTCGCTAACTCTTCGGGCTCTTACACGCGTATTTCTAAATATCACGCGTCCGCTGCTCCTTACTGATCGGCTCACGTGAGCCGCGTTCTGCGGAGCTCCCACAATGCAGCGCGAGGAGTTAGCTCTTACTTCCCCAGCAACACCTGCGCCCCTGAGCGCGCATGCGGCAGCGTCCCTCCCCATTCTGCTACAGGTGATATTCATTTATATTCGATGGAAACGCCAACCACGACTAAGCCACAGGTAGCTTACAATTACTTTTCCTTTCCTGACTGCTGTGCTGAAGGGCTACCATTACAGCCTAGTATTTTGTGTCGCCTTGACATCTGGGGAAACTTGAGGGCCTCAGATGGTTTCCCTACAAGTTCCCGTTCCCCACCAGGCTATCCTGCGTAAGGTCCCCCAGCTAAACAACGCTCCTTAGCAAGAGGACCAGGTGCAGCTCCTGCTTATCCCTGCGTAATGAATTTCAGTGCCCTGCTAGCCCTCGGAATTATTAAAAAAGCTGATCACATCGTCTTGTGGGGAAGCAGGGGTCACCTTGCTCTCTTGATACTGCAAAGACTGCCTCCCACAATCCCGGCTGGTTCATTCCATTCTGGAGTGCAGCCTGTGTGTGGGCCTGCCTGTCGGTGGGGTCCTCCTCCCCCAGGGTGTATTTGTTATTAACAAAGGCTGTCAGTCTCACTGCCCCGAGTCCGGGGTGGTGTGTTCAGCCATCCCATAACCCTAGGATGGAAACTCATCCCTCACCAAAGCCATGAATGGAGGCAATTAAGACACACATCTCTTTGTGTTTTTAGGACTGATAATAACCTCCTTGGTTTCCCCAGCCTCTTCCCAGTCATGTAAATGTCCTCTCCATCCCTTCAACCCTTCATGTTCACTTCCTCTGCTTGCCCCAGTTTCCTCATGGAGCCCCTGCCCTGTTCCCGTCTAGCCAGGTTGATTACTATGTCTGCTCTGCAGCCATCACCTTTTTGAGATTTTGCACGTCTGAGAATGTTGTGCTCACATTTACTTGATAGGTTAGCCAGTTTTTGAATTCTTGGCTGGAAATCCTTTTTCCTCCGAATTTGGAAACCACTCTGTGTCTTTCTGTTTCCAACATTGCTGTTGAGAAGTCCAAAACCACTCAAATCCCTAATCCTTCTTATGTGACCTGTTTTTCCTTTGCTCTGTGGGGGGAAAGAAATCCCTTCTCTCCCTCATCTCCCCCTATTCTTTGAATTTACCAAGGAAATGTACTGGTGTGGTTCTATTTTCATTCATTGAACTTGGCACTTGCTGGGTCTTTCTAATCTGGAAACTCATATCCTTCAGCTCTGGGGAAATTTTCTTGTCTTATTCATTTGATGATTTTCTCCATTCCATTTGCTTTATTTCTTCTCTCTTTCTGGAATTCTTTTTATATAGATATTGGCTCTCTTAAATAGTTCTCTTTCTTATTTTTTTCTTTTATTTCCTGTTTTCTGTTTTTCTAGATCTCTTCTGATTTCTAGATTTCTTCGCCCTATCTTCCAGTCTTTCTATTGAGTCTCCATTCTGATTTGGTATAGTTTAAATTCCAAGTTTGTTTTTCAGTGTTCTTTTTGGGCATCTCTATGCTGTTGGTTGGATTTTATTGATAGTGGACTTTACTGTTGGGGGATTTGGCTGGCTTTTTTTTTGTAGAATTCCCAGTGTCAGTATTTTTGGTTTTTTCTTGTGGGTGGGCCAGATTTCCCAGGGAAGGCTCTTCCAGATCCTGCCTGGAGGAATGCCCTTATGCTGCCAGCATTCTGCAAGAGGGTCCCTCCAATTCTTGAGTCTTCCGCAGGTGGAAAGATGTACATCGGGTTAATTTCTAGCTTTCTCTACTTTCCCATGTCTGCTAAGCCAGTTACCACTCACCCATCACCTTTTCAATTTCTAAAACTGCACTGCTGATGTTTACATTCCTTTTGGATTTTTATACTTTCCGTGTATTAATTAGCTTTACTGCTATCTAAATAGGATTTGGGAAAGAATTTGAGGCTAATGCATGTGTTTAATTCTTGTCCCTTTATTTCTATTTCTACCCATCCTTTCCTCATTTCCTCATATTTTAGCTAAAGTCTTTTTGAGTTTAAGGCTATTATTTCAGCTGATATTTGAATTCAATGTCTTACTGTCTCTTCTGAGTTATTGCTCCAATAGTCATCCCTTCCCTGTCTTGTACTTTTGAATCTGTATTGGCTTTTTCCTGTCAGCTGTAAACACAGTGAGTCCATCTCTAGATGTTCCTTTGAACTGGTATCTTCAACCTATGGTTCCAACCATATTTCTGCTTCCTTTTAGAGTCAACCTTCTTGAAAGCATCCTCTGTGCTTTCACCCTTTTTTTTAAAAAAGATGTATTTGTTTAATTTGGGAGAGAGAGAGAGAGTGTGTGGGCGGGTGGGGGGAGGGGCAGATGAAGAGGGAGAGAGAGAATCCTCAAGCAGACTCCTCACTGAGTGGGGAGCCTGACGTGGGGCTCGATCCCAGGACCCTGAGATCATGACCAGAATGGAAATCAAGAGCTGGATGCTTAACTGACTGAGCTCAGTCTATTTCTATTTCTTCTGAGCCCATTTACAACTCTACCTATGGAAAGAGACTTCTGGTAAAAAAGCCAAATGATTTCCATATTGCCAAATTAATAGACACTTCCTTCCCTTGAGTTTACTGCTCTATGATACTCTTGGCCAAGTTGACCTATCTTTTTTTTCTTATTAGTTTTTATTTTAGTATTAAAAGTAATGCATATTCATTACATAAAACTTAGAAAATAAAATATAGGAAGGAAAAAGGAAATCCAATCCCTAAATCTACCAAATAGAGATAACGCCTATTAAACTTAGGATGTATTCTCCCAACTTTCGTTCGGAATATGTTATCTGCTAACCAAATATATATATATATATATACACACACATATCCGTATGTATATATATGCCTCAAACATAACATTTTCAAACAGTTCTCCAGAAAATTGGTTATTTTAAAGTTTCTATCTCAATCAGTGAATAGTGTCACTATTCAACCAACTGATAAAGCCAGAAGCCCATGCGACACCGTCCCCTTGTCCCTCTCCCTCCCTCCCACAGTTAGTGAGTCACCGAGTCTTTGGAATTCTACCTCTAACAGTTTGCCACCTACCTCTTCCATCTTAGTCCCATCACTTTAGGTTAGGATCTCACCCGGGATGCCTCAATGATTGCATTAACCACCTAATTAATAGCCTTGCCTGTCTTTTAAACTATTATTCAGAATGCTGTCAGAATGATTGCTATAAAATACTTGCCCCATCATGTCATTCATGTATATAAAAATCCGTTGACATTTCTCCATAGCCTGACGAATAAAGTTCAAATTCCTTAGCCTAGGACTCATAGCTTTTGTGTGTCTTTCAGAAGTGTCCTGTCTCCTTCCCTAGCTTTACTGGTTCCTTTTTCCCAATTTTCTGTGTTATGGAAACAGTGGGTCATGCTATTTCTTTCCTTTAAATCTTTCTTCATTCTCTTCTCTTTTTCCCCTTCTTGTCTAACAAACTTCTACAACATGGTTCAAAAGTATGAGCATCACTTCTTCAAAGAGGCCCTCCTTTATCTCTTAATCTAATTGAGAACTTTCTTCTCAGTGCTTCCATATTACCCCCTGAAGACAGCTATCCCACACTGAAATGATTTGCTTTGCTGCTGTTTCTACGAAAACATACACATCTTCAGAGTTGAGATTATACATTATTTGACGTTGTATTCCTAATGCCTTATCCAGTGCTTGACAAAAGATGAGCTGGCAATGTTACAGGAGTAGTTTTCTATTCCAATTTTCTTACGGATATTCTGTTTTCAAGGGCAGCCATTTTTACTTTACCATTCCTTTAGGAGTCTGTGAGGAGAGATTGTTATGTGGGTATGTGGGAAGAGACGAAGGGATATAGAATTTCATATAGATCATTACAAGGGATTATTCTAAATTATCCTTATAGGTTTGCCATTCCAGTTTTTAGGACAGAGCTAGAACTCAACCAAAGTGTAGAAATAGGAAGAGATGGGAAGTTACCTCATTTGAAAGTCTAATGCAACGTCTTATTCCAAAGGGAAATCATTACAGAATAGTATCATTAAAATACTTTAATAGATAATTGTTTGTGTTTGTGTGTTTACTTGCCAAATTACATGGTACGACAATGAGAAAAACCCTATCATTTGAAATTACACACTTAAAAAATACTGAATTATAAAAAATCACATACAAATTGTCCTACTAATAGTTGACTTGTCATTAATTTTCCATGTTAATGTTTTCTCTCTGTTTATACATAGGCTTTTTCATTACAAAGTAAGACTCCTTCTATTCCTTCCTGCGGTGCTTCTCTCTCAGTTCACTTAGATAATAAAAAATTTCACATTCAGACTACACTTTCTTCAATTGCGTTACCTCAAGATGAAAGGTAGTTGGCTTTAGAAACAAGCCATCACATAGGCTTCCTCCCAATGTGATGGGTCCTGAACATGATGCCCTATTTATTTTCTTGGCTTTATTTTTTAGAGCAGCTTTAGGTTCGTGGAAAAACTGAGTGAAAGGTACAGACATTTCTCATATGTCCCCTGCTCCCACACATGCATGCCCCCCATTATCAACATTCTCCTCCAGGGTGTACATTTGTTACAATGGAAGCTACATTGACACAACACTGTCACCCAAAGTCCACAGTTCACAGTAGGGTACATTCAATGGGTTTGAAGAAATGTGTGATGACATGTATCTCTGGTTATGGCATCATACAGAGTAGTTCACCTCCCTAATAATCCTCTGTGTTCCATATGTTTATCCCTCCCTTCCCAACCCTTGAAACCACTGATTGTTTTACTGTCTGCATAGTTTTGCCTTTCCCAGAATGTTCTATAGTTAGAATCATACAGTATGAACCCTTTTCAGATTTGAGTCTCTCACTTAGTAACATGTATTTAAGTTTCCTTCATGTCTTTTCATGGCTTGTAACTCATTTCTTTTTAGTGCTGAATCATATTACATGGTCCAGACGTACCGCAGTGTACTTACCACTCACCTACTGAAGGACATCTTCACTGCTGCCATGTTTTAGCAATTACGAATCAAGCTGCTGTCCATGTGCAGATTTTTCTGTAGACATGCGTTTTCATTTACTTTGGGTAAATATCAAGGAGCATGACTGCTGGATCACATGGTAATAGTACGTTTAGTTTTGTAAGGAACTGAGCAACTGTCTTCCAAAGCATCGGTACCATTTTGCACTCCTACCGCCAATGAATGAGTTCCTGTTCCTCCCCATTCTTGCCAGCATTTGGTGCTGTCAGGGTTTTAGATTTTGGCCTTTCTAATCAGTGTGTACTGGTATCTTATTGTTGCCTTAATTGACATTTCCATACCTTTTTTTTTTTTTTTTGGTCTCTTGGGTAGGTCATATAATGTTAGAGACAAAAGTGCTCCTAGATATGATCTAATCCAGAGATTCTCTATCAGGAAGTGGTGGGGATGAAGATGGGGATGATTTCTATCCAAAGCATCTCCAGAACTTTTAAAAAACATCTAGCCCTGCTTTCTTGGCTCCCTCCCTCCTAAACTCTACCATTCATATAAGCTTGGTGTCAGGCATGAGTGACTCTTCCAAGTGGTCATAATATCTTCCATCCCTCTGAAGTGACTACTGTTGATTTAACATAGCTTTTATTTTCCAGGAAGCGGAAGCTCAGAAAGTTCAAGTTTCAGTGCCTTCCCCGACTCATGGAGCTAGTTAATGGCAAAAGCAACACTAGAACCTCTGTCTCCTGCTCCTGGCAATGCATTTCTATTACTTCTATTATTTCTTGATCCATTCTCAAAACAACCTCGTCAGGAGGTAGCCGGCGTCCCACCTGTCCGTAGCCTGTGTGGCTTCCCAGGAGCGTGGCCGTACTCTTTCTGTGAGCTGTCAGCCGGCCTGGGCGGGTGGCCTGAGGGCGAGGCTCCATGAAGCTGTTAGGCCTCAGCGTACTGTACAAAGGCGAGCCCAAGGCAGTGCTGCTTAAAGCCACGGATGACATGTCCTCGTTCAGCTTTCTCCAGAGGTCCAGTGCTCAGGACTTCATGACCTTCACAAGTCAATGGACTGTGGAGCCCTCAGCGGAAGGCCGCAGAGCTTCTGTCAAAAATTGAGAATATCTGTGCCACCTCTATGTGAGAAATGACTGTCTTGCGGGGATGGTCGTAATGGACAGTGAATATCTGTCCCGGGGGGCTTTGCCTTGCCGGAGAAGATACTAGGTGAATTCTCCAAGCAGCTCGACAAGATAGAGTGGCCAGCCGATCCCCTGCTACCATCCACCATGCGGCCCTAGGTGACCAACTCAGAAGATACCAGAACCTTGGAGAAACTGGCCCCATGCTCAAGGTGCTGGCTGAGCTGGATGTGACCAAAATCATTCTGCACAACACCATGGAGTGTCTCTTAGAGCGAGGGGAGAAGCTAGATGACCTGGTGTCCAAACCCAAAGCGCTGTGAACACCGTCTAAAGCCCGGAAACAGCGCGGAAACAGGACTTGTGCTGTGAAGACAGCCTGCGGAAGCCCCTGTGCTGAAATGTCAAGGTCATTCACATCAGAACTGCAGCCCCTGGGGAAGCAGATCCACCGTGGAGAGACCTGCGTGGGGTCACTCTCAATTTTCACTTTGGAGCTCCCAGGAGGAACTGAGCAATCATGGAAGGGCCCTGGGGCTGGGGAACATGCAAATCTCTATGTCTAGTAATTTTTGAAAAGATCCTTTGAGGCCCCCAAAGTATATTATTGGGACAAATGAAACCATAAACTGAATGCCTCACATAAAATACAACAGACTACCTCTTCAGATCTGAAGAAGCTAGAGGAACCCTTACTCTGACTCTTGGGACCAAGCAGGACTAAGGACAACCATAACATCCTTCTACTGGGCAAACTGTCCTGCGTCTCCTCCCCAACGGTGGGTGTGGTAAGCCCCCTTAGGGATCGTAGGCTGCATAGCCTTTCTTTCTGTGAAGGAAGCAAGGGCCACATAACTGCAGAGAGATCTGCCGGGGAGAGCACGCCCTGGTGAGAGGAGAAGACGGAAGGGCTGTGGCCACGTGGAAGCTAAGTGGTCAGACTGCATTCAGCCTGGGATAAAAGGCATTTAGGAATGGCTTAGTCAAGTGCTGCCAATAAAAGACAACTGTAGAGTCAGTAGGGAGGGTGGGCCGGGCTGGAAGACAGCAGCTGCGCTGTAAGCCATGACTGCGGAAAGCAGAACTGAAACCTCACACTAGACGCTTCCTCCCCGCCCCCAGCCCAGATTCACTAATCCATATACACACACCATCGAAAATGTCTTTACTCTGGGCTAAAAATTAATAAAGCAATAAGTGACTGCTCAGAGGCGTAAGTTCTAGAGTTGGCTCTAGCAAGCTAGGGAAACAACAGATGGTTAAAGTTTGCTTATCCTGCTTACAAACCGCGGGAAGTAGGGCGGCGAAGCTGTCATTTGATTTTTAGGAGTTTGTTTTGAACCACTTGGATTCAATTCAAATGGAGTTTCAAGTTGTGTGGATTTGCACGTGTATTACTGGACTTTTTCTCATTCTTTGAGCACCAGGACAGGCAGCTCTTGAATTCCTTGAAATGATCACGTCTGAAATGATGTAGCAGAAGAGACTCTGAGGCGACACATGATGGCCTTGCCTGCTGTCCTCCACCTCCCAGGTTTAACCAAGTCCCGTTGTTTTTTTTCCCGGTGACCCTGTTGATTTTCTCCTTCCCCATCACTCTTCCAGAATACCATTTTCCAAACTTGCTGCCTGAAAAGAAGAATGAGCTGGGACCACCTCTTTTCCCTCCAATTTAACCTTCCATTCAGATCATTCTGAGCTTTTCAGAGAGCAAATCTTCTCTGTACTCAAAAGCTTTCAGTGATTCCCCTTTATTTGATTAATAAAATCACCTCATATGTGTCAAATGGCTAAAATCAACACCCCCCAAAACAGAAAGTGTTGGTGAGGATGTGGAGAAAAAGGAACCCTCGTGCACTGTTGGTAGGAATGCAAACCGGTGCAGCCACTCTGGAAAACAGTGTGGAAGTTCCTCAAAAAGTTAAAAATAGAGCTACCCTATGATCTAGTAATCATACTACTGGGTATTTACCCAAAGAATACGAAAACACTAATTCAGAGGGATACGCTCACCCTGATGTTTCTAGGAGCATTATTTGCAATAGCCAAATTATGGAAGCAGCCCAAGTGCCCATCAATTAATGAATGGCTAAAGACGATGTGGTCTATATATACAATGGAATACCAGTCAGCCATAAAAAAAGAATGAAATCTTGCCATTTGCAACAACAGGGATGGAGCTTGAGAGTATAGTGTTAAGCAAAATAAATCAGTCAGAGAAAGGCAAATACCATATGATCTCATACGATGTGGAATTTAAGAAACTAAATAAACAAGCAAAGGGGAAAAAAAAGGAGAAAGAAGGAAACCAAGAAACAGACTCTGAAATATAGAGAACAAACTGATAGTTACCAGAGGGGAAGTGGGTGGGGCGTTGGGAGGAAATAGGGGCTAGATAAAGAGTATATTTATCATGATAATAAAATAAAATAAAATAAAATATCCAAATCTGACCCAGTCTCTGCTTCTCCCTCTACATTGTGAGCTCCTTGAATAAGGCAGGAAGGGAAGGCTATTATGAAAGGACAATGGAAAAAAATAGGATTAAGACTAGGAGCAGACAAGATTACAATAAAGCCAAGAGATCTTCATATGTCACCGCTTTGGTATCTACTGGTGATTACAATCCATTTCATACACAAAGTCCACTATTCATAAGGCTTATACATGTTTGCTAACACTAAGGTTTTATCTGCAACCCAATGTTCCATAACACATGTAAATATGTAACGCTCAGCTCTAAGTAGGGTTTGTCCATGAAAAATCGTCAGATATTACCTGAAATGGTGATATAAAAAATTAAATCTGTTAAAAATACCCAGAAAACCATCCAAAGGATTCTATTTAATCACTGACTTTTAATATTTAGAGAAAGAGGGGTAGAATAAAATCAGGTCAAAATTAATACAATGGACTTTAACTTCCAGATATTCAGAATGTTTTGTTATCTGCTTAAGTTACTTATTTAAAAAGAAAGAGAAATTTTTACTTACCACTTCTCAATATTTATTTATGCAGATGAGACATGAGTCACAAGGATGTAGAGATGAACCCTGATTTATGACAACATCAGGAAAATGGCTAAAAATAAGTGTGTCTCAGGATGATTCAAAGTGCAATAAGGGAATTTCCAGTGATTTGGTAACAAATGTAGCAGCCCGACTCCATTTATTTTTCCAGCAAATAGTCCCAAAGAGCATGAAAAATGACAGCTGCGTAATCGAAACAGCTAATTTTTTCATGTTAGTTGATTCAACCTTTTGTGTCAAGAAAAGAAAGAGAGAAAAGGAAAAGAAAGAGAGGGCATAAGTAATAGATCGAGTTTGTCTTTTTACAACTTGGGAAATAAAATCTCCAATCATCTATCAGTAGCCAAATATTAATGTTCTAGCCATTAAGCCTAACGGCCTAGAAACGATAGAACAAGCAACAGGAAGGCTAGGATTTTGGTGAGCTAGCTGGGTGAAAGTCACGAGTGCAGAACCCTAGAACTGAAAACAACATGAGATATCACCGAATTCAGTGTCCTGCCCTGAGCAAGGATGGTCTCCAAAACGTTGCTCTCAGAAGTAGAATCCAGCCTGTTAAATACTTCTAGCAATGGGAAGCTCACCACCTGTGTTTTAATTTCCTAGAGCTGCCGTCACAAATTGCCACACATTTCGTGACTGCAAAACCACTAATTTATGATCTCATAGTTCTGGAGGCCAGAAACTTGACGGTGTTCAGCAGGACCATGCTCTCTACAGAGCCTCTAGGGGAGAATTCCTTGCCTCTGCTAGTTTCTGGTGGGTGCTGGCTTCCTTGGCTTGTGGCCACATCACCCCAATCTCTGCCTCTGCCTTCACATCATCATTTCCTCTCTGTGTCTCTTAAAAGGACACTTGTAATTATATTCAGGAATCAACCAGATAATTCAGAATGAAACCCTTATCTCAAGATCTCTAACTTAATGATATCTTCAAAGACCCTTTTTCCAAATAAGGTGACAGATTCACAGGTTCTGGTGATTAGGACATGGCCCTATCTTTTGGGGGACCATCATTCAGCCTACTAGACAACCTCCAAAGCAATCGCTTTATTTTTGGATTGATCTCATTAGGGTGGACTTCTGTTGTTTTGAACAGTATCTACACATCTTTAGTATTGGGAAGTAATTCCAAGGTAGATGAGAGGTAAGGCTCTGTCTCCTACTACTGAGCCGAAATGCGGAAATTCTCCCCTCTTCGATCCTGGACTCTAGGGCAAGAGCACATGCAGAAGCAGAGCCAGTCAGATGCCCATGGTCTGTTCCTGCCAAGCTCCTCTGTCTTTAGCTGTGACCCCAACCTTCACTCACACCCTGCTTACTCCCACTTCCAGGTCTCTACTCCTTCGAGATGCTTGCTCAAGAATACCCTTCTCTCTTCTTCTCCTTCTCCTCCTCCACTTCCTCCTTCTTCAAGTAGGCTTCATGCCCAGCATGGAGCTCAACATCAGGCTTGAACTCATGACTCTGAGATCAATATCTGAGCTGAGATCAAGGATTGGCTGCTTAATCGACTGAGCCACCCAGGCACCCCCCCTTCTCTCTTATTTAGACCTATAAATCCTGTATTACTATGTTACCCACTGCTTCCCATATATTGATCTTTCCTTTCAGACAACTGTAACAATCACTTTTTGCATTTGGGCCACGTACATTTGATTACAGTCAACCTGGAACTTCATAGTAGGCTGTCTCTGATTTTTTTCCTAAACTGACTTATTTGTAAGCCTTACCTCCCCAACAAAACTGTAGACTCCTAGAGGGTAGGCATATGTTCTTATTTCTTTAGTATAATGGCTCAGAGGTGGTTAATGGGAACAACAGACATTTAGTTTTTCCTGTTTATGAGCAACCTGACAGTACCTGACTTAGAGACATTCGTAACTTCCTGAAGCAGGACTTTAATAATTATAAAAGTTACATAAGCTCTTGAAAAATAAATTTCCTTTAATTCCATCTTTCAATCCTACTTGATTATAAGATTTTTAAAAAATTTATTTATTTGTCAGAGAGAGAGAGAGAGCACAAGCAGGGGGAGCAGCAGGCAGAGGGAGAAGCAGGCTCCCCACTGAGCAGGGAGCCAGATGTGGGACTCTATCCAAGGACCCAGGGATCAGGACCTGAGCCGAAGGCAGTTGCTTAACCCTCTGAGCCACCCAGGCGTCCCCTACTTGATTTTAATTTTACCAAAATTAAGGGTTTCATGTATAATCTTTGAGAAAATTTCTTTCCAAACACAAACATAGTGTCTTTTTAAATAAATTTAAAAAAATATGTGGATCCAAAATATTTTTTAATAAGTATTGCCAAATTGTGTTTGTAGGAGCTAGGAGTTTGAATTTTTAAAGGCTGAAGGTTTGGTGGGGATGAGTCACTTAACCAATGAGAAGAACCGGCCTCGCTTTCACATTCCAGGAAGGCTTGGAACTCTCTGCACCTGTGCAATTATGCACCATGCGGTCTGCATTTATTCAACTTTTTCAGTAGAGTTTCTCAGAAAAGAAGACAATGTCGTTGCTGATGATAGCAATGGAAGGAAAAATAAAAATGTCTTAAAAAGTGCTGGTTTTGGTCAGAAAATAGAAGGGTTTTTTTCTCTTTTTGTTTGTGAGAAAGATAAATAGAATGTGATAATGTGTTTACAAATCTCAAAAGCCTCCTGATGGGGATGTTAAGGATCTTCTGTCTTCCAGTGAATGGAATTTAATTTAGTGACAAGGGGGAACCATGAACATAGCATGTTGTACCATAGATCACAGATAAACTCTTGACTATTAAGATTAAATAAGTGTATATATACATATAAAGTAGATTCTTTCCCATAATTCAGCTGTGCCAGGAAGTATAGAAATTTATGGCTAAATTGCACAGCTTCTAATACCCAGCCTGAACCCATTTATCATTTTTAAATGTATCTATTATTTGCATGATATTTGTTGTTACAAGTGAAACAAAACTGAAATATATAACAAATAAATATAAGGTCCCTCATATTCCACCCATCTGAGGAAATGAACACTAATATTCTGGTGTCTCTAGATTTTGTGACATGCTTTTAATGTCATAGAATATTTACCTAGTGTTTAAATCCATAACTTTTATGAATTACTTTTGTAGGTTTAAAATTCTGATGAATCGGGAAATCACTTGTTTATTTTAGAATGAGGAAAGGAATGGTTACTAAGTTAAATTTCTTTTCCAATGGATAATCAAGTATACTAATTGCTGAATAATCCTTCTTTTCTTCCTGTTATTTTGCAGTGTCACCATTTCCACACACTAAATTCCATATATGGTCAGTATAACTTTGGGCTTTATTTTTCTATTCCTGAGCTAGGAACAGGTTTTGTAACAGTAACTTTTAATATCAAGAAATACTTGCCAATTTATGAAAAAATGATATCAAAGTGAATAAAGCAGGAACTGAAAGTCTTCCATATAATCTTACTTTCCAAAGATCAATACTGCTCACAGCTGCATATTCTGAAATTTTTTTCACACAATATGCATAATGTAAATGGAATCATATTATACCCTGATGTATAACTTTTCCACTTAGCAACTTACTGTGGGTATTTTTCAAGTCCGTATAGACAGGTACATCACATACTTTGCACTGAATATGGGATTGTATGGCTGTGGCATCATTTCCTTATCCAATTTCTTTTTTTTTTTTTTTTTGAAGATTTTATTTATTTATTTATTTGAGAGAGAGGGAAAGAGCAACAGAGATAGTGAGAGAGCATGAGCAGGGAGGAGAGGGAGAAGCATGTTCTCCGCTGAGTGGGGAGCCTGATGTGGGACTTGAACCCAGGACCCTGGGATCATGACGTGAGCAGAAGGCAGATGCCCAACTGACTGAGCCACCCAGATGCCCCTACTTATCTAATTTCTTATTGAAAGCATTTACGGTTTTTTTCCCTAATTCCTAATTGTTTTTACTATTACCAAGGATACTCAAAGTTTTTCTTTCATCATCGTTGTGTGTTATATTTCTATAGAATAAATTTCTAGAACTAAGGTTGTGCAGTACAATTTTAAATTGTGGCAATTATTTCCATATTGTCTTCCCAAAAGTTTAGTTTGTGTTCTGTAGAGCCTTGAGCACTTACCCCTCCAATGCCCTGGGCATTTTTAGGGAACAGAGGGATACAAAAGGGAGGTCAAAAAAGATATGAAGACTGGGGCACCTGGGTGGCTCAGTCAGTTGAACATCTGGCTCAGGTCCTGATCCCAGGGTCCTGGAACGGAGCCCAGGTTGTGCTCCCTGCTCAGCGGGGAGCCTGCTTCTCCCTCTCTCTCTGTCCCTCCCCGCTGCTCCTGCTGTCTCTCTCTCTCAAATAAATAAATAAAATCTTAGGAAAAAAAAAAAAGAAGATACAGAGACTAAGAGCAGAGCTGAGAAGGAGGGTTGAAAGTTATAGCTTTCTCTCAGATTGTATAAAAAAGAAAGATGGCATTGGGAATAAAGGTATGTTAGGTAAGAAAAGTAACCAATTTAACTCTGTCTCTCCACAGAGGTCCCATTTTGGAGTCATTCAAGTGAGCAAAGCAGAATAGTTACAGTATTTTTTGAGGGAGAACTTCTCTGAAAAACAATCACATAATAACTGTCTGTTAACAATTTTTTGATTTTTTCCCCATAATTGTGAAGGTTTTGGTATCTTTAAAAAAGGATTCATAGAAATTAAAATAATAATGATTAAATACACCAAAAGAAAAAATGACCACTTTCCTCAATGCATATGTAAAATGTTTTTTTCCAGTGTGTTTACATAAAACTAGTGTTCAGCACAAGGAAATGCTAGACTTCACAGGGTAAAAATCTTATCTTATTATATAAATAAATGAGAACATCAGAATTATTTTATATTTTGATGAGCCAATGACCATTCAACATTGTGAAATTATTTGATAGAGATACTTGAATTAAGACCCAGTCATTCAAAGTTGTATTCAGCAATGACCGATTTTCATCTTCCTTTCTCTCTTTTTTTTTCTTTCTGGTGGTGCTGGGGGTGGGCAGGGGCTGCGATAATGTGTGCCATCTCCAAGGAACTTAATCCAGATGTCCATGATGTGAGGATGGCACTTCCTACAAGCAAAAAGATTGTGAGGGACTCTAGGGCTTATTTTGTAAATTGTTCCATGGAGAAATTTGCCTGTCCTGGCATCAAGCCCTGGATGGAAGCCAGAGAGAGGGTTACAGAAAGAGATTAAGGTGTCAGTGCTAGAGGCAGGGAAAGAATATCGGGCAATGTGTTGCCTGGCTCTACCAAGCACCACATTTCCAGCCTGGTTGTGAATATCTTCCAGTGGGTAAAATGCCAACAGCCGCTCTACTATGGTGGTAGGATTTTGAGTGATTTAACTTCTACATTCTTCCAATTTTATGTAATGTCTTATTGTTTTTATAACAAATATTTTTGAAGTGTTTTCTGTAAGATGTATGCAGGTGCTAATAGCATAAAATATAGAAAGTATGTACTACATACAATAAGATAAAATTTCATGCACACTGAAACACATTAGTGTTTTTTGAGATGAAATACTAATACCAATAACAGATAATATTGACATTGATTACTGGAAGTTATTTTAACAATATGAATATTTAAAAAATTTATCCCAATTCAAATGTATAGCATAATCAATATATTCTAAATAATACCTATAATGCAATTGATTTTGTTGGAAGGATGGATTCAGTTATTCAGGTTTAGGTTATTGCCAATGCCCTATACATTATGCAATGCTAGGTAAAAAGGCAGAATTTTCTAACCAAGAGTATTATTTAAGGATAAAATTATTCTCATATAAGGCACACTTTTCCTTCAAGTTACCTTGATAGCTCATTTTATGGATGTTTTAGCAAAATTATTAAAGAACTAAGATTTAAAGCTTTCAGTATTACATATTTTAACTCTTAAAAAAGCTTTTTTTTTTTTTTTTGTTTAGGATTAGAATTCATCTGTAGAAAGTAGTAAATATTATAAGTAAGCCTTGACCAATTAAGGAAGACTAAATGAAAAAGTCAAGGCATTCTAAGCATAGGCTTTGCAGATTACGGGACCTCAAGCAACGGGTATGAATCCTCGGCTGCAGCAAAACAAAGCAGTGAAAATAAAGTCTCCATTTTGCTGCTTTGTAACGAAGCGGTCCCAGAGCGGTGTTCCCCCTCCTACCTCCTTCCTCCTCTCTCCTTTTCTTTCTCCCTCTCTTCTCTCTCCCTCCTTCCTTCCTTCCCTCTTGTTCTGCAACCTTCTCCTCCATCAGCCCACCCACCCCTTCACTGGCTCATTGGGCTTAACTGCTATTCCTCATTCAGATTACATTTAAAAGTCTGTGCCTCTGGCATGAATTCCTTGGTAGCTCTTTACTGGGTTGCTTCCCTTCCAGCATGTTCCCCCCAAAGGAGGCCTATGACATCGTGCTGTAAGTGCCTTTTCTCTTATCTGTCCCCCTCCCTGCAATGCTTTTGTCCGCCAGGGTCACCTCGTATGGTCCAGTAGGATATTTATGACTAGTGGGAGTTGAACGTTACTTTTCAAAGAAACAACAAACAAATACTAAAGAAGTCACCAAACATGATTTTTTTAACTTAAGAAGGCAATGTAAGGCATTTGTTCACCTATTTACACATTAAATGTTTATTAAGTGTGTGGTGGTTATCTAAATATTTACATCAGGAGTTGGGTAAAATTCCATTGAAAAGAAAGAAACCATGTAGTTTGATTTTTGCTTATTTTTTTCTCTATCACAACTTAATCTGCTTTCCCCCCTCCAACCCTTCCTATAAAATGCACAGAATATTTCAAATTATTCTTTTAAAAAAAGACACTATTCTATTTCCTTTATTCTAGGACATAGTATTTTTGTTTGACCACTGAGAACAGGTGGTGGCTGGTATTGCTGGAGCGCCCATGGCCTTATCTACGCTGAGTATATCCTGAGGTGAGCAGTTATAAAACATACGTCTCAAGAGAAGTGACTCATATTTACATGGGTGGGAACCTGGGCTAAGACACGTGGGAGGTAGGCAGGGGGGGAAACAATGCTGTAGGTATTTTCTTCTCAATGTGTGAGTATGAAAGCTTTTACTGCCAAGATCCTGATGATTAGTGAGTTTAAAGGGAAATGTACAAAGTTGTAAAAACACTGCGCTAAAAAAAAAAAAAAAAAAAGTCAGTGGTTTTTCTTTACTGTCTGAGCTCAGCTCCATGACCAGCTTCGGACAACCGCTGTGGCTGGTTGAGTACAGCATTTTCGTAGTGGGAAGAGGTTTGTGGACAGTAAATATGTTCAATGCTAAGAAGGAAAATGTGAGCGACTTTCCTCTTTTGTTAGTAAATAAAACCAGAAGCGGGTCCTGGATGCTCTAGTTTGCTGCTCAGAGTTCTCTCTCGGTGAGTAAACGCCATGTACAAGTGGTTTTCCAGGAGTGCTCACCCAGGGAAAGGCGCCTGAGACCCTCTGGAATGAACGACTCAGTGCTTGCATCTTAGCTGGCGGGTGGTACCCGGGGGAGAGTTAGGAGTAGCGGGGCCACCACATGCCTGCAGAGCCCTTACCGCTGACATGAAGGCAATCGAGGACAAGGCACAAATTCCTCTCAAAAACCGATGTCGAGCACTACAGCTCTGTGAGTACCACGTATATACATCAGCTCGATGAGACCAAACAGAATCTCTAAATCCAAATAGCACCAAATTACTCATGTGATATTTTCTTCCAAATTCACTAAAAAGACATGATAAAACAGTATGTGCTTATCTATGGAAGAAGGCTGGGAAGGCAAAAGTGCTTGTCTGCAATACAGCCCTCAAAGCGAGCTGTTCCCAGAAATCCTCGTATGCTAGTGTTTTCTTTCTGGAAGAACTATCCTAGGAAGCTCCGAGGTCAGTGCTCCAGGCAGGACCTCAGACCGAGAACACCGCGCAGAAGGAGGCAGATGGGGTTTGCGGTGGGCCGAGGGCTGGGACAGGCCCAGGACAGCCCCTGGACAGCCCCACAGCGCGCTGCCCGTGTCAGGTCTTCCCCTTCTGCACCGCCTTCCTCCTGGATGCCCTCCCAGCACCGCCCATGTCATCACAGGCTTCCTGAAAAGAACTTCAGTTCCTGGAAGAACTTCACTGTGTAGAAGTGCGGAGGAATTGCTCCTTTAAAGGTTTTTGTTATCTTTCCCCCATGTAGACCCTAAATACGTGTGCGTGTGTTTTCATAAAGTGCAGTGGGGGGAGGGCTGACCTAAGGGGTTTGAGTTTAATGGGCATGAGGCAGAACTGATGCTATAAGTTGTCTGCTCTATAATGGATAATTCGAATAGCATATACTCTACGTCCTCATAGTTTAGTGTCCGCTAGTACGGTGGAAACCGACAGGTTGACCGACTCTTTCTTTTTTTTTTTTTTTTTTTTTTTTTTTTTAAAGATTTTATTTATTTATTTGACAGAGATAGAGACAGCCAGCGAGAGAGGGAACACAAGCAGGGGGAGTGGGAGAGGAAGAAGCAGGCTCATAGCAGAGGAGCCTGATGTGGGACTCGATCCCAGAACGCCGGGATCATGCCCTGAGCCGAAGGCAGACGCTTAACCGCTGTGCCACCCAGGCGCCCCAGACCGACTCTTTCTAAGACTTAATCTCTCAGTGTATTCACCCACAAACTGGGGAGAACAACAGTAACCTAATAGCATCATTGTGAGAAATTAATGAGAATATCAGGCATAAATATCTGTGAAAGCAGGTAAGGGTTTGTACTTCCTAAAGATTTATTTATTGATTTGAGAGAGAGAGAGAGAGAGTGCATACGCATAAGCAGGGGGAGGGACAGAGGGAGAGGGAGAGAATCTCAAGCGGACTCCCTTCTGACTGTGGAGCTGGACTCAGGGCTCCATCCCAGGACCCGGAGATCATGACCTGAGCCGAAATCAAGAGTCTGGAGCTCAACGAACTGAGCCACCCAGGCACCCCTAGTTTGTACTTTCTAAATGACAGCTATTACAAAAATAAATATTTTTGTCAAGCTCTCTAAATTAACTATATTGGCTCCTCAGGCTCATTTCCTTGACATCCAAGGTATTCCGGAAGTTGCTCAAAAGTTAGGCACTCGGTTTGGGAAGATTTAGGAGGTAAGATTTTGTGTCCGATTATATTCACACCATTAGTCTGAGGCAGATCTGGGTCCTCTTGGTAGGTGGAACGTGTTACCAGGATTTTCTTCTGCAAATGCTGGGGCTGCCTGCCTTTAGTTCTGCTGGTAGAAACTGGTGTTTACTCTAACTCATTGTTGCATTGACCACTGGAAGAGTCTTTGCTCTGGACCTTACCAGACAGGAATGACTCCGTGTGATTCTGCTTCATGCTTACATTTCTGCTCATCCTCAGCCCACTTCAACTTCATCGTTATATGACCTGTCGTTGCAGGTGACTTTGATTTGTCTTGTAACCTGCATGAACGCAGGAAAATCCAGGATTTTTATTTAGTGCATGTGCTTGTGGCAATGACCATAAGCGAACAGCTGCCTATTGACTTCAAGAGTGTCTAGAAACTTGATTTGAGTAGGTCTCTAGGAACTGAAGAAAGTGTCCAACCCTCTAATTCAGTGGTTCTCAAAATGGGATTTCTGGATATTTCTCAGATGTGTTTTGCAGGATCTGTGAGTTGTCCACAAGTGTTATTAAGCAGTGTTTGTTCATTTGCTTTGTTTTGTCTTGTTTCAAATGGTAGGCTAAAAAATTAATCAACTGAAGCCTGTTCTGCATTATCTTGATGGCTTCTTTATAATTAAATCCCATTTCCATGCCTGCTTCCGGCTTTATTGACTAGCTTGCGAGAGCTACTGTCATAACAAAGTGGCACAGCCTGGGGACTTAAACAACAGAAATTTGTCGCCTCACAGTTCTGGAGGCTAGCGGTCCAAAATCCAGGTGTTGGCGGGACTGGTTCCTTCTGAGGGCTGTGAGGGAAGGATGTTGTTACATCATATGAAAGCCCAATACGTATTAGAGGGCGTGAAGTTTCCCATGTTGAAGACAAAGTGTTAGCAATGGTAAGAGAACTTGCCTCATGCTCAAGTGATCTTGGTGCTGATATGAATGAGTGACACCTAGCATTTATTCATTTCCATCAGTGGTTTGGTGGTGAAGTTTATGCTGAAACTAGAAATTTTCTTCACTGTCTGCAAGAACTGAAAACTAATTCCAGACATTATTTGCCTGATTGATTGCAACAATAATTGGATTGGGTTCACATTTCATGCTGATTTCAATAATTCCACCACGGTTTTCTTTTTTAAAAAAGAAAGTTTAAAATAATCCTGAGAACTCTTTTTTCCCTTTGGAAGTTTCTAGCACACTATTTAAGTTTGTGAACCACTGCTTGATAGGAATAAGCCAGCTATTTGAGGGGCCCCTTCTGTCCCTTACCTCATTTTGTGATCCTAAGATAGCTGGACCTTTGGAGAGCTCTCTTTATGTCATATCTTTATCGCACTGAATCATTTCTGCGATATAAATTTGCTTTCTTAAAATAAAGACTTCCTCAGTGGGGAAAGAATGAAAGGATAGCTCATGTGCTTTGGAGGAAGGATTTAGAGGATTAAACTCAGACATTTGGGGATAAATCAGATATCAGACCTCAGACTGAGACCTACTTCCTAACAACTGTGATGAACCGGGAAGCAACCCTCCAGAGATCTTCTCACCTCCTGAAATAGCCAACGATCAGAGACACCCACCTGTGGCTTTATATCATAATATAATAACCTGCTGATTGCACAGCTTGAATTGGGCCTGTCTGTGATTTACTCATAACTGTCAGATTTTGTCCCAGTACCAATATCGTTAATTTTATGGTTATCTTGTGTTGTAAGTTACTCCAGAAGTAGTTTATACATAATAGCATAATTTTATTTATTTTAACTTTAATTTTTTAGGGTAATAGCATAATTTTAATGTAATTAATTGCATGGGAATTTTGAGCTCACAGCAAAGCAATTTACAGTCATTTTAACAACCTATGACAATGTTCATGCCCTTATATATATAACAGCCAATCAAGTACTGTACATGTATCTATGAACACATACATATGTTTATGAGAAAAGTGGTCTTTTACTTTATGTCATGGTAGAATTCTTAAAAGCTTTGTTTATACAAAACCCTGAGACCCGTATAATAGTAGATACCCAGAATTTGGTTGGATCAAGGTTCCCTACGTTTTAATCTTAGAATCTTAATCTTGCTAATGATTAAGGTTCTAAGTGATGGTGAAGACTTGCTGAGGAAGAAGAAAGCAACTTCATGTCATAACAGGTTATGTTTATTGATAAGGCACGGCGGAGCGCAAAGGCAAGGCTCTCATGGAATTCCGGCCCTGGCACTTTTTGTGAAAGTAAACCAGCTAACACAGAAAAGTTGAAGGGTCTCTCTGTGTCGTATACTTTCCTCAATCATTTCATTTGCTTTTCCTCTTTTCCCTTTTCTTTTCCTTCAGCCTTTCTATGGATTTTGCAGTCCCTCAGTGCTACATTTTAGCTACATTTTAGAATAACTCAGCCTCTTTCTATAGAAGTTAGAAGACTCTCACGCATTCAGAATATATTTATTAAGTAGCTAATACATGACATCTGCGTGTTAGAGGCTAGAGACATCAAGTAGAGAATCCATCGTTCAAAGTCCCTGCCTTCCAGAAACGCAGTGTATGGTGAGCAAGGGAGCATTAGCAGATCCGATACACAGGACGGTTCAAGTGGCAACTCAGAGCACCGCCGACATTATTACGGGGGCAACGACGATACTACTTCTCACTGTGACTTGGGAAACCAGGGAAAGCTTAACAGTGGATCGTGCCTTTGACCTCGCTTTCTGGGATAAATAGGAATTCAGCAAACAACAACCAGAAAAGGGAGGGAGTGAAATTCCATCCAGGTAGAGGCCAGCACGTAAACAACAGCATGGGCTTTTGAAAGTCTATGATGCGTCCAAGGACTCCAACTAGCACAATAGTTATTTCGCCCTTCCTCTGCCGTATGAGGAAGAGAGATGAAAGCAAGAAGCAAGATAAGAATAAACATGGAGGTTCAGAATGCATTTTTAAAAATAATTCAGGGGCAAAAGGAGGAGATTAAGTGCTCAAAAATAAGTGAAATATCTCATTCCAATCAACTGTAAGTTTTAGCTTGTATTGACATACAGAAGAAATGAAAAAAAAATCACATTTGGGGAGGTAATATAAATAGAAGGAGCCAAAGTAAAGAAAAAGATAACTGATGTTTGGGTCTAGCAGAAACAAACAAACAAAAGCCTTTTATGATTGCATATTAGTAATTACATTTATTAAACGCTTACCATGTAGCACATTGTGGGCAAGCACCTTATTATCTCATTGAATCCTCACTGTCTTTTAATAAGTACCAGTCAGTTAATAGGCATTATTATTATATCCACTTCATGGAAAAACAATTGAGGATCAAGGAGATTAAGTAACTTGCCCAAGTTTACATCTGTATGAAGAGGCAGATGCAGCAACCCACGAGTCTGTCTCATTCCACGGCCTGAGGGCACAACCACGATGTAAACTGTCTCTGCCACTCACACACTGAAGTGAGATGACCCTGTAGTGGCAGACTCAGAGTTTCTGTGGCCACGTGGATGCCACAAGGAGGCAAATCTTGGTGCACAGAACAAATACAAAATAAAACAGAGGAAACTATAGCAACAATAAACATGTCTTAGCAGAATTTGGACATGTTGGTTCAAAGGAGACCTGGTTGAAGTAGTCATAAAGTCAAAATACAACATTTTGGTTGGAAAGGAATAAAAACATCCAAGTTTTATAGTGACATATGCTCAATGGAAAGCTGTTCTGGATGAGGGGTGATGTGAATTATGACCCGTGATAAGAACCTTTGGAGGAAATAAAAGGAAATGTGCATACAAGTCCACGCATTGTCCTTTCTGGACATTGCTAGGTTTTCTCTTCCTTTCAGCAATTTTATCCTAAAAAATGATTATTTCTTTCCGTCGTGTCTAGATCTCCTTGTTATTCTCTCTGTAGGCCATCTTTTCTTTTGTATATTTTTCCCGGGTAAGCAGTGTATATTAATAAGAACGTACTCCTTCAGCCACACATCTAAGATTCGTAGCTTTATGAATGTGGTGGGGAGCCATATGCAGGACAATAAGAATGTTCCCACTCCAGGATGATGGAGTTGGACAGGGAAGGATTGGGAGGTGGGTGGTCTGTTCTCTGCAAAACCTTGGGAGGCTATCTCTCCCTCGTGTTAAAGCTTATACTGTATTTCCTTAGTACACAAAGTATTTCCTATAAATTTACACAGAAATTTAGACAGAAAGCCCAAATATCATTCAAGATAGAGGTTTGGGGATACAGCTCAACACCCAAACCCCAAATAATCCAAATAAAATTGGGCAGGAGACATGAACAGACATTTCCCCAAAAAAGACATACAGATGGTCAACAGGCACATGAGAAGACGCTTATCATCATTTACCATCAGGGAAACAGAAATCAAAACCGTAAGTGTTATCACCTCACACTAGTCAGAATGGCTAAGATCAAAAAACACAAGAAACCACAAGTATTGGTGAGGATGTGGAGAAAAAGGAACCCTTGTGCACTGTTGGGAATGCAAACTGGAGCAACCACTGTGGAAATTCTGGAAACCATATTATGGAAGCAGCCCAAGCGTCCATCGATAGATGAACGGGTAAAGAAGATGTGGTGTATATGCACCGTGGACTATTACTCAGCCATAAAAAGAACGAAATCTTGCCATTTGTAATGACGTGGATGGAGCTAGACAGTACGATGCTAAGTGAAATAAGTCAGTCAGAGAAAGACTAATACTGTATGATTTCACTCATATGTGGAATTTAAGAAACAAAAGAAATGAGCAAAGGAAAAAGGAGAAAGACACAAACCAAGAAGCCGACTCTTACAAACAGAGACTAAACCTCATGGTTCCCAGAGGGGAGGCGGGCGGGGGAGGGGTGAAACAGGTGACGGGGATTGAGCACACTTACAGAACCAGCACCGAGCAAGGCACAGAATTGCCGAATCACGCTCTTGTACACCTGAAACTAACATAACACTCAATGCTAACAATACTGGAATTAAAATTAAAAATGTAATAAAATTAAAAGAAAAAAAAAGATACAGGTTTGGGGGTGTCACATACCCAGAGGGTCAGAGTGGGAACAAGGCCTTTGTGGGCACAGAGTGTGCAGCTTTCAAGACTCAGAACCTCCAGGGGGTCAAGGGGAGGATATGCCGGTGGGAAATGCTCCGCCTGGCTCCATCCCATTACTGCATCTGATTTAGAGGGGATTGGGGTGATGTAGGTGACCAGAAATTGGTCTTCATAATAAATACTCTTTCCCAAAAAATACCATGTGTAGAAATCATAATGGGGCTTTGGCCATCTGTCAGGGGATCATGGGGACGGTGGGGAGGAGGAAGAGAGGGATCAGCACGTCCCAAAGAGAAAGTTCAGATCCCATGAAGAATCTCGCAAGAGTAGAGCTGAGTAGGCCACAGGACGTGGTGCTCAGATCTTCCTGCCCTGGCGATTTTAGACATTATCAGTAAAGGCGAACTGCAACTTCCCAGATTCCTGGTGATCCAAACAAAAAGGTTAAACAGACAATTTACATGACTTTTACTAATTATCAGGGGGAAACACACTAGGATGTCAAGTGTTAAAACCACTTTTCATCACAGTTCAAAGGAAACAAAGCAGGGCAGAAATTGCTCAGAGGAAAATTAATTAGCAAAGGACCTTAATGAGAACCTTCGTTTACTGGTGTTGTAGAAAGAAATCCTCAAAAGTTATTTTTCTCAGAGTTTAAAGACAATAGTATATTCCCAAGAGTTCTAATAAATCAACTTGGAAAATACTCAGAAATGTTTAAAGGTGTCCTAACAACTGTATTCTGTATACATAATCAAGTCTGATTTTACTAGACTTTGACATTTTGGTTACATAAAGGATTCATCCACAATAAAAATATACTGTAGATAAGAGATTTATAACCACGTGGTTTCTATTTGTTAGTATTAGTGGATTGAACAAGGGCCGAACAGAAAGAAAATACACATTTGTCAGGGGAGGATTCTTTTCACATGGCCTGTCACATTCTGACACGGAATGTAGTTAATTTCTCTCCTTTCTCAGTTCAGCGAGTTTGTTTTCCTAGAATCTATTCTCTGAGTCAGTTTAAGGAACTAGGTTCAATTAAGTGCCATATTGGAAGGAGCTCAATAAATAGCCGTGGCTAAAGTCAGGAAAAATGATATCCACAGAAGGACTTCAAGTCTGAGAATTGAAAAGAAGAACACCATCACTAACGTGCTGTGTATCACTGAGAAAATGTGGATTCATTATTGTTTAATGATTAAATGAGCTAATGGAGGAAGAGTGCTCAGAGGGCATGCCCGGGCAAAGGGCTTTTCCTTTTATAATTCACACCGAAAGAGCTATCATGAGATCCTCAAAGGCAACTCTGGTTTCTGGACCAAAATGTAGTGAATGCTATTATTCTATTGCTCTTTGTAGTGAAATGCAAAATAAAAGGAATATTTTATTGGTCTTTGAAAGCAGTTTTCATATGGGTGTTCACTGTAAGGTTTCAAAACCTAGAAAATTGAAATGCTTTTCTTTTGAGATGTAATAGAAATCTGATAGTAAAATTAACCCAGATTTGTGTCTATTTACTTCATCTCATCAAGCAGTCATAGAGATTATTTATTTTGAAATAGAAAGTAATGGAAAGAGACAAAATAATATATGTTTTTATTGTTCAGTATGACTTGCCTACATAAAAGTCAATGCACTGAAATATCAATCAATCTAGAAATTTTTTTTTAGACGCACTGCTGTATGGGTTGTCAGGGACTGCAGACTTTCCGAGCAGCTAACACGAAACAAGATCAAGTGTGTCATATAAGCCATTGATTTGCCCCTGATGAATTCATGTAAAATTGCATAATTAAAATCACACAAGCTCCTTTTAAACCATTTTTAAAAAGCAAATCTGCCTGGGTTTATTGTTTCAAAGTATCCACTTCTGTGCACACGAGCTCAGATAAAGCAGGTTCAAAGTCTTACTGCTGCTAGGGACTTGGTAAGACTGCCACCAAGCTTCCCAGGCACGGCTTTCCTGCACTAGAAGAACATAAACTGTCAAGTCGATGGAAACAGGATTTAAGAAAGATTCATGCTCAGTTTATTTTCTTTGTTATCAGATCAAGGAAAGACGGCAGACCTCACAAACGTTGCCAGCAAGAGACACGTTTTGGGGTTAAATGGAGTAAATACCTTTTCTGAAAAAGAAATAGCACTTTCATTGCTTTGTCAATTTTGAATCTTGGATTTTTTTTTTAATTTTTTTTAATTGGTAAAACCCTATATATAATTTGATTCCAAGGTATGTTTATAGGCTAACAAGACTGAATATGGAAAGTTTCTCTTGCCAGATTTTTGTACACTTGCAAAGAAATTAATTATTTTCTCTGTCAGTACTTCTAAGAGCAGAAAGTGGTAGAACATCCTAGGAGTTTCTGATCAATATGAACTTTTCTTGCGTATTTGTCATGCTTTGGTATTGCAATGATTTCAAGTCCCATTGTTCATTTTTCTTTTATTTTTACAAAATGGCTATTGGGACAATTCTTTAATTTGAAGACCCTACGTGCATTCTTACTAAGTCAGGGCACCCCCCCACCCTCCCAAGGAGTGTAGTTTCATCCATATTTCACAGTTCAGTTTGGATGAGGAGAAGCGGCAAGCTCTAATGAAATCTCTAGTTCCACTCCCTGTCTTTCCCCCGTCACATTTTACACTCTGTGCACAGTCTCAGCAGGCATTACACGTCCTGACGGCCTAACTGCTAGTTTCCACAGAGCACATGACAATGAACCTCGCTGTACTGAGGAGGATGGAACTCAGTCAGACATCATTCAACCCCCGAGGGGCTGTAAGATGAAATGATACTACATCTGCCAAGTCTGAGGGTGAGGTACAAAGCTGCAGGTCGTAGGACAAATCAA
This sequence comes from Ursus arctos, assembly GCF_023065955.2. NCBI lineage: Eukaryota > Metazoa > Chordata > Mammalia > Carnivora > Ursidae > Ursus > Ursus arctos. The sequence continues at coordinate 37,756,037 of NW_026622952.1, forward strand.
GATGCCCATCCTTTCACGTTTATTTAAATCCTCACTAGTATCAATTCCCACTTACTGATTCCAAGAGCAGAGAAAAAGAAAAAATTCAAACTACCCCATGTCTATTCTAAAGTGTTTGAAGGGAAAATTCCCTTCTGATATCAAATTTTGGCAGGCTGTTCAACACAGGAACATGGCTTGCCAGAATCAAGCATATAATTCCATTTATAGTCTGAAATTACAAGTGGGTAATAAAGGAAGTCACATATTTGAAAATTATGACCTATTATTTCCTGCTAGTGAGGTGGTAGACTTCATTATGAAAAATCAGCTTTAAGAATCAATTATTTAATATATTACCCTATACTGTACTTCTAGACTTGATGGTACCACATAATAAACTCTAGCAATTCTTTATTTTACTTTGCTTTCCAAGTGCAATCTAAGAAAGAATTTATTTGGAGGCAAGATACTGGTTTTATGAACATAGACCTTTAAAGTTCTGTATAAAAACATCCTAGAGGCTGTGCAATTTTTATATATTTTAAGGATCACTACAATATCATATGTGCAGACAATGTACTTCTTTTCCATCTTAAATACACCAAAGTGAACATGGAAAGCGTATGAAATATAGTCAGCCAACTAATATTCTATAACAAAGAACATTCCTATTAAGATTATCCTTTGGTTTCTTGGACTATAGGCTATATTATGTTACTAGACACAATAAGTATTTTACACTATTGAGTTGGAAGCATTAAGTCCATTGTATTTATCAACGATGCTGAAGACAGAGATGAGGATGGAGATGAAGAATGGAGATGACTCAAGTCCTCACATACCTTTACTTCAATACGTGGATGGTTTTGGCAAATTTCTACTTCCTAGATCATTGTTTCAATCATCCGCTTTAAACTGTAAATCAATCTAACACTTAAATAAGTTTGAGTTCAAATTAATGTTGGTTTCTTATAAAGCACTGAGGTAAATAAATTTTTTTTTAAGATTTTATTTATTTATTTGACAGAGAGAGACAGCCAGTGAGAGAGGGAACACAAGCAGGAGGAGTGGGAGAGGAAGAAGCAGACTCATAGCGGAAGAGCCTGATGTGGGGCTTGATCCCATAACGCTGGGATCACGCCCTGAGCCGAAGGCAGATGCTTAACCGCTGTGCCACCCAGGCGCCCTGTAAATAAATTTTTTTAAAAGATTTATTTATTTATTTTTGGGGAAAGAGATTGAGAGAGAGAGAGCGCACATGAGCAGGGGGAGGGGCAGAGGGAGCAGCAGGCTCCCCACTGAGCAGGGAGCCCGATGCAGGACTCAATCCCAGGACCTCGGGAACATGACCTGAGCCAAAGGCAGATGCTTAACTGACTGAGCCATCCAGATGCCCCGTAAATAAACCTTTTATTTTATTTTAAAGATTTTATTTATTTATTCATTCGACAGAGATAGAAACAGCCAGCGAGAGAGGGAACACAAGCAGGGGGAGTGGGAGAGGAAGAAGCAGACTCATAGCGGAAGAGCCTGATGTGGGGCTTGATCCCATAACGCTGGGATCACGCCCTGAGCCGAAGGCAGATGCTTAACCGCTGTGCCACCCAGGCGCCCCCATAAACCTTTTAAATCTATGTTTTTTACCCAGTTAATTCTAATTATATGTAAAAATTTAAGCGTGTAGTCCAAAACTCTGAAATTCACCATTGTTTCACTCTGAAAAATGATTTATTACATTTATCAATTGAAAGTGTCTATCTGCAGTTGATATTTGTAAATTTGGGCTTATGAAATGCAACGAGAAATGCAATAAGCTAATTTTTCTGTGTTTGAGAAAAACCTCGTTAGTGCAATTTATCTGACATAAACTGCAAAAAGCAAAATAGTTTCATGAGTAGAATACTTTCATTTCATAGTTGCTGATCTCTCTTTAACATTACCTTTTCTTTGAGTTTGTGGCTTGGCAGACAGTTATCCCAGGACATAGATTAGACAATAGATTCCATCTGAACAACTTTTATTTCAGTCTACAACCATTCCATAAGGCTTTTTTCATAAATGCTTTTTTCACTTTGATGAAATTTTTAATAAAGGCAAAAGACCTTCAATGTTATCATTACCATGAATTTCAATTTTTATTCAAATTATTGATTTAAGAGTATAACTTTCATTGAAAGAAAGCTATTTATACAGTTAGAATCAACTTTGGTGTGAATTTTTTATTGGGATGATTGAGAATGTGATTTTTTAAGTCTCTAAAAGACTTTGAGCTGAATCATCCATATTCTTTTCAATATGTCATTTGAACAGAATAAAAGATTGGCTTGTTTGATCCATTATTGAAACAACTGTGTGTGTGTGTATTGTATGTGTGTGTAAGCTTCTAGCCTCCAGAACTGGCAAACTCGCTTTCCCTGTTCTAAATGAGTGATTTAGTCCTTGTCCATAGAGGTGGAATATGATCGTCATATTTGTTTGAAAGGAAATACTATGAACTGTAGAAGATGGAATTTTTGGATGTAACTCAAATCTAGTGTTCAAGACTGAAAAGGGACTACAGCCAGCAGAATCCCATGTGTTTTTTGCATAAGAATAGATTTAACTGTTTGTCTTCAGTAGTCTGTTCTCACACACACCAACACATGCATTTATGAATCATGTTGGTTTCAAGGCATAAAATAGGTCTCTGTTCTTTCTCAGTGCTGTGAAGAGTTACCACAATAAGTAAGGTTTTAATTTTAAGAGAAAACCATGTCTGGCATAATAAAACCAGTTTTAAAGCTTAATTCTTTCCACATTATGCAGCTCAAAGAAGAGGTTTTATTTAATAGTATTTTAGTTCATTAAAGGCAAGTGATTCAGTTACTGAAGTCTGATGATGATTGGATTCTCAGTCTCTTGAGAATTCAGTTCCCTCTCCGTTCTCTACAAGGAGGTATTTACCTATTTATTGGATGGAGGAATGAGCAAAGTGGAGTTTTGAGAAAGTTACCAGAAATTAAGCGAGACTAACAAAACAAAATGGAACAAGACCAAAAATTTCTTGAGTTTAAACACTATTATTCAGCTTTATTAAAATAAAAATTGAAAAGTAGGAATAAAATTTGAAAACGGGGCATCTTGGTGGCTCAGTTGGTTAAGTGTCTGCCATCAGAAAGGATGAATACCTACCATTTGCATCAACATGGATGGAACTGGAGGGGATTATGCCAAGTGAAGTAAGTCAAGCAGAGAAAGACAATTATCATACTGTTTCACTCATATGTGGAACATAAGGAATAGCATGGAGGACCATAGGGGAAGGGAGGGAAACTGGAGGGGGAAAAATCAGAGAGGGAGACAAACCATGAGAGACTCTGGACTCCAGGAAACAAACGGAGGGTTACAGAAGGGAGGAGGGTGTGGGGATGGGATAACCAGCTGATGGATATTAAGGAGGGCACGTGTTGTGATGAGTGCTGGGTGTTACATGCAACTAATGAATCATAAACACTACATCAAAAACTAATGATATACTAAATGTTGGTTAATTGAACATAAAAAAAAAGAAAGCGTCTGCCTTCGGCTCAGGTCATGATCCCAGGGTCCTGGGATCCAGCCTCTCATTGGGGGTCCCTGCTCCACATGGAGCCTGCTTCTCCCTCTCCTTCCTGCTCACGCTCTCTCTCACTCTCTCTGTCTCAAATAAATAAATAAAATCTTCAAGAAAAAATTTGAAGACAGTGAGGAAGTTTGTCTTTTAGTGTGTCTTTAAATAAAAAGTATTGCGATTTATTTTTTTAATAATTTTGAATTTTAGGTAATCTCTATACCCAACGTGGGACTTGAACTTACAACCCTATGATCAAGAGCTGCCTGCTCTACTGACTGAGCAGCCAGGTGCCCCCAAAGTACTGATATTTTAAAAATCCTATTCCAAGTTTTAAGCTTATCTTTCATATTCCTTTCTTCAGATGTGTCCTGAATTATCACTATTATGAAGACCATTAGTAGTAGTAGCGGTATTTTGCAGGAGTCACATTACACCTGGCAGAACAGAACACCTTCCAAATAGTATCACTTATTTGTGATACTCCCTGCAGGAGTTGCCCCGTCTGATCCTGTGCTGGGGTGTGGGGTCCTGGGAACTCATCTGGACGGATAAGGTTTTTACTTAGTTGTGTAGTTAGTGAGAAGGAACAGAGTCGTGGTTGGGAAGGGAAACAAAAGTTTGAAGCAGTACCAAGTCTTGATGGAAAAACTAAGGAGAGACAGGGTTCGTGAGGTCAGAGGATAGGACGATTTGAAACAGGACAGAAAGAATAAAATGAGTCAAGAGGGTGGTTCAGAACTCAAGTCGTGAAGTCAAAGGTCTAAATGTTGTAGAAACAGACGGACGAGACAAAGCCCTCTATAAACGCAGAAGGTAGCCTTGCCCTGAAGTACTTTCCCTGCCAGGGTGACCAACCGCCCTAAAGTGAAAAAATATTATAGCCATGTGGGGTCCCATCTCACGTCAAACATGGTCCCCACTTTTTTTTTTTTAATAAAGGCAGTGAAATTTAAATTTGTCAAAAACGAGTTATTATTCTCATGTTTCCAAGGTCAATTCTAATCTGTGCTATTATTATTAGTGTGGTTAATACAAATAACCAATATTTTCCAAGCACCACTGTCAATGGAATATGTGGGGTGCAGAGAGTTGACATGGTGAGAAAGGAGGCTTTGAATTGCCTTGTGCCACATATGGAAGTAGCTGTGGGCCTTTAAAGTGGAGTAAAAACAAGAGCATCGGAAGAGAGGGATAGATCGTTTTAGTGAGGGTGACACGGAGTAAAGGGCCAGAGGTGGGAGCATGCTCTTAGGAATCTACTCTGAGGGTAGAGGAGGAGTTAGGATCCAACTGGTGGGCAAGCCTGGCTTATCTGGTTGACTCCTTTCCAGCTCCCAAGCTGGAGTAATTTAGTGTCTCCTCAGCTGGCCCTGGAGGTTGAGTTCAACCCAGGATCTGGCATCATGCTGAATGGAGGACATTTAATCAGAATTCGACCACAATAAATCAGCTGCCAGGCTGTTTTGCTGCTGGGTCCAATATTTGCTTACTCTGTTTCATGGAGTGTCCAGTTTGTGACTTCCACGGGGTAAGTGAAGTGTTGTTCCCAGGTCTATGACCTATTGCTCCCTATCTAAGCCCTACCTTGCGTTCTGCAGCCGTGGGCTGGGCCTCAGTATCTCCAGCCTGGGTTTCAGATATTTGTTATAGGGACAGATGATAAGCACAGACTGTTGGCTGAACACCGAGGGTACTTTGACCCAGATACAAGAAAGACACGGGTGAACTTGTTGAGTCATCTCCTGGAATAGTTCAAAAGTTTCAGCAATCCTGCATAGCGAAGATAAGGCTTTAAATAAGTGAATGCCCTGTTAGAATTCTTAGGAAACAACACTCTATAAATAAAATCGTCATAATTAGAGCTGGAAAATATCTACCAGTGTCCCCTATCTTAATATATCACCTTTATTCATTTTTCCATTCTCCTTTTTCATTTTTACGCACATGAACAAATGATTTTTCCCTAGTTCCAACTATAGCAGGGAGCCAAATGAGTATGCCAAATCTAGTCCGCAGAGAAAATGTAAAGGCTTGTCTTTTACTACCTGCTATCATCTGAATGATTGTGTCTTCCTGAAATTCACGTGTTGCATTCACACGGTATTAGGAGGTAGAGCCTTCAGGAAGCACTCACGGCATGATTGTGGAACCCTCACAAACGGGATTAATGCCCTTATAAGAGGTTCCAGGGAAAGCCCCAACCCCTTCCACCATTAAGGAAACAATGACAAGTATGTGACCTGGAAGAGAGCCCTCACCCAACTACAATGGCCCTCTGATCTCAGACTTCCCATCCCTAGAATGGTCGGATACAGAGCTCTGTCATTTATAAGCTACCCAGTCAATGGTACCTTGTTGTAGCAGCACAAACGAGCGGATTAAGATACTACCCAACACACGGAAACAAAAATAACTTATCAAAGAATACGCTACCTGCTGCGCAAGCTGGTGGGTACTGTGGCTTCTAGAATGCTTATTTTGGTAAGTGGAGCTAGACTTCCCTTGCGAGAAAAAGATGATTTCACCGTCACTGGTAGGAAAATCCTTGAGAAGTGTGCAAACCCTTTGTTCCATGCATTGCAGACATTGTCAATTTTATCTGCTGCTTTGGTCCTAAATTTTAGTTAAGCTCACCTTAAAAATCAACTCCCTGAGGTTTTATTCACCATCATACTCCCCTTCCAGGCAGGGGTTTGAGAGACTAGGAAACAGTCGTTCAATGAGGAACTTGTTGGGAAAGGGGTACTAAGACATGGAGAGAGGCACAGCTGCTGTTGTCATTTTTCAGAGTGTTTCTAGATGACGTTGCATTACTTGAATCTTTTAAAAAGTTTTTATTTAAATCCCAGTTAGTTAACATACAGTGTAATATTAGTTTCAGGTGTACAATATAGTGATTCAACATGTCCATACATCACCCATCATCATGACAGGTGCACTCCTTAATCCCCAACCCCTATTTCACCCATGCCCCCAGGTACCTTCCCCTCCCCCCCCAACCATCAGTTTGTTCTCTATAGTTCAGAGTCTGTTTCTTGGTTTGCCTTTCTCTCTTTTTTCCCTTTGTTTATTTTGTTTCTTAAATTCCATATATAAGTGAAATCATATGGTATCTGCCTTTGTCTGACTGACTTATTTCACTTAGTATCGTACTCTCTAGCCCCATTCGTGTCATGGAAATGGCAAGATTTCATTTTTTATGGCTGAGTAATATTCCATTGTATATGTGTACCACTTCTTTATCCGTTTGTCAGTTGATGGACACTTGGGCTGCTTCCATAATTTGGCTATTGTAAATAATGCTGCTATAAATATCAGGGTGCATGTACATTTTTTTGAATTTGATGACCAGGTAACACAACTTTCAAAGGTATGCATAACAAACTGAGGATTGCGGAAGGGGAGGTGGGTGGGCGGATGGAGTAACTGGGCGATGGCCTTAAGGAGGGCACGTGATGTGATGAGCAATGGATGTTATATGCAACTGATAAATCATTGAACACTATATCTGAAACTAATGATGTACTATATGTTGGCTAATTAAATTTAAATAAAAAAAATAAAGCCACAGACAATTAACTTTTAAAAAATTGTTCTAAAGTGTGGTAGAAAAGTAAAATTGTGGTGATGGAGATCACGGTCTGGAGGATAAGAAATGGAGCTAGTTTTAGGCAAACTAGTCAATTTAATAAAACACGTCTTTGAATTATTTTACTCCTTCTTTTTCTACTCTTTCTCCTTCTTGTCCAACTCACTGCCATGTATTCCCAAACTATACAGAATTCTTATTGGTGGATTAATTAACACAGAGGTTTTAATTACCAGATGTCTGGAAGGATATAAATTTTGTAAGGAGAACCTCAGGGGACAATATTTAACCAAGTGTGTGGTTCTCCAATAGTGGAATTTCAAGAGTTGCATTCCTGGAAGGGGAGGTGTTTGCTGAACTTCTTGACCTGCAATTATATGATATTCGAGTAGAACTACACAGTGTGTATAAAGACACCTTGAAAATATTCAAGACCTTTGGAAAGGCAGTGGGGTAGATAATCTCAAGACTTAGAGAAAAATGGGGAACAGGAAATTACAAATCATCTTTATTGAAAGGATAGTGGCGTCTGCTGTATGATTGCTCTAACCCTATCAGCTCTCCTCAGGAATGACAAGGTAAATTCGGTGATTATAAGAACCCATCAAGGCAAATATTTCCCTCCAGGGATTTAGTAAGCCATTAAGTGAAATTACTTCTTTGAACACTCCGGTAACATCAGGACTTCCTGGTCTTCTTAACATTATATTTTTCTTTAGCAATTGGTTCAAGTCTCCTAAAGCTCCTCTCTTATGGAGCATTCAGAATTCTGTTCTGGTTACTAAGGCTAAGATTAAATGAGATCACCAGCAATATCGTTCAGGAGTCCCAAACTCTGCTGGGGTGTAGGAGCATGGCTGGGTTGGTTCTTTTTCTTCTGGGGTCTTTGGGTCATGGGACATGTTTAGAGACATGGTGATTTGGGGCATATAAAGAAACAAAATTCTGCAGTTGTTTCTTGATTGCTTGTAGTTACTAAAATAGTACATATCTATTTAAATCAAATTCAGAGATGTGTTGAAAGAAAAATGATAAAAATAGTAATATTTATTTACTTTTATAAATACATTTACCAGTCTACATTCATTGGAATTACATAGAAACATCACTAGACTCCTTAAGCCAATAGGTGAAGGTTTTATTCATTTCCCTTTCCAAGAAATATATTGACATGAATAAAACTGTTTAGAAAAGGTACTAATGGATTCAATTAATTAGGACCTTTTTCTCACACTAATTCTGTTTTAAGAAGGCAGCTCGTTTGTGTGTTACTGCAGCAGTTCATGTCACAAGCAAATTAAAATAAGAAATGTCCACTTTCAGAAATTTTTCTTTTATGGTCTGAAACTGCCATAACCACAGTCTAATGAAATATTGCTATAAAAATTCATACCATTGCATTTGGCCAAATACAAAAAATTGTCTTGAGTTATATTGAGTGTCTAATAGTTAGCAAAACTTATATCCATTGGTATCTAACGCTTCATTGTTAAGTGTGTCTGGCTTTATTTGGCCTCAAAAATTAAATACTTTGTGCTTTCTAAGATTTTCTCACACAGAATAAATCAGGTATTAGATTTTTTTCAGTTAAATTAGTGGCAAACTGATGAGATTTACACAAGTCATTCTTGACCAGAATTTGCAGTAGTTCATCACTCGTTCAAATGACTTTTGTTTCTATGTTCTGCAATCTTCTTGCCCAAAGACATTTTTTCTCCACTTGGGAAATAATCATTAGTTTATTTATTTTCAAGGGTTAGAAACCCACAAAATTATGGTTCAAGATGTGGGAATTAAATACGCATATCAGGGAATGCTGCTTTTTGCATGACACTTCACGGCGAAGGAGTGTCTGTATGCTCTTCGTTGAGACAGCCATGTCAGCTGTAATGCGTCAGGACGGTGACGTGATGACCATTGCCTGACCTGAGTGAGCGGTCTAGTTTAGAAATTCTTTGCTCAATGGGGGCTCTGTCCTGTGACACTCTGCTACCTCCTTTAAAGTGGAGGCTGGCATAATGGACTGTAGAGAGGACGGCTTGGTACAACCTGGTCTACACAAATGCATCAGCCTTTATTCAGTTGGCCCCGTTGGCATGTCTTTCTAGATGTTACTACAGTAGTATTATTTTGGAATGGAAGAATTTGATTACTTTGGGTAATCAATAGCTACTCTAGACATTTTGAAACGTGTTGAGCAAGATAAACTTGCTACTTTTCCCTTCCTCCATTTTTAGACACATGACTCTTTAAGGGAAATTTAATCCGTATGTTTCTGATTCCTTTACACTTAACTCATCAAAATGTTGTTGTGTAAGAGCCTTTGAAGTCAAGGAAGCCTTTTAAGTCATTTTTTATGAGACTTTTTCAAGCCTCTTTTCTTAGGAACAGGAAGTGGCATTTAGCCAACAGTTAACAAACTCAAACACCAAAAGGTTCAACTTGGGTTTGGATCCCTGAACCCACAAGTGTTTGGATGGACTCGTGACATGACCCATCTTTGCTGTCTATGTGGTGCCAACAGACATCATAACAGTTCTAATTACCGAGATGACTCCAGGATCCTAACTGCCTGCCAACTTGTAAGTGTTTCTCTAATCAATCTACTTCATGCTAAATTATGACTCATTTAACTTTAAAGGAACCACTTTATTACCCAATCAGCCTCGTGTTTTTGTGACTTCTGTGAGAGCTATTTAAATTGTCATTCTCACAAAGGAGCTAGCTAGAACTTTAAAATCCGGTCACCAGTAAAATCACACAAGAGTTCAAGTTCACAGGACAAGCGAGTGTTGATTGACCATGAAGACTTCTACGCAACACAGAGATTATTTCAGCCACTCAGTTTCTGAGTGAAGAAGATAACCTGGATGCTGCAATCCTTCAGAAAATACAATGTGCATTAAAATAACAAATGAAGCATCTGGCTTCAGAAGTTCTCCCTTGATTTATACTCAACAGTTGTTGTAAGTATAAACTAGCCTCCATCTCTCAGGAAATTTATAGCCCAAGCAAGCACACTATTGCCATGGTAGTTCCCACTGCCGAGTGCATTTCAAGTGATGCTGTCCAGTAGACTTTGAAATCATCCTGCTAAGTACTCATTCTGCAACTTGCAAATTATGCAGCAATGAACATGCCAAATACCAAAAGCAGATCTACGTGGTTAAAAGCTTTAAAGGAGTCTCAAAGATAGTTCAGAAAGGGGTAGTGAGAATTAACGCTAGAAACAAGCGACTTTCAGTAATTCATATTGATGTGAAGAAAGCTCACGCAGAATGCTGTGCCTCTTTTTTAGGGGCGCTGTCACTCAGTGCGCTTTAGACTGTGTTTATTATCCAGGCTCAGGGGCCTGGGATATGGTCCAGACTACCTTCGCCCAGATATGTCAGGAGAGCATAGTAGTTAGATGCCTACAGGCTCAGGATTCAGACTGTCTGGTTCAAAACCTGGCACTGTCCATCACTGGAACTGTGACCTTGGGAAAAGGGATAATAATAGGACCTATCTCACTGGGCTGTTCTGAGGATTCCATAAGATGATACAGGTGAAGTACCTAGTAGGTGTTCAATAAGCTGTGATGTCGATGCTGCGATGATGATGTTGGTGGTGATGATGATGATGGTGATGATGGTGATGGTGATGGTGATGCTGGTGATGGTGTTGTTGATGGTGATGCTGGTGATGGTGTTGGTGTTGGTGATGGTGTTGATGTTGATGAAGGTGTTGGTGTTGGTGATGATGGTGATGGTGATGCTGGTGATGGTGATGGTGTTGGTGATGCTGGTGATGGTGTTGTTGATGGTGATGATGGTGAAGGTGTTGGTGATGGTGATGATAATGTTGCACAGGACCAGGAAACAGTATAACAGGAAAATATCACTCAGGTATAAGTCACACATGAGAAGTTATGAGCTCTTTGTGTACTTCAGTCTTCCTAGGAATTCTCATCCATATCCATGGCTTTTAGTTGCACTTGTTTATTGAGGATTCTCAAATCAATGTCCTTCCCCTAGGCTTCTCTCAGAACAAGGCTTACAAGGCCATTAATAGCCTAATTGTCAGTTCTTCTTGCTGAATTATAGGCCTTTTCTCCAACTGGCTTGTGCTTTTCATACTCCAAAACTTGGCACAAGGTCCTCTGTCTTTAATGCCCCCACTCCTTGACCATCTGGCAAATTTCTGCTCATTCATCAGTGCTCAAGTACCATGTCCTTCGTAAAAGCCTTGAGCTCCTTTTTGCTGATTTAGGTGCCCACTCCCCTTCCCCCCTTTAATGCATTTATTGTATCTCACTATTTTATTATAGTATTCATCCCATTGTGCTGGAAATCACTTGTACGTTTATCTCCACACTCCCCTGTGTGTACTGTGAAGGCAGGAACCGCATCTTACATCTTTGGGTACCAGCACCCAACATAGCACCTTGCATATGGTACACATTGAATAGACACTTGGTGAAGGAATGAAATGGGTCTGGAGAAATAACAAAAAGGCAAGGTGAGTTGAAAATAGGTTTGGTTTTATCAGCTCCAGTTTTACTATAATAGACTCTTGATTCTGTATCTCAATTCTCCTTGTGGTCATGTCTAGCAAATTTGAGTGTCTTGGAAGCAGTCTATGTATACGGGGGACTTTTATCTTTCTCTATGAAAGACAGGCAAAGTGCTCCATGGAGAAAGAGTGCATATTGTATTTACCATATTAGGTACTAAATACAATAGTTCAGATTTCAAAGCAGCTTGACCATGACAGAGGTTTCCCTTGCTGTTAGATCAGTGCCTGTCATACAGGAGACATACGGTATTTGCTGAATGAATGTCTGAAAGCGAAGGAGTAATAGTATCTGAATAATCAAGACAAAATCCCCAGTGTTCTTTGCACTTACTCAGGTAGTTTCTTCAGTTCCTCAGTGTGATATTCCAGTCTTTAGAGTGACTCGCTGTGTTTAGCATCAGCCCTAGCAAATGCCAACGTCAAGACATCCTCTCTCTCCATCCGTGTTGCTAATGATACCTTTGCAAGGTGCTCACCAGTGTGGGACTTGTTGAGAAACTTGTATACAACCTTCAAAACCCAACTACATGTGCTCTATGAAAGTTGCAAGTCACTAACTGTGAGTTAGTGATGCATAGGACCAAGAGGTGGCTTAAAGCCTAGCGAAGTCCTACTGGCAAGAACAAGGGACTCCCACTGCCCTCAGAGCTGGTAGGTGAATTCTGAACCCACCTGGAGACATCCTACCATTTTTTTTTTTTTACCTAGAAACGGAAGTTGAGGTTCTAGTTAGTTGCTGAAAGCAGCTTGACACACTGTGCCCTCAGAGATCCTCTGCATGAGAGATGTGACTTAAGACCGAAGTTGTTCTCTTTGACCATTTCACAACCCCATGCTTACGGAGGGTGGCTCCAAGGGTTTTTATAGAAACCGGAAACCATAACTTACTAATTGCTCATGAAATTGATTTAAAAACAAAACAAAAAAATAGAACACAGCAGTCTATTTTACATAGGAAGTGTAAGTATTGTTCCATGAGGCTTTTGTGTCATTTTAAAGATATGCCTGTGTGTGTGTTGGGGGAGATGGGTGGGTGGGTGTGATGTGTGATGTGTGTGCTGGGTCTTGATGTAATATTTAT